>NC_064285.1:27840676-27964042 GCF_019186545.1 Solanum stenotomum | reverse complement strand
ACGATCCTTGCGAAAAACTCTACAAGTTAGCCTCAAGAATGACTCAAAACGGACTTACGATGATCAAGATCTCATATTTCAAAATTCAACAAAAAAACCATCCGGAAATCACCCTGGCAGTGGCTAAAAATCGATTTCATACCTCAAATGAAGCCTCCCCTCGCGTTTCTGAGACCACTGCTAGAATCCCCTCGAAATTCTCTTGAAGTTTGCCTTTTGAATCACTTAATTTGGATTCAAAATGAAGGAGCAATCTCAAGTTGAAGTTGAAGGAAAAAATATGGACGAATTTCGTCCTAAATTCTGGAAATTTCCAGATTTCACTCCTCTGCCACGTGGCGTCACGTGGCTCTGCCACGTCACCGCCGCGTCAAAATTCTACAACCCTTCAAACTTTAATTTCGATGTTTCGGACTCGTTTGGAGTCGGAAAAATACAAACCTTATATGGAATCTGATTGGAAATGATATTTCGGACTCAACGGTGAAGGCGGAATTTCCATTTGGAGCTCGCTTCGACGAAAAGTAGGTCCCACACCCAGTATCGTTTTGAGCCATATTCCACAACTGCTATCTAAAGTCTCGAGAAGTGAACAAAGGGTCGTTCTAGACCAAAATCGATCTTCCAAGGCTAACCTAGCTGTCAGAATTTTCATCTGAGCACGTCTTCCAAGAAGGTTGACCAAAGTCAACTTTTCAAGTTATAAAAAACTCCAAAACAGGGAAACGGGCCTAAAACCCAAACGAACGACCAGGCGACCGAACAGTCAGTGCCAGCAAGTCATAAATGACTTGGGGTCGCTATAGGAATGCTCTATACGAGGGAAAGAATTCTTTAATTTAAAAAAATGACCTGGAGGGTCATTACAGATGTGAAATAGACTTACATGATTTAGACTATGAAAGAATAGAATGGTACGATTTAGAAATAAATTCAGACTAAAATGAACTACGAATATTTACAATATTGGACAGAATCTATGGAAGATATAAAACTATTAGAACAATTAATGGAAGAAAATTTATATATGTACCAAAGAACCCAAGATATGTTATATTTAGAATATATAATAAATAATATTAATGAAATACTCAGATTAAAACAACTATCAGAAGAATATTACAATAAATATTATTACATTTTACCATGAATTTCGCAAATACAAAGAATAATAAAAATGAAATATCAAGATTAAGACACTTACCAAAAGAATATTATAATAAAACCTTTAAAATGAATTACTCACCTACCACACTACCACCTACCACACTACCACTTCCATGAATTCCTCAACTACCAGTTCCGCACCCAAAAATGGTGATTATCTTGTATTTTGAATTTTATATATTACGGATTTTTCATCAATTTTTTCTATTTTTATGTGAGTTTGGTTAGAGATAATCATCAAATATTTATGTGTTTCAGATTTTTAGTCTTTTAAATATATTTTTTTGATTTTCTTGTGATTTTGTTTAGTAGAATGTGAGTTTGGTTAGACAATCACCAAATATTTATGTATTTCAGATTTTTAGTCTTTTAAATAATTTTTTTTATTTTCTTGTGATTTTGTTTTAGGGCTCGGGCGGTTTCCTGTCGGGTTCCAAATCTCTGCCGCCGCCGCTCTATGGATGATTCCGAAAAGATTCTTTTTGAATCCATGGAACTTGATGAATCAATTGTCAGATATAAGTTCTTAATTATCCATTCATTCTCAATTCTAAATAACCAAAATACAGTTTATTTATGTATTCATCCTAATTGCATATGTAAAATAAAGTTTTAATCTTATTTTGCTTATTTAAAGAATTAATTACTTGAATAAGTCCCTTTTAATTAATAATTACTATTTTTAAACATACTTTTTAATTATTACCATTTATAGCAATATAAACTAATATTATGTATACTTATTTTATTAGATCTATTATTTTCTCCTGAGCTTTTTCTCCATTTTTTTTCTATCTCTCACAATTTTTTGCTTTTCCTCCCTTGCCCTGCAGCCTCTCTACACCCCCTCTCTCTATGCTTTTTTTTTCTTTCTTTTTCTCCCTGTACCTCCTCTATCTATGATTTTTCAATATTATAAAAAAAAAGGTTAGGCTTTTATCAAAGGCAAAAGAATTATAGAAAAGTTAGGAAAATTTTCAGAAATCAAAGAATTGGGGCTGCTTAGTTTATAGAAGAAGTCGATTAGTTTTTTATTTGTTGCTTTGGCATTGTCGACGATTTTCATTCTAATGAAGGTTATATAAATAATTGTATTCATACCTGATGAAAATTTGAAGATTTGAATATTTGTACATATGAAGATTTGAAGATATGAATATTTGAATATATGAAGATATGAATGTTTGAAGTTATGAAAGCTTGAATAAATGAAGATATGATGTCATATTGTGGCCCATACTTCCTCATATCTAAAGGTGAATTCGCATGAGAAAGTTAGATTTGAAGATATGATGTCATCTTTGTAACAAATAAAGAGACATAATAAACTGCAAAACGAATTAAACTTGAATTAAATATGTATTACACACGTATTAAAGTTGAATTAAAAGAGAATTAAACATGAATACAAAATGTAGCAAACGAAAGAACATTTTATGATCAGTAAACTGAATAAAATTTGTATCAATAATGAATCAAACAAGTAATCCAATCGTAACAAATTAACCAATAAACTGCAAAATGAATTAAACTTGTATTAAAAGTGTATTACACAATATTAAAGTTGAATTAGAAGAGATAATTAAACATGAATAAAAGATGTAACTAATGAAGACCAGACATTGATCTATAGAGTGAATTAAACTTGTATCAATAATGAATTAAACAAGTAATTCAATAGTAACAAATCAATCAATAAACTGCAAAATGAATTAAACTTGTATTAAAAGTGTATTACACAATATTAAAGTTGAATTAGAAGAGAGAATTAAGAATTAATGAAAAACGTTACTAACGAAAGACGAGAGAATTATCTATAGACTGAATTCAACTTGTATTATTCATGAATAAAACATGTATTATATGTGTCTTATAAATTATTTTGATTGTATCACTAAGAACATGAATGATGTTTGTAATATGAATTATAAATGTATTATAAGTATGTTACCTAAATTATTTGGTTGGTATCAATAAGAAGAGAGTGAAGTTTGCAAATTATAAATGTATTGTTCACGATAAAACTTATATTATATGTGTCTTGTAAATTATTTTGATTTGTTTCACTAAAAAAATGAGTAATGGTTGCAATATGTATTAAAAATGTATTGTGCATGCCTTAAAAATGTATTATTAATGTGTTACCTAAATTATTGTTGTTGGTATCACTAAGAAAGGAGTGAAGTGTGCAATATGTATTAAAAATGTATAATTCATGAATAAAACATGTATTACGTGTGTCTTATAAATTATTTTGATTTACTAAGAAAAAGAGTGTAGTTTGCAATATGTATTACAAATGTATTGTGTCTATATTGTAATGTATTACAACTGTGTTACCTAAATTATTTTAGTTGATATCACTATAAAGGAAGTGAAATTTGCAATATGTATTATAAATGTATTATTCATGATTTAATTCAATTTTAATACAGTTATGAAACATATATAATACAACTTTAATACAATTGAGATACAGTTCCGTAAACTTCATATTTTTTGAGCTTCAATCTAATATTTCTCATGAAATCAATTCTAAACTTAACCAAACCCTGTTAAAATTGAGAAATAAACTCCAAATGATATTTTTAATTGTTTGTAGGAACAACCTATTTAAACTAATCACAAATTCATAAAAATTAAATAATGAATTCAAAATTTGAAATTTTATAATGACCATCAATGGTGAACTCTTAATGTTGTGATTTTAGAGATTTGAAATTCCTGCTTGAGCACATGATTCTTGTCGTATTTTTGGGTGAAATTGCGATATATGGGCAAAAACTGATTTGAAGATATTTCTTTAAATGAAAATTTCAAAGAAAAAGAAGAAGAGAAGGAAGAGAAAAAATGGCAGAGAAAGAGGGAAAGAAGCGAGATAGAGAGGCTTTCACTGTACAATTTTTTAATTCCAAATAATTGCTATATCAAGTTAGAAATATTATATTGCCATAGATGGTAAATATTTTCTTGTTATTGCATATTTATGTGATTTACCCTTTAGTATTTACAATATCACTTTGTATACCAAATAGTTTGTATTTAGATTTGATTTTGTATTCGTCCTAATGGTATACCATCAAGTTTTGTATTTATATTTGATTTCATATTCATTCTCAATTCTAAATAACCAAAACACAATTTATTTATTTTATATAGGTATTCATCCTAATTGCATCAATAAAACAGATTTTGTATTTTATTTTGCTCATTTTGTATTTTCAATATCACTTTGTATACAAGATAATTTGTATTTAGATTTGATTTGTATTCATTTTCAATTCTAAATAATCAAAATACAATTTATATATGTATTCATTATATACGTATTCATACTATTTGCATTAGTAAATAAATTTGTATTTTATTTGGCTCATTTTGTATTTTCAATATCACTCGCAATTTATATTTCAATTACATTTTCAAATAATGACACACAAAATCATATTTAAAGAAGTCCATTCGAATACATTTCAGATAAAATCATATTTAAAAAAGTTCAAACAAGTAAGGATAAAAAACTAAGGGAAATACTTTTACCTTTTTGGAAATATTTTTTCTCCCATGATTCTCTCCTTTCTATTATTAAAAATTTGTATTCTTACAAATTAAATAAATACAGTCACATTATAACAAATCAAAATATTGACATTTTCAATAAATATTGAAAGTGTTGACAAAGAGTTCTATTAGATGCTAAAATATTGTTGTTTTGAAAATTTTCCCATATTTTTATACCCTATCCACTGGACTCATGTACTGAATTAAATTTAAAGGAGTTCTAAGTTTTAATCGTAACACAAACAGTAGCCGCTCGACACAATTTTGTACGGCACAACAACACGAACGACGAGTGATTGCATCAGGTACAATTTCACTCAAATATCTGTATTCGTTAAGTGTGAATGAAATAGTATTAAAATTATCCTATATCATTGATGTGAGGGCAAAGAGAAAAATCAAAATTTAAATGGTTAAGTTAAATGCCTTACTGCCATTGAAAATATGTATCAATTTAGTGGGGCACATGGAGTTAATGGTAGTCTGTCAATGTTTGACACTGTTTGACAGTTAATGGTAGTCATTGACTAAATATATATATACATATTATATGGAAATGATTGAAGAGGGTAACTTATTTCATGTTTACTGGGCATGTTCTTGGTTAGGTTTATCGCCTTAAAATTCAAGATACTGACATGTTATAATTGGAAAATAAAATAAAATATTAGATATATTGTATTATGTGAATATTATTAGATTTATAATATTGGAGGAATTTGGAACTAAATCCTAGACTTGAAATTTGGAAATATGAGAGTTGATATATTAATTGACATCAAGATTAAGAACTTGATTATAGATTTGAATGAGTTTATGTTAGGAATATAGTAAAGTGAGTGTTGTTAGTTTCGAAATCTTATTTTGATTATTAATGTGAATAGATTGCTTTGAGTTGGAAGTTCAACGAATGGGGAAGATTCAAGTCCCGGAGTGAATTCTTGATTGATTGAGGCAAGTGGATTTCTAAACCCTTGTTAAGTGCATAGAATCGTGTATTTCCTTGTGATATGTGTTGGAGAGTAATGGGACTTGGTGATGGGTTGACTTGTCCATATTGAATACTTCTAATGATGAAAAAGGGGTAATAAAAGGCAATGTGATTAATTGTTGGTGTGTGATGTGTTGAGAATGGTTTGAAAGGTTTGTTGACCCATTGTTGATGTTGTATCACTATTCTGTTGTTGTGAATTGTGCATTATTATGAAGGTCATCTCCTTATTATTTATGTGAACATGTCAATTGCATTGTTCTGAGACATGGTTGTAAAAAGTGTTATGTGAATTGAGAAAGAATAAGAAATTAAAGAGGATGTACCAAATCGAGGGATGTGTCGTGTGCCGTGACTGATACTATATTTCGAGGGACGTATCGCGTGCCGCAATGGATACTATTATCGAGGGTTGTGTCGTACGCTGCGGCGGATGCATGGACATATATGTCCCCCATGGGTCCGGGACTGAGAGACATCGGGTCGGGTGTGTATCGTTAGGTCATACATGCATCACTATACTTGAAATTGCATTTCATTGCATTGCGCATTTTTTTTCATTGATGAACTTGATCTTGTGTGTTACTGATCTTGTGAGTGCCTTTCTGTGGAAGTTGTGATTGATGAATATTGAGGACATGAAATTGTTAGAGTATTGTTGTTAAGCTGTGTGGTTTGTATATTGTGAACTGTTAGGTTTGGTTTGTTTTATGCAAATGTAGTTATGGAGGTTCAGTTGGGGTGGAAGGAGTATATGTATTTTATTCCCTTAGCTTGTGCTTAGAAGTTTACTTGTTGAGTACCGTGTGGTTTGGTACTCACTCCTCGCTTCTACAATTTTTGTAGGTTATGATCCTGGATTTTTTGTGATACTTTTCATTCTCTTCTTTTCCCAGGCTTCTTGGAGATTTGTGAGGTAGCTGTTTGTCATCTCAGCGGACCTTCTTACTCCTATTTATGATCTTGTTCTATTCTAGAAACAATGTCATTTGAGAATTATGTTTTTCTTTTGAATCAATTCTAATACTTTAGAGGCTTGTACACGTGACAACCATATTTTGGGGGTTTTATTAAGTTGACTTAGTTATCCGCACTTCTGATAATTTGAGATTTCAATTTGTCTTACTTCTGCATTTTTGTGATATTTGGGTTTTAGGCTAATTTTTTTTGGTGGGATAAGACGAGCCATCACGTCAATTTTTGGATCGTGACAAGTTTATATTTGAATTATACCAAATTGGATTTATTAGGTTTATTTTAGTAACAATCTACGTACTTTAAAATCATGGCAAATGTGTGATTTGTTCCATGCTTTTAAAATTGTTTCCTAAATCAAAATAATCATTTAAAACACTTGTTATTATTCGTAATCATTTCTATATATTTAAAGACAAAATTGAAACTAGTCTCAACCTCATATTTTAAAATGTGTTGACAAATGAGATAATATAATTTAAAAATTAGCTAATTAGCTAAGAATGAGTTAATTTTACTGTTCAGTTCTTTTTCGTTTTCAGAGGATAATTAGATTGTGCCCTCTTAAAAGAATAGTATTGTTAATCCATTTTATAGTAAAAGATCTTGAATATATTAAGTGGACGTTTTGGTGACATAAAAATAATGAAACTTAGAAGAAAAAAATACTATTCCCTCCATCTCATTTTATGTAGTGTCACTTGTCTTAGCATGATATTTAAGAAAAAGATGGAAATTTTTTAAACTTGTGATTTAAAAAAATCTTTAGATATTTATCTGACACTAAGTAATTTCATTAAGAGTGAAAGGGTAATTATAAAGTTTAATTATTTCTAATTATTGTATGGTGACATTCTTTTTGGGATGAACTAAAAAGGAAAGGGTGACACATAAATCGGAGAGATGGATCATTTGTTTTCAAGTTGAAAATAATATTCCTAAATTTTGAGTTGTGTTTAGACATTAACATAAATTGGAATTATTTTTTGATTTTTTTCAGTGATTTGAAGTCAAAATGTGAAAATAAATTTTTGGACTTTTTTCAAATTTAGAAAGCGATAAATTTGTCAGAGTTCTATGTCTATACAATTTTTTGAACAAAAGCTAGGAAAAGAGGTAAAAATTATTTATGGTCGAATGGACACTTGCTCTTATTCTATGAGCATAGCAAAGTTTCGCACTAACTGTTTACTCCAAGTCAATGAATGCCTTACATATATGACATATCTTAACTTATACTTTTATAGATAACCATAATTATGTAATACACTGTTGTATTTTGGATCTTATAAAAGGTTCTGGTCCTCTGAATTTTTGTCTTACGGGACACCAATAGAGTATAGTTATAAAGCTGCAAAAACTGTTGTGGTTGAGGCACTGCAACAGAGCTGCTGAAAGGACATCAAACATTGACCAATGGCGTTGCTCCTAGGTTTTTGTCTCTCTCACAAAGAAAATTGATGACAAGTAACAACCTAGTTTTTGCTATGATCCCACTTTCTAAATTATTAGTTTTTGCTATGATCCCACTTTCAGCTTCCTTCCAGCAAACAATGGACAACCCAGATAGGTAATGGGAAATTCCTCCTTTTTCCTTGTAGCAACTTTGTAACGATGTTGGGAGAGTGACATACTAGACATCTAAATTGTTGTCTTATTATTTTGGGGAATTTTGAACTATTCATTTAACTATAGTTAATTAATTGACATAAATTTATTAAATAATTAATTTTAGTTAATGCTTAATGGGTCATGTTTATAATTTATTTAATAGCATATACCACTTGACTCATAGATGGAAATAAATTAGTAGGGTTGAGACTTTTGAGTCATAAATTAAGAAAAAACAAAACTGGTATACTTGAGGTAAGCTTTTAATTTGGTTGTATATTTATTCATTTAGAATATATGGGTTGGAGTATTGTTATTGAGCTATGTGCTATTTAAATTGTGAATTGTTAGGTTGAGCTAGTTTTATGCAAATTGTAGTTGTCTGTTCAGTTTTAGTGGTTTGTTTATACAATTGTGTGGATTACGAGCTGGGATCTTCATGATACTCCCTTGATGAGTCATGGATTTGGACTCATTTAGGGCCTTGTTTATATTGATTTAGTGTTCTCAAATGCTTATTATGTGCCAATAATTGATGTTAAATCCTTGATTTTCAAGAATATGGATTGAGGAGCAAAACAAGGACTCTAATAGGCAAAAAGGAATAAACTAGGCTAAAGAAATGAAGAAGGGCGAGCCTAAGGATCGCCAAGAGCATTCGGCGTGTCGCCGAGTGGCTCATCAGACCGCCTAAAGTTCCAGTGTGCCAAGCCCTGAAGGACAAAACCAAGTTAGCGATGGAAATGAGCAGTCAGAGGTTCGCTGAGTGATTCCACGAAGCCAAGATAGCTCGCCTAAAGTTACAAGCATTGAGGATGCTGAGTACCAAGGAAAATGGGCGATGGAAGATACCAACGTGCGGCTCATCGAGTGGTTTGGTGAGCCCGACTTACTTCGCCGAGTGACTCTTCTAGTGGTTCGGTAAACATTTTTATTTTGAAGTTTTGAACATCTTGAGACAGTTTTCTCTAGTTTTCCTTAGCTTTGAAGGATTGAAGAAATTCACTTTTGAGAAATTGGAAGTGGGTCTTTGAAGTTCATCAAGTTGGAGCATTGTAAAGACAAAATTACTCTTATCCAGTTGATGGATAATCAATTTGGTAACTGTTTTTACCTTTTTATAATGTCTAGCTAAAATCTCAATTCTTGGAGTGTGATTTTGTGATTATGGATTGATTTAGCTTATGGGTATTGCTAATTGTTAGTTTAAATGCTATTTAGAAGTGAGTTCAATCATTAATTGTGGTTTAACTTAGGAATTGTAGTTACAAATGCAGTTCTATGTTTGTGTTTTTGGCTTGCTCGAAGGAGCGGTTTTAGAACTAAGGTTTTTGATTGATGGTTTGTGGGTATTGGGTTGACCTGGGTTCAGCTCGAGAGAGTGAATCCTAAACCCAATCCCACACATTCAGCTCGAGAGAGTGAATTGATTAAGGTATGGGTTGGTCTTATTTTGCATGGTTGTTGATGTTCGAGAGAAATCACTTGATTTAGGGTAAATTGTTTGAGAGAAAATTTACCTCCACTATAGCCTAGCCTACTCACTAATATCTAGTTATTTACTAATAGTTGCAATTACCCATATGTCTATATTAGCCTGTAATCAATCACATCCCTATAACCCGTCTCATTATTGTTAATTCATAGTATTTGTGACTGTTTGTAGTTGTTAATCAAAATCAAAATCCCCCATTTGACATTCGTGTCACCTCCTAATTTTAATGATGTCTTTATTCGGTAACTCTTTTTCCTATGACTGATTTGATCATGTTCATACTTCCCAATTGAATCTGAAACACGTACCGCTCCTTGTGAGATTCGACCCCAACTCATTTAGTTGGGTTATATACTGATTAACGATCGTTGACACTTAGAATTAGATGAAGTGTCTTTGACAACGTTAGAATTCAGTCAAAATGGCGCCGTTGCCGGGGAGTGGTATTGTTTGAAATTCTTTTGGTGATGTTCGTGTTTTCATAGTTGAATCTATTTACTTTTAGTTTTTGTGTTTGTGTTGTTGTTCTAAAACAGAGGAAATGAGTGTCAACGGAAGCAATGGCAGCCAAGTGGGCCACCAAGATGACATCAGCAATCTCAATGATGTCAATGAACCGAATGTTAATGAACCAAATCTGGTGGGTGGAGTTGGTGTCATTCGCTTGCATCCAGCTGAAGGGAACGATCTGTTCCACATTACAAGCACCATGTTACAGCTCTTACAATTGAATGGCTTGTTTGGTGGATTGGCTCAGGAGGATCCCCATGAGCATATAATGAACTTTGTTGACGTTTGCGGACCATTCTCCTTTAAGAACATATCTCAAGAATCGGTCCCACTGAAGTTGTTCCCATTTTCTCTAATGGGAGAAGAGTGTAAGTGGTTTGCTGAGTTGCAAAGAGATTCAATCAATTCGGGGGAAGAGCTCATTACTGCATTTCAAGTGCGATTCTTTCCCTCTTCGAAGATGATGACTCTTCGGGACAACATCCAAAGCTTCAAGTGTTTGGAGTGTGAGCCAATCCATGAGACTTGGCTAAGATTTAAGAAGTTGGTGCTGCAACGCCCAACTCGTGGATTGCCTGATAATGTCTTGCTGCAGTACTTTTACAAAAGCCTTGATTCGGTGAACAAGAGAGTGACTGATCAACTTTCTCTAGGAGGTTTAATGTAAAAACCTTATGTGATAGCAACCCAACTCCTTGATGGCATGACCAAGATAAATCGGGCATGGTACACTCGTGAAGATCAGGTTTTCCCTCTCACTTTTAAATTGACAAAAGAGCATCTTGAGAAAGATCATGAGAGGGACAAAATATGGCAAAGATGATGACCCAACTTGACATGTTAGCCAAAAACGTCATGGGTGCTGGTGCTAGGAGTGTCAATGTTGTGGGTGTTGGTTATGTAAACCCCGATGAGGCCAAGTCTGAAGCGATGTATAATGAGGAAATAAACTTCTTAGCCAACCAAAGAGGAGGTTATCGTGCTAACTACCCTAGACTGGGTGGACACCAAGGTTGGTACATAGATGAGGGATGGAGAGACCGTGATAGAGAGTGGCGTGATCGTGACCCCACTTGGAAGGAGAGAGATGGGAAGAATGATAGGTATGTTCCTCCCACGAGCGTCAAAAGCCCAAATATTCTGAGGGTGGCCGGACTGAGATATGCTCTCACATATTCTCAACAAGGTTGAAGGGTTCGATAAAGTCTTGAAGGAAATGAAGGAAGACGTATCGACTCTCAACCAGAAGGTGACTTCTCATTCCGTCTCTATCAAGCAGTTGGAGACCCAACTTGGTCAAATTTCTTCTCATTTAAACCCAAGACAACAAGGAGGGTTGCCTAGTTACACTATGGCAAACCCCAAGAATGAATTTTTAGTGGGTACTTGCATCGTGCACGATGTTAACTAAGGCGCTTCTTGGGAGGCAACCCAAGTCTTTATTGCTTTATTTGTGTTTTTGGAATAACGTGTGTTGATTGTGCAAGTTGAAGTCTGGAATGTGTTCGAAAAATAAAGGTTGGCGAGCCAAAAGTCCAGTCGGCTACTCGCCAAAGAGGTCGGCGAGCCAGACATGGACCGTTGTTGGACTCACAAAAATCTCAGGAGAGAGTCTGTATAACTCGGCGGGACCATGGACGAGTCGGTGAGCCCGACTTCGTCCGCCATTTGGACCGCCAAATTAACTGGAGGGCCTGTAAAACTCGGTGAGGAAAACTAATATCGCCGAAGGGCCACAAACTGGACGATTTTTAAAGCCCAAAGGTTTAAACTTTCAAACTCTTTCATATTCCCTCACTTTTAACTTCATACAATCATACGCGCACTTTAAAATTTCAATATTCTTGCATTTTATTGCTTTTGGTCGTTAATCTTATGTTCGGAGTAGAATTCTTTGCCGCCTAGCATTACAAAATCGTATTTCGGCATCAAAGGTTAGTTCTCCGAACCCCAAATACGTAAATAGCGGTTAAAATCAAATGCAATTATTTAAATGAATTTGATGTGTGTTGGACCTGCTCTGAACTTGTGTTTAATGTGCTAAGTTTGCCTATTTTGGTTTCTATATCATGCCTAATATGGTTATATAGTGATTTCCCAAATTTTGTGCTCTACAATTGATCATGAACTTGTGGGTTGCGTTAAATTGTTGTTGGGTCTAGTCGGATGAAGTTTGAGTAGCCCAAATTGTGCTAAATGACATGCTTTGCCCAATGATAGAGTCGCCAATTTAGGCCAAACCGGGGGAAGTCTGAGTTCTGGTGGCATGGGTCATATGGGTCTGGGCTTAATTGATTATGAATGTGGTTTGATTTTGTTTTCGGGGGCTACGGGTTTGATTTTGGGAATCGGGGTTGAAAATGGGCACGTTGGGCAGTTTGGAGAGCTCGTCGAACCACTCGGCGATTCGCCAAAGTTCCCCTTTTTCGCCCTTTATGCGCCCCTAACCCCTAAAACATACTACAATTGTCGGCGGGCTAGTCTGAGTGCGTCGAATGGTGTCGGCGATTCGCTGAAAGGCCCTGCATATCGCCAACCTGTCTTTCTTCTGGGAAACTTTTAGGCCAATCCTTTTGGCAAGCCCGATCTGGCTCACCAAAGTGATTCAGTGACTCACGGACTAGTTCGGTGAGTCTTTCTGCAACCTGTATTCTGCACTTTTCTTGAACTGTTTCTATAGCTTCTTGGTGTATATTGCAAATATGGCTAGGACCAATTTGAGCGATAGTGACATGTCGCCCAGCAAAAGAGCACGGGGCATCGTGATCAATGAGGGAACAGTTGCTCCCTCTAAAAAGGGAAAACAAGCACCTCCAAAAGGAGGCAAAGGAAAGGGCAAAACGCCCACAACTAAGATATCGGAGCACAACTCTGGCAGTGACGGGGAGTCCTTTGATTTCCAGGCTGCATGGCTGCATTTTCTGAGCTTGAGGATGACCAACCTCTGCAAACTCGGTGAGCTGAGATTCGTTCTAGATTTCGTCAAGGTCCGTCTAGGACCCCGGAGTCTACCTCCTCTACTGCTGAAACAGTGCCTGCCCTGGGACAGACGGTGGTTCCAGAGCCACCAGTTCAGGTTCCTCCTCCCCGACTACTCAACAAGTTAAAGGCTGAGGGATTGAGGACAATTCTAGAGGAGAAGCAGTTGTCTACAGATGGAGCGGTGGATAGGTACCCTCAAGTGTCGGACACTCTTCGGTTCCACAGATTTGGCATCTTCACCAGGCCCCGAGGCCCATATATCCCCACCTGGGTTCGTGAGTTCTACACTACGTACAGTGACCTAGTGCCCCAGGGGAAGAAGAAGGCTAGTGCCTTCAGACTGGTGAAGTCAGTCATGGTCCGGGGGAAAGAGGTGGGGTGCAACAGCGATCACATCAATGTTGTATTTAACAGAGCTATGAGGTTTGAGCATGAGTATGATGGTCTAGCTACAGCTCAATCCCTGGATGATCTAAAGGGCTGGCTGGCTCCCTTGATTTTTGATACCACCCCGAGGTGGATTGAGGCAGTAGCTCCAATTAAAAAGAAGGACTTGAATGAAGTTGCACGGTACTGGTTTGGATTCATCAACACCTCCATCATGCCTCACAGAATGAGTCCATCCTCCGCCACCCAAAAGAGGCCTATCTCAGATCCATCATAGCTAGAAAGACACTAAATTTAGGGCTAATTATTGAGCAGAAGATGGCCAAGAGGGCCAAACAGTGCCAGACGTCCCTTCCCTTCCCGGTCCTGATCACAGAGCTATCTCGGCGTGCTGGAGTTCCTCGTGATGAGAAGAGAGATATAGAGGTCACCCCCACATCTTCCGCAGATATTCGGCGCATAGAGGTCAAGTACACTCGGGATGAGGCTGATAGGAAGAGAGCAGCCCAGGTTGATGCATCGATCCCCAGAGGTTGATGTTGATTCTATACCTGCCGAGGAATCTTTTCCTTCTACAGTCTCCGAGCCTTCAGGTACACCCACTTCCACTTCTTCCTAGTCTCCTGGTTCTTTTGCTGCTTCCCAGTTCACCAGGATTACTCAGGCCATGATCCTGAAGATAGGGCACTTAGCCCATTCTACCGATGTGCGGGCTACCTGGCTAGAGGCCGAAGCGCCTTGGATGATTAAGCGCGCCATCTTAGATGCGTTGACACCCCTTTGGACATCTATTGACACTCTCACATCGAGATTAGAGACTTGTGAGAGTCAACAGGGGGTTACTTCAGAGGTGACGACTTTGAAAGCTGAGGTTTCAAACTTGAGAAAGGAAGTGGACTATTTGAAATCCATAGATTTCACTTCTCTCTTGGAGGCTACTGATAATCTGGAGGCCCCGGCTAGTTTTGAGATACCTTCGGCCACAATCAGAGATGTGCCTATGGATGATGTGGCAGCTGATGAGTTAGAGGCGTAGACAAATGAGGAGAAGTTGGATGTGCAAGAGGAGAGCATCTATGGAGACCTGCCAGATTTAGAGGAAACGATTGTACAGTCAATCATTCCGACATCACTGACAGAGACGTCCATGGCAGGCTTTAGTGGAGCCAATGTTGCTGATGTGACCCCGGGTAGTGATGCCCCAACAGATGGAGCGACTGTGTAGACAAGACCTTTCTTTACCTCCATCTCTGTCATTTTGATTGATTTTTGATTATTTTTGTTGCATTTGAGGACAATTGCATTTTTTTGTGGTGGGTGAGGTATTTCCATACCTACCTCTTGTGACTATCTTTTTTGTATATATTGGGTTTTGTGTTTTAAACAGTCTTTTGGTTTCTATCTTATGGATGTTTGAGCTAATGGCTTCTTGTTATGAATGAAAATGGTTTTTGACCCTTCCAAAAATTTTGTTGTGTGCGAATGTGGTTGTTCTTATGCAAATTGAGTATCAGTCATGATCAATACCTATGACTTGAATAGTGCTCTTAATCTAACAAAAATGAATGCGTAGCTATGATGAGGCCAAATGAAATTGCATAGACAATGTGCGAACTTTTTGCATCTCATTGTGACTAGTCGATTATCGAATGAGTTTCTTGTGATGAACATTGCACACTAGCGAAAGTGTGAAGTCTCGTTCGATATTGGTGCCACTACCTTGTGTGATGAGCTTACCGTGAACCTTGTGTGATGAAACCTAGAATTTACCCCGTTGGTCTGGTTGACTAACTGATGCAATTTCTTGAAATGATCTTAGGCAATAATTTTGAAGAGTGAAACAATTTGACTATATATATCTTTTGTGGCGAACCTTGTGAGATGTGTGAACAGTGCTTGAACCCCCTTTGAGCATTATCCTTTTCTTGGAAGAAACTCGAGCAATTGAGACTCCTTTTTATCCATTCACCCATAATCCTCATGAAGTTTGGTTTGTTTGAATAGCCAACTTAGGCCAAAAGCCTAAGTTGGGGGTGTGATGAAAAGAGAAGGTAAATCAAGACGTGTGAACAAGTTCACTTTGATCCATGGTTTTGAAAAAGATGGAACCCCTCCGTAAAAAAAGAGAAAGAAAAGAAGAAAGAAAAAGAAGAATAATGAAAAAGTTATGGAATAAAGTTTTGAAAGTTGCAAAAGAAATGGGGTATCCAGAAACTCATTGAAAGTTGAATAATGGGAGGGTAGTAGCCACTGAGCCTAGATGATCATACCTTTACAATCAACCACATTACAAGACTTAAAAATACCTTTTTGATCTTGAGCAAGTTGAAACGAGTGTTGATTGGAAATTAATGGCAAACCTATGGGTGAAGTCATGCATGTGTTCCTCTTTGTGAGTGTGAGAGTTGTATGTGGTTCCGGAACAACAAATTGTTGAAGAATTGTGTGCGAATATGGAATCATCTTTGTTGTGAGGGCATTTGAAAACTTTTGTTGAGCTTGAACTTGCATTTGAAGCAAGTATGGTGAACTTGAGAATCTTTGATAATGGTGAGTCACACCTTGAATCTTTGAGTGCACAATTGATCCTTGCATGAGTAAGTTGAGTCTTATTGTGTGCATTCATAATTGAGTCTTTTGTAGCACTGTTTGAGACATCCTTTTTGAACTGCTGAACTTGAGTTTATTTTAGGACAAGCAAAAGTTTAAGTTAGAGGTATTGATGAGTCCTATATTTGGACTTATTTAGGGCCTTGTTTATGTAGATTTAGTGTCCTCGAATGCTTATTTTGTGCCAATAACTAATGTTAAATCCTTGATTTTTAGGAATATGGATTGAGGAACAAAGCAAGGACACTAACAGGCAAACAGGAACAAACCAGGCTGAAGAAATGAAGAAGTGTGAGCCTGAGGATTGACTTCACATATCAGGACACTACTTCGGTTCAAGTGCCAACGATCGTGTGTAGTGATATAACCCAACCAAGGGTTGGGATAGTTCCCACAGGGAGTGGTTTCGAGAATTAATAGAAAAATAAAATTTAGTTTTAATCAGTCATAGCTATAAACATTATCGAATAGAAACATACTAAATCTAAGAGGTGACGCAAACGTCAATTATCAATGAGAGGGTTTGTATTAACTAATAAACAAAAACGACAAAACTATAAGGACACGGGATAGGGAGACGGGATTCTTGGGATATGATAGGAATACGGGATAAACTACATAATCGGGTAAATGCTATTGATAGTCAATTGCTGAACATTTGTAACTAGGCTAGACTTTAATGGGGTAAATTCTCTCTCGAACAACTTACCCCGAATCAACTCAGTTTCTCTCGAACACCGAGTTGCCACTTTTAAGCACAGCCTCTGCCTTACCCCTTTCACTCTCTCGAGCTGAATGTGTGGGAAAAAGCCTAGGATTCACTCTCTCGAGCTGAACCCATGACGACCCAATAACCACCAGTTATCGATTTAGTAGTCTTAGTTTTAAAACCTCTCTCGAGCAAGCCAAAAACACTAAGATGAAATCGTATTTGCAACTACAATCCCATTAAGTTCAAACACAACTACTAAACAATATCACATTTAAACAACAAATAAACTAACAATATGCAATACCCAACAGGAAATTTAACCCATATTCATAAAATCACACCCCAAGAATGGGGGTTTTAGCTAGACATAGAGAAAAGGAAGAAAATGATACCAAATCGAAGTAACATCAACTAGGTATGATTTATATTCACTTTAAACGAGTCTAAGATGAAGAATCTTCAACACCCACTTCCAATTTCTTGGAATTGGAAGTCTTCAAATCTTCTAAAGCTAAGCAAATTATTCTCTACTTGAAAACTTAGAAAATAAAATGTTGTATCTGAAATTACATACTAAAATAAAAATTCAAACTAGTATTTATAGTTGTCAAAAAATGTGTTGCGAAGGATCACTAGGCGCAGTTAGTCGGGATCGCCAATGCACTCGGCGATCCGCCTTTTGGTCTGCTTCATCTCCTTTCAGCTCTTGCCTTCAACATCTTTGCTTTCTGAATCATTGGGCAATATAGTGCTGCTTCGCGGAACTGTTCGGCGATACGCCGACTGCTCCTTTTCATAGCCGACTTGATTTTTTCCTTTAGGGCTCAGCACACTGGAACTTTAGGCGAGGTTAAGGCCTTTCAGCGACTCGCCGAATGCATTAGGCGATCTTCAGGCTGTCTTTTCTTCCTTCTTTCAGCCGTTTGTTCCTTTTTGTCAAGTAGTGTCCATGCTTTGCCTCAAACTCCAAATACATGAAAATTAAGGATTTACATCAATTTTTGAGACAAAATATGCATTTGAAGACACTAAATCTATCAAAATAAATCCCTAAATGAGTCCAAATCGTGGACTCATCAAGGATTGCTAACAGCATTTGGCGTGTCGCTGAGTGACTCATTAGACTACCTAAAGATCCAGTGTGCCAAACCCTGAAGGAAAGAACCAAGTCGGCGATGGAAAAGAGCAGTTGGCAGATCGCTGAGTGATTCCGCGAAGCCAAGATATCTAGCCCAAAGTTACAGACCTTGCGAATGCTGAGTATCATGGCAAATGGGTGATGGAAGATACCAAAGGGTAGCTCGCTGAGTGCTTCAGCGAGCCTGAATTACTTCACCGAGTGACTCTTTGCAGCACATTTTTGGCGACTATAAATATGCTTTTGAACATTTAGTTCAGAATGACTCATCACTTATCACTGATCAATTAATCAATTACTCTGGAGAACATTTTTATTTTGAAGTTTTGAACATCTTAGAGACTGTTTTCTCTAGTTTTCCTTAGCTCTAAAGGATTGAAGAAATTCACTTTTGAGAAATTGGAAGTGGGTCTTTGAAGTTCATCAAATTGGAGCATTGTACAGATGAAATTACTCTTACACAGTTGATGGATAATCAATTTGGTAACTTTTTTTACCTTTTTATAATGTCTAGCTAAAACCCCAATTCTTGGGGTGTGATTATGTGATTATGGGTTGATTTAGCTTATGGGTATTGCTAATTGTTAGTTTAAATTGTATTTAGAAGTGAGTTCAGTCATTAATTGTGGTTTAACTTAGGAATTGTAGTTGCAAATGCAGTTCTATGTTTGTGTTATTGGCTCGAGAGAGAGAGAGGTTTTAGAACTAGGGTTTTTGATTGTGGTTTGTGGGTATTGGGTCGACTTGGGTTCAACTCGAGAGAGTGAATCCTAAACCCAATCCCACACATTCAGCTCGAGAGAGTGAATGGATTAAGGTGTGGGCTGGTCTTATTTTGCATGTTTGTTGATGTTTGAGAGAAATCACTTGATTCGGGGTAAATTGATCGAAAGAAAATTTACCTCCACTATATCCTAGCCTACTTACTAATATCTAGCTATTTACTAATAGTTGCAATTACACATATGTATATATTAGCTTGTAATCAATCACATCCCAAGAACCCATCTCGTTATTGTTAATTTGTAGTATTTGTGATTGTTTCTAGCTGTTAATCAAAACCAAAATCCCCCATTTGACATTCACATTGAATGATGTCTTTATTCGATAACTTTTATTCCTATGACTTATTTGACCATATTCATGCTTCCCAATTGAATCTGAAACATGTACCGCTCCCTGTGGGTTTCGACCCCAACTCATTTAGTTGGGTTATATACTGATTAACGATCGTTGACACTTAGAATTGGATTAAGTTTCTTTGACAACCTTAAAATTCAATCAAATCTTCTTGTATGAGGCTTTATGTGTAGATTTGTGAGGTAGATATTTGTCATCTCAACAAACCTTATTACTCTTATTTATGATTTTGTTCTATTTTAGAGACAATATCATTTGAGAATTGTATTTTTCTTTCAAATCAATTGTAATACATTAGAAGCTTGTGCACTTGACAACCAGGTTTGGAGATTTAGTTAAGTTGGCTTATTATCCACATTATTAATTGTTATTAAACTTCAAATTTCATTTTATTTCCACACTTTATTGCAATGGTTGGGTTTGAGGCTAACTTATCTTGGTGGATAAGACGAGTGCCATCACATCCATTTTTGGATCATGACACTTATGGACACGGGGCAAACTTGTAGTAAACTACTACGCATTAACTTATTCCTTCCTACCCTCGTTCTTACACTAGTATACCAATTCCATTATTACGTATTGCCTTTCTCGCGTCACTTTCTTCCTCTGCGAAAGTAATCGTTCAACCTTTTAGGTGGAATTACACTTCTATTACTCTGACGTGGCTTGCCAATGCAGAAATCACCCATGACATCCTTCTTATCAGAAGTTGGGATCCTAGAGGCAACACTAATATCCTTATCACTATTCACATTGTTGATTGTGTTGTCTATAAGACTGATGGGTGTTTTTCCCTTTGCAGAGTTGTCTCCAATCGAATTAACGTTTTCGATTTCATGTCCTAGAGATGTAACATTTATGCTATCTTCTCTAGTATTTGAAGATTTTCGCACAAGAGAAGGATAATCTCTTGCATAATCTTTCTAAAAATGAGTCAGAAGATAATTTTTATGACAAAGGGAACAATTTGTCACTATTTCTAGCATTCAGATCACTAGCTTCTTTCCCAAGATGAGACAAACTTTTTTTGAGGAACATTAATGAAACATTTCACATGTCACATTTTCATCGCCTAAAGATTGATGAGCATGCTTCTGTTTGATACTCAAGGAATTCCCACTTCTTATCTCTCCATCAGTGTGAGCATCAACATCATTAAGCACTTCAAGGAACTTATTCTAGGAAGACTAGAAAGATCATATAAGCGTTTGCAGAGTACAAAAAAAATATTATTAAGGCTATTCGAGTTTCACCGAAAATCTTTTTTTTGGAGAAGGAATAAATATTTTATGCTTTTTTGACAAAAGGTTTTGTACTACAATTTAAATGAAAAACCCTAACTTGAAAGAGTTGGCCAATCTCTATTGATGAAGAAGACAATGGCTAATCAATAAGCACAAATGATTATATACAAATAATGAAGCTACCGTGTTTAGTAATCGAACCAATTAATTTTTAGCTAACAAAAAATTTAACATTTAATACCCATTCTTTTTTTTTATGTCTAGATTCACCTTTGATAAAGTATCCTCTACAATTCAAGGAGGAGCCGAAGTATATCCATGTCAAGAATCAGTATGCAGAAATTAATACCGCTAAAAAAAAATTATTTGAACAAGTGACTCACAATTAATTATATATGGCGTGAACTATATCAATTCCTCAGCATATAAAAGATTAATCTTATAACACAAGAAAAATGAAAAAATAATCCAAATCAAAGCACACGTTACAGTCTAAAACAAAAACGAAGCATAGAGATCAAACCATATATTAGAGATTTAAAAAAGGAACATAAATCACAGCAAGAAAGTTTATTGTTAATTTTGCCATGGACTTACAACATTTTTAAAAATTGTTGATGCAACAACATAAATATTAAGACAATTCAAATTGAAAACTTTACCAGTTTCATGTATTTAAGATGCAATACTCTAACAATGAAAAGCAAATATCGAGCTCTATCAATGCAAAAATCTGTCACTTCAAAAATCAAAGCGAAAAATAAAAATAAAATAGTTAGAACAGATTATGAGAATATGATAAAAAAAAAAATTAAGACAATAATAAAATCTCACTATGGAAACTCATTATGAAAAGTACCGTCACACTTAGCACAAAAATAATGGAGATTACAAATAAATAAATAAATCTCTCTGTAGATACGCTAAATTCATAATCTTCACTAAAATTACTTGTCTAAAATGAGTAAATAAAAAGAATCTGCCTTTTTTTGATATTTTAAAACTTTTAAATGAGAAAGTTCATAGGATGAATTTTATGTGATAAATTCAGGTGTATTTAATGAACTAAGCAAAGTGACAGAGTTTTTGACCGAGTAATTTACCTCAATCATAGATTACCGGTGAATTCTCCGGGATGAATTCTGGCAAAATCAATTCGAGAGAATTTTTAGTTCAATCTTTTGCTAGATTCTCAACACTGAAATTTGACAAGTGAGAGGAAAAGAAAGCTCAAGGGTTTATACATTAGTGTGATGAGTTATCCTATATACAATTTGATTTAGGGAAAATAATATTTTATGTCTAGCTATATTGTTTGTTTTATGTCACGAGAGTCTTGTTAAATAATCTAAAATGAGATGTCATAATTTTTAGTTGTTCACTGTTGCCCGCTGGAATGGAATAAACTATAAAAATACATCGAAGGATCAAAATTTTCCCATATCTTTGAGTTATGAGTCAAAGTAATCCTATTTTTTTTTATCATAGAGCACTAATAGTCCTCCATAATTTAACAATTGGTGCAATTTTGATATTCTCTGAAGCACCCGTTTAATTTTTAACAGTGTTTTTTGTGCACCAAAAAAACATAGGAATTTCACCAAATTAGTTGCGCACTAGATTCACTCTAAAATGACATTATAATTACACCAAAAAAGTAGCAGAGAAGTACCATAACAACATAAAAAAATAATACTAAAATTGCACTAGAAAAGCCTCAAAACAATACCAAATTTACACCAAAATAGTAGCATTAGATTTTCTGCACTGAAACTACACCAAAACAACATTAGAAAAGCACCAAAACAACATAGAAATTGCACCAGAACAACATCAAAAGAAACTTCAAAATTACACCAGATCACACTAAAACAACACTATAACGCACTCAAAAGCAGTACTAGATTCCCCTTAAAACTACCCCAAAAAATAAATGAAAAGCAATAGCAAATAATAGTTTAAACTTGAAGGCTTGATGACAATGAAAACTATTTGCATTCATAAAATCAGGGAGTTTTACTTTTTCCGAAGACTTCCATTGAAGGTACATGAACAAAAAAGAAAAAGAAAAAGAAGAGATTTTAGAAATTAACAAGATGCATCTGAATAATTCTTACTTATCCAATAACCAATCTGATTTTTTTATTTTGGGAATCAAAGTTATGAAATTATGGATTGGGAAGATTTGAGTAGCAATGGTTGAAATAGTATTATGGTATATAACAGATGAGACTTTCTCACGGGGGCACAAATTTCACCGTTAAAAATTAGACGGTTGTTTGATAGATTACAAAAAGTGTGCTGACTCTTGTAACATGAAGGACTATCAGTGCTACATGTGTGTCAAGACCCAAAGTATACCCTAACTGTGACATAACGTATAAGACCCAAAAAGGCCTTACACAAGCCACTTGGCATATATAATCAATATAATAGACAAAGGTAAATAATCTCATAGGAATAAATGAGTTTGACATTTATAAGAGGAAATCAATCATAGTCTTGACAAGAAATGTAGTACATCAAAGAAATGGTCGGGACGTAACCCGTACACCACATACAACATCCAAAAACTAACGGGTGAGCCTTCATCCCATGGATATCCAGTGCTAAGTAAACTCTCAATGGAAAAATATACATAATCATATCATGTTCTTATTCATATAGTCCTTTAAATTGTATGAATCTAGTAATACCAATTCAATCACGAAGACTCATAATCATAAAAACAACTCCTTTAAAATAACATGATTTAATAACATATTCAATTCGTAAGAGATACTTAATTGAAAGAATCTAAATCATGATAATCTTTCATAATAAGAATTAATTAAATTGGAAGCATTCCATTTCATAAAACATGCTTGATACTTTATCTAAAAGCATTCTTTATTCATAAATCGTTCAATTCATAATGCATGCATGTCTTCAAAGCTTGATTTCAAATCAAAATCAGTTATATAGAATTGGCTCATGAAAATGAACATTAAAACCATTAATTATGATCAAATCATCCACGATCATAAATAATGATTAAACACAAAACTAATTGAACCCATACATGAATCATGAAAACCCTAGAAAATTGGGTTGGAATCATAAAGAGATTTCGTTGTTTTCTTGGTAGTCAATTGGTGGAGAAGAACTCATTGATAAAATCCTCACATAACTTGATGAACCCTAGCCTTGAAATCCTAAAAGGAGACTTGAACTTGAAAATTCCTAGAAATCATTTTTAGAGAATCCTTGGAGAGAAGACTTGAGAGCATTTGGGGTTTTAGATTAAATAGGGAGGGTTTTGAGTGTAAAAATAGTTATAGGGCTTAGGAATAGTCTAGAAACCAAACAGTTTAGATGTTAAAAGAGTAGGAAAATACCCAACTAATCTAGGAAAATAATTGTCGGAGCTCATCTAGGGACCCATGTATAGTCCTCATTCACTTCTATAGACAGTAATGGTCCTTCATATAATCAATTATTGAAAACCAGCTTTCTAAACTCAAAACCCGAGAACCATCCATTATTCGTCAACCAATGTATGACTTGTAAAGCTCCCTTATGGAAGTCAAGCCTGAAAACTAGCCAAAGTCCAGGACCTCAACCGCGAATGGTCATGAATGGTCTATATCCTCTTTTACGGGATCTACTAGCAACTCATACACCCAACTTACTGAAAGTCTATGTTTCTGAAAACCAACAACTGGCCAAAAACTATAAAGTACAATACGCAAGCCCTTCATGGAGTTCAAGGTATAAAAATCCACCAAGTTTGAAATTCACTCTATGAATGGTATCCACAACATGTACAAGATTCCACATATTGTCTTGTTAGCTCGTACAAACCAATCTGAGACTTTTCATTTCCAAACTTTTAGAACACTCTCTACTATGGAATAGAGTACGGTCCATACTTGGCCTCATACAAACTTGCACCAACAATTTTCTACAACATTTCCTTTCCATTTCAACTTTTCTACTTCTGAGGTGTTATATTTAGAAGCATGGTTGGTTGGGGTTCCAATGTTTTTTGTGTGAGTTGAGCTATTAGGCATGATTTTGGTAATTTTTTTTGAAGGGTTCAATTCGGTTAACATTCTTGGTAAAGGTGCTCAGATGAGATTTTTGTTAGCAATGTTAGCTCCAAAATTGTGAGTTTTGTCTAGAGTTACCTTTGGTTAAGATCCCAAAGTTTATCATGATGATGTTGTGGTGTTTGGTGAAATGTTGTTTGGTTGCTTTGTGTAATTGTTGACTTGGGTAAATGTATTATCAAGATTGCCTCTGTTTATTGTTTCATCAATTTTTTTTATTCTAAAATGTCAATTTAGGTGGGGTAGCATAGTTTGTTTGTGTGCAAGGGGTTTCAAATGAATCTCGAGTGCTCGTTAGCAAATTTTCTCAACTCTATGTTGAGTTGATGTAGTTGTTAGGGTTGCACCCACCATTTTCTAATTGTGCTCATGTGCTTGGAGCCGTAATTGTGAAGGCCCAAGAAATGGTCTTCGCAATCGCGAGCTTGGCACTGCGATCATAAAGACCAACTTTCTTGGTTAATGTGGTTGCAAGCCTTGATGATCACTATCATGATGAAGGGTCAATGGACCTTACCAATGCTTATTAATTTCAATTGTGACCTTATGGGTCTCACTATCACGATGAATAGATATGTGATAATTATATTTAGTTTCACAATTTCCGCATGTATTTTCTCAAATTCTAACTTCAATATGGAAATTTGGAGCTCGAATTGAAGAAACAATTGTGGTAATTGTTGAAAATTGTTGGTGGATTATATGGGAGTGTTTTAGGGGTGGTTAATCTTCTATTTAGCTTGTATTTTTTGTCGATTCCCCTTCTTTTATTTCTTATTTTATCATTCTAAAGCTTCCTTTGTGTTGACTATTGAATCCTTCAATTTTGCTCGGTTTGTGCCCAATTATGGGAACAATCTCCTTGAGGTGGTTAAGACCTTCTGACAGAGTCAATTTTGTGATTCCACACATGAGTTCAACAGTTCTATTTTGATCCATTTTTTAGGTCTAGATCTTTTTAAAGCATTTTGGGAATGTAGTCGCTTGTGTTGATGTTTACATTGCTAATTTGATAGCATGGCATCATTCGAAAGCTGCTCAAAAAGGAAAAGCTCCCGAATAGAGGCTATGTTACAGTTTTAGCCTTGAGGTAGGTTACGGTTTTTTCTTTTTATGCTTGGCTTAGTTAAATTTTATTTAAAATAAGTTTCTTGATCATTACAAATGTCGTAGGATGAGAGTTTAGTCTTTCGTGATCCTTAAGTCACATTTTAGCCATGTTTGGGGCATTAGCCTATACTTAGGTCGTAAAGCATTACATTAGGATTAGCCTTAGTCTTGGTTGTTGATATAGGATCCTTAGATTTCTTCTAGGTGGTTTAAAACTTAAATTTATATGTGTTTTTGGGAATAAGGCCTTGGACTTGCACTGACTAGATTTCAAGGTTATTATGAGTGTTCTGAGACGGGTGTCTACCTTATTGTTGTGTGGTTTTATTAGATTGTGAATTAATTGACTATGTTTGGTATAAACTCACATTCACATCGTCAACAATTGGAATTCTATAAACTAGTTGTGGGAGAATATGTAATTGAGATACTTAAACGGTTTTATCACAATTTCTACTTATTTTGGGCTCCGAGGGAGTGTGTTATAGTTTTACTCGAGGAAACTCGAAAATTTTAAAGGAAGTACACCAATTTTTTAGGTTTTTGTTCCAAAAAGATATTTACTTTAAACTCATCAATTCTACTTTTGAGTGCTGAATATCTTCAAGGAAAATACCAACTTATAAGAGTTTGGGACAAAAAGGAGGTTTACTTTTATACTACCAAGCTGGATAAAGCACTCTGGACGGCATGAGACACTATTCCAGGTTCTATTTCTTGCTTTACATTTGGTTCTAAGCTTAAGGAAGCACTTCGGTCGGCTCGATAAACTATTCCAAGTTATATTTGTTACATTTCATCGGCTACTAAGCTCGAGAAAGCACTCGAAGCAGCTTGAAGGATTCTGCAGGGCTTCTACAATAGTAATGAGGGCGGAAAAATGGGCTACTGCAACAACTCACAGTTTCACAATAAAAGCATTGATATATATATATATATTAATAATAAGTTTTACTGAATTCAATTACAATACTATATGACACAACAAAGGCAATTGAAGAAAACAACGATAAAGGAAAATACACGTTCTCATACTTGTTTACCAATTCCAAAACTAACTCTAGGCTTGCTTGCGTGATTTTCTTCTTGTCCAAAAGTAGCTATCGAGCCATTTAGGTGGGGTCACACTTTCTAGTACTCTGACACAACTTGGTAATACAGAAATCACTTAACTGTCCAACAATTGAGGTGGGTTTACACTTTCTAGTCACGTCCTCCTTATCAATCATATTAGCTGATGTATCAACTGAATTCACAAGGTTTACTAAGTGAAAAAATTAACAGAAACTGCATCAGTTAAACATGCGAAATAATTATGACTGTAAGGACATTAATGGAGAACCAGTGATATTTTGTATTTCTTCGAAGCGCATTTTTTGAGGGGTGTTCTTTAATTAATGGACCACAACATGAATTGTTAGGGTGATTGGTCTTGCACGCTGCATGCCTCTCAAATTCAGAAACACTAAGTACATTCTGCATAAAACACATTAGACATGAAGCTACTTCGATAAAATTGGCGGGAACGTCATATAACAGAAGAGTAAGAAGAAAATCATCCCTTGGAAAGCGTGCATTCAGCGTAATCACATACGTAACCATGCCCCTTAATACCTCATTTATGATTTTTATGCATGCAAAACATACTTAGAACAAAAAAACACTAAACCTCAAAGAAGAATTCTAAAATCAAAACTCACCTCTCTTGACGATGCAATATAATTGACGGGCACCTCATCAAGTATACTAGTTGACAATCAACTTCCAACATTGGAAGGGAAATTGTTTGAGGAACTCTTCGGTGTATTTTGTGCATTCACGGTTGCAGATTTATGCCTCATCGAAATAACATTTCCAGTTCCCACACTTAAGTCAGTATTTGAAGATTTCTGATAATCACATGTACACCTAGCTCCAGTATTCAGATAAATAGGTTCTTTTCGAGCACAAGACAAAAGATTATTTGGAAGAAGATCAAAGTAATGAAATTTATCACTAGTTCCAACATTCTGATCAGTAGGTTCTTTCCTAATACAAAATTGTTGGAAATAATAATTCAAAGTTGGAGTAGGAATCCTAAGTTGTTTAGGATTTGTTATTTATGATGTTATTATGTCTATTTAGGATCTATTTGTCCAAGTTCATATAGGAATAGGTTTTCTAGTCGTAGTTTAATTTGGTTTCTTACTTTTATAAATAGGATGTTGCTAATTATTTCAATATATAGAAAAATATAGGAATACACAGAAATATACATAAACATATAGAACTTTTAAGTTTATAAATAAAAATATTTTCCTTCAAATTGGTATCAGAGCTTTTAGATCCTAATAGAGAATCAAAGAGTTTCTGCTGCCAGCGGGCGACTATGACCCATTATGTTGACAAACTTCGGGTGAATGATATATGCATGAAAAACGTGGTAAGAGAAAAGACTTACAAAAATATTACCAATTTTAAAGAAGTGCAACCAAACATAAGAGAAAGAAGCTCTTCTCTAAATTAAAAGTTGGAGAGAGTCTGTTTTTTTTTTAAATGAGAGTTGGAGAGAGAGTGCTCCAACACAAAAACACAAAAAGAAAAGGAGTTGATGGGATGGGCATCAACAAGAGTTGGAGAGAGAGAGTGCACCAACACCAAAAAAAATGTTCGAAATAATAATTGAAAATTGAAGTAGGAATCTTAAGTTGTTTAGGATTTGATATTTATGATATTTATTATGTCTGTTTAGGATTTATTTATCCAAGTTCATATAGGAATATGTTTCCTAGTACTAGTTTATTTTGGTTTCTTACTTTTATAAATAGGGATGTTGCTAATTATTTCAATATACATAAAATATACAGAAAAATATAGGAATAGACTGAAATATACAGAAACATATAGAACTTTTGAGTTTATAAATAAAAATATTTTCCTTCAAAAACAGAACATTATAATGAAGAAGGTTATAGAAATGACTTTTTTCACTAGTTCAAGCACACATATCACTCGGTTCGGTCCCAACATCAGTTGGAAGATTATTTTGAAGATGATTTAAGAAACGACTTCTTTCACCAGTTCCATCTATCTCATCAGTAGGTTCTTTCCCAATAAGAAACAATATTTATTTTTTAAGAAGATATAATATACGTCCTCTTTCGATTTTCGCATTTTCATTGCCTGAAGATAAGATGCTTTTAATGCAAAAATTGAATGTCCCTTCAGGCTAGGTGCACATAAAAATCACTACAATGATCTTGAGCAGACTGAAAATTAGATGTTTTACGGCGGAAGCAATATGCATTTAGAGGTACTGAAATGGGTGTATCATTCACAGACTACACCACTTGTTTCTTATTGGAGAACAACTCCTCTTCTAAAACATACGTAAAAGATTGATGAGCACACTTCTTTTCGATCTTCAAGGGACTTACACTGCCTATCTGTCCATCAGAGAGATCATTAACATCATTAAGCACCTCAGGGTCTTTATTCTAGAAAGACTAGAAAGATCATATAAGAGTTGTCAGTACATAATACTAAAAGAAGCTCTAAAGTTAACCATAATTATTAAGGCAAGTCGAGTTTTACCAAAATTCTTTCTTAGAAATGGTAATAACAAATAGAAGATCCCGGAGGGCAAGAACTCTCATTACCCAGAAGTTGAGGTCATGATAGCACACACCCCCGAGAACCCTAAAAGGAGTATAAGCCGAAAGAAATAAACTTAGGAGACTCCCGAAGGAAAGTTAGGCCACAAACAATAGAAAACAACAAGGAATATCCCAAAACCTGGTAAAATAAATATAAAGAGCATCTAATAAATTTCTAAAATCTAAAAATACATCGCAAGTTTTTGAAAAATAAGTTAAAGATTTTAAACGATAGATGGAGACTAATGACCATCCTGAAAGAAGGATGTCACCACAACTCCGAAAAAAGGAACTTTGTTGGAAACCAATCAACCGCAATGATGCTCACTCTTACTAGGACATGCATCAAAGGGATAACATAAGTAGGAGTTTAGTACGATCCACATGTACTTAGTAGGTTAGACTGACTTAGTATAAGCAACTAACTGACTTAAGAAATAAACTATGTAAGCTTTCACGTGCACGCAAAAAAGTCCCATTTTGGCATCGCTGCCACCAATTTATATAGAACAACGTGAATAATGTAAACACACAAGAGTACATATAATAATTAAATCAGCACATAAACAAGTCACACAACACAACAAGACTGACCAATGTGATTCAATGAGATGATGAAATGATGGGATGATGTGGTGGTACCAAGGTCATCGCACAACATGTTGTATACACCTTGTCGAGCCTCTAGCTTCTAGACAAGGACAAATGAGGGACTTGGAATCTATATACCAATCTCAATATCTCATCAACTTGCAACCTAAGCGTGGTCAAGGATATAAGTAAGGTGTGGCATTTTCATTCTCAAAAAGATAATATTTTTGTACTTTCTGATATTTCCATAAAATAGGATATGTTGCATGAGGATGAATGTTTCACAACACATACACCATAAGGACATAATCAACTCATCAAGGATTCCAAATAGTATCAAGTTCTCTAACTCAAATTGTCATGAAATATGTTCTCAAAGGTTAAGGGTAATGGAGGAAACCATGTAATACCAACCTTTTACCACTTAGAAAGCATTTTTATTCATTTTTAAGGTGGTTCAATAATCAACTCAAAACCCTACTAGTGCAACTCCACATCAAATAGAAAGATATGCAACACGGCCTCTCTCGGGCAATTACTTAAATATCACAGAATTTCCACGACAATTATAGATATCACTCAAGCCTCCACACAACCTAAGCGACAAAAAATGGCATCATAAGAATTAAAAGAGAAAGGTTAAGACTTACCAACCTCTAAAACACATACTACATCTTATTTCACAGTCGACTTCCTAAGAACTAGTTAATTACTTATCTCAGTCTAAAAGAGGGATAGCCAAACCTACCTCAAAGCTGAAACATCAATCAATCAACGCCTATCGAAATACTTACTCAACCACACAATTACCGGAACTATCCTCCACTATCAATAATGGAAAAAGTTCATCAAAAGGAGTCCAATGATACCCATATTGTTAGGATTTGAAATTGGGGTAAACAGTCCAAAAATCACTTGGAAAATCAAAAGGGTGAAGTAAGATTTTTTTTTATAGTTGCAATCAAGTTCTATAGGTAAAGAAGAGTTCCCGGTTGAAAAAACCCATTAAAAACAAGCAAGAATCGAGCTTCAAATTAAGAAATCACTTATTTTTTAATATGGGAAAAAACCCCAAAACTCTCATGTGAAATCTTTATATTTTACTATTTTGGAAGATTAAATTCGACGAAAACGATATGAAATTGATAAAGGAACTTACCACACAAGTTTTTCTCAAGAAAATATTTGCAAAGTCTCCCTCCAAAGCTTCCAATATGAATAGAATGGTGAAACAAAGTGAAATGTGATTAAAGGGGATTGTCTTTGCCAAAAAAGGGTTGTTGACTTTCTGTTGACCACCTTTGACTGTTGACAATGCGTTGACCAAGTGTTGACCACAGTCAAAATCATCATTTTTTCTATCTTATTAAAGTCTCTGACGAACTTTTGGGATTCAATTGGGACACGACAAAAATAAACCAAATATGATATCCCACTAAATTTGATATTCTTGACTCAATAGAATCGACGCATTTCCAAAATAACATTGTTATGACAAATATACCCTCCCGGACCTCTTTTAAGGCCTAAAATACAACTTCTCGCCCAAATGCCCAAAAACTCAACCAAAGGCCTCAAATATCTTACCAACCACCTTACTATCTCAAACTCGATTGTCCAGACGCGATGGAACTTATAGAATTCTCATCTGACACACGAAACACAAAATATTGATCAAAGTCAACCATATAATTTAATTCAACTCAAAAAGGGGCCAAAATCACAAAAAAACTCAATTGATCACATCACAGACCACACTAAGCATATAAATACTACGGGGAAGGGGAAAATGGTCATGTCACAATTACTAGCACATTCACAAGAAAAGGAACATTACAAGTACAAACACAGTTGAGATAGAATATGTATTATATACTTCCCTGTTTCCACATACAACAAAGTTATTGACGATAGAAAAATCAAGATGTGTATAAGATAAAAATTTTGAGGACCTCATTTTCCTATTAACGTAAAACTTTGACGATTTCGGAAGAACTATTAAGTCAACAAAATTTCCCCATCTATAACTATCTTACGTATTTTATCCCCCTCCATCCTAATGCCACTTTTAACTATGTCATATTTATGAGCTACCTTGAGAAATTACATACATGTAACTAGCATCTTGCATAGAAGTTCTATACATGCTTAGTCAAAATGAAAGCAATCTGATTCAAACAGCACTGACATAGAATTCATTATACTTATTTATTCCCTAATTAGTTGATTGATGACTAACTTTAAGATACTCTATTTCTCAACAATGAAGTACTGTGACAAGTGATGCATAATTGACTTACTGATTTGATTAAACAACACTACTAATATTATGTACTTGCAATAAAAAGGTTGGTTGTTTCTCATAAATTACAAGTGCTCTGGGTCACTTTAAAACCAAGTATGTCACACCCTGAACTCGAAGGAGTGCGAATGACGTCAAAACCCTACTTCACTGAATAAACCAACTAATAGAACAAAACTTGTAACAACACAGGCCGACGAGGCCCAAACAACCCCAATCATCATAACAGAAATCAAGAGAATAATACAACTGACCGATAGGATTTCTTTAGGACACGACATGTATGAAAATCAACCCATCAAACACTATTTACCCGAGGATGGTAAGGCCAAAAAATACATAAATATGACTGACAGCAAAGCCACAACTGACTCACATACCCACCACAAACTTCTACAAGCATCTAAAATTAAGAACTACTAACAACTAGTCGGGACAAGTCCCCAACATACCCATTAGTAATATAACAAAGAAGAGAACTCCAAAATCAGCAAATCCGGAAAGAGCGGAGCATACAATCATCAGGTGATCACTCGACCACATGGAATAAGGACTTATGTGTACCTAATGACCTGCAGGCATGAATGTAGTGTCCCCAAAGAAATTGAGACATTAGTACAAAATAATGTATCGATGATGCAAAGCAAATAGTAACTGAGACGGTATCATGAATTAACGAGTGCAAATACAGATAAGGTTTAAGGATAATATAAGCAAGCTTACAAGCTCTAGAATCTATGAATAGCTGACCTAATATCATAAAGAACTGTAAATAATCGAGTGGAGAGTCAAAGTTAATCAGAATCATAGACCTTAAACCATAACTAATTAATAGTTAATCGGACAAGCTGGTAGTTATTATAAAACCCAAGCGTACTCAAGAATGAGAGTTAGCAATTATCACAATACAATCTAATGTCTCCCGGAACAAATTCTACAATAATAATCAAACAACAATATTGTTGAGCCCCTATAAGCTCTCCATTCATCTAGTAAACGGATTCCTTAAAGGTATCAACTCATATGTATAAAGTCTCAAGCATCAAGAAACCTCATAACGTTATTTCGAAAAAGGCCAAAAAACATATTGCACCAGGTATGTATTACTTCAAGGTAATCACAAATCTAGAAGGATCGAAGCCATATATCAAGAAGGGCAAAAACCCCATAATCAAGAGAATCAAGAACCATATTAAGAATGACTTTTAATATTTAAAGACTCAAGTGTCAACAAACTCGAGAATAGTTTACAAGAGGTCAAATAACAAGTTGCGCCCAATATGTACATGATGTCGTCACACAAAACATAGTCAAGTACCGAGAAGGACCAAAGCCCTATATCAAGAAGGGTCAAAACCCAACAATCAAGAGGACCAAGAACCATATTAAAAATGGCTTTCTAGTTCGTACTTAAAATGGACAACTTCCATACTTAAGACGAACCAAAAATCCAGAGTCAAGATGGAAAAAGATCCGAATCAATCGGCATGCCAAATAGTGACAAAGTCACATCCACAAGAAGGACAAAGTCCCAACAAGAATGCCAAGTGATCGAGCAATCCGTACTAGTGGGCGAGGTAAACAAGTCTCTTGCAAGTCCCAAAGGATACCAACACAACAATACAAAGTGGCAAGGAGTGTCCAAGGTATCAATATAAATTTTTAGATATACCAGCAAGTAACAAGAGTACAAGTACAAGTTTATACAAAAACCTTAGTTTGCTAGCAATCCCAGAAATTCAAGAGCCCAAATCGTAGACTAAAAAATGCATCAAGTACCTCAGCTTAGATACGAATAGATACAACCTTTAACACACAATTATATATCTTTGTAATTTCAAATAGCTTCATCATGTTGATATGAATCTATATTAAAATCTAAAGTAATCCCAGGTTGTGCAAAATTACACTTTATCCTCCAAACAACAAATCTGAGCAGCCCACCCACTCGTGTTGTAACTTAATTTTGAAAAGGTACAGATTAGATATATTTCTCCGGGTTACAACGAGTCCAGAACCACCGCAAAATATGTTTTGTACAAAAAGTTATCTTGAAAATACTAATAATAGAATATAGGGGTAGAGATCTACAAAAGAAGCTATATTAAAATCACTAAACACTGCACATATCAAAATGTGAGTTTTGGTTACTTTTAATCCAAATGTGACAACAAAACTCCAATAAATATTTATGATCCTCTTCATTCCAACAACGACAATCGAACCACTTTTTAACTCGAATCTCTACTATAACCGCTTCACGAATTACATGACTGCCAAGACCATCAGATAACCTTTTGAAGTAAAATTAGACTTATATCTCAAGCTTATGTGATAGAGTTGACAAAGTACATGAAAACGATACCGACAAATACAAGACAATAACACATAATGTTAACTACTAATACTAAGATCTTGTGCATATTAGACCATGGTGTCAACTTCAAAAAGCTAATAACACTAAACAACTTGTCAACAGAGTAAAAATGGTATGTCTAATTCATTCACCCCACTTAAATTTTCAATAAAAATCATAATTCTCCCATCAAGTGGTGTTGCTTCATATAACGACCAAAAGAATTCCAAAAATATTGAAATAAATAATGAGAAAGTTGGATGGTACTTCACAAGACGTATCTGTTAACCTTTCAAGTAATAACAAATATTTCCAAGCAAATCTTGAATAACTAACTCTTTGATAACATGCTAGACCTGATAATTAAAATCTTAAGTAATCATGCCAAAAGGAAAGGAAAAACCTTAACATACCTTACTTTGGAGCTTTAAAGTCCTAATTCCCAAACTCCACTGGTGAAGTCGGTCAAAATCTTTGTATACTGCATCTAGTCTTGAAGCTTGTAAATCAACTTCTTTGTTTCTTTACTTCAGCAACCACCAAATACAGAATATGGTCTCCATAGATGAATTGTATAGATAAGAAATATTCATTTGATTTTTTTTTCTAATTCTAGCACCTTGAATCACGTATGACTTAAGCTACACACTTAATACTCCAAATTTTATAACTTCTTACCACTAATAATGGGGAGATCTTAGGCAGCCAAGAATGGAACATGTATGAGGAGAGAGATAAAGTTAATAGCTATATCTATTGAGGTATTAAGAACAACAATCTAGAAAGGTACTTTTATATAACCTTTTGAATATAAAATAATTAATACAAAACTAATTTAAGTAAGTCCCACCTCATATATTAATAACTAGGTAAATTACCCATGCTTCGCACGGGATTGAACTATTTCATCAAGCTTACATATGATCATTCGGTAATATTCATACTTTTGATACATACACTAAATTGTCAAGAACATTTTATCTTAAGGCAATGCGTTCCTCCGAAATCTTATAGCTCTGGATTTTTTTAATTTTCATTTTTGTTATACAAAAATTATGAGTCATAGAGAGATTTAAATTATAAGAAAGAAGTCCAAGAAAATCTCCATTGAAATAGTTGGTCAGAAGTAATGGAATTTTCTAAACTCCAAGAAATTATAAAAACAACATTAGACGTTAAAGAAGAGACCAAAAAGTCTCGAACAACCACACTCTCAAGTAAAGTGGAACATCACGTCCATACAAAAACATAATTACCTAAATTCAAATGGAGGACCTTCGGCTCCTTTCTTATGAACCTCCATCAATCTCTTTTTTTTTTTTAATAATATGTCGTATCATGTATATGTTAAAAATGACCCTAAAATTGTTAGTATCATAAATGTTTTTCGTCATTGTCTCATAATAGTCATTACTATTGTTTAGGTTTCATATCACCGGCCCCAAATTATTTGAAATTGAACCATAGTTATTGTTATGGTTATAGTATGCCGGTACAAAGAATTAATCTAATTATCAACCAAGCAGTAGGTGGTTTCTGAATGGAATTGTTCACAACTGGATATTCTAAGCCATAATTTTGACACATATCATATTAAAATCTCAAAACATAATTTTGTGAACACTTGAAGTCACAAATATCCACAAATGATAATAAAGATGATCTTACTTTCCTAACAATGAAGCATGTTGCTTAACAAATTTTTCAAAAAGATAGTCTGTCGGGTTGTATCCAAGTTCATAATTTACAAATTTAATTGAAAGAAGCCAAAAGAAAGAGTTATTACTTCTTTATCAGAAAAACAAATAAACTTTACCCAAAGAAAGAGTTATTACTATAGCTAAAATGATCTTTAACGGAAATTAATAGCTTAATTGTCGTTAAATATGTATTTTCAGAGGCAATTGGTACTCTCTATAAATGTCCCTAAAGTCTATAGCAACATTGAATCTAATGACAAGTAATTAATGTCGGTAAAGGCTCTAGCACTCTTCGTTAATGTGCATATTTATTGACGATATACAATATTTTTGTTGTAGTGTATTTTGGACATTTGTTAGTTTCAAGAAAACTTGATCTATTATTATGCCCAAAAAGAAGAGACGAAGAAATATGACAAATTAGTTAACTTGCGATAAAAGAAGTGGACTAATTGTCTCTATACTAATATTCTACAAAGAGTGTGATGGCCTACAAAATGTTTGTACCTAAGAAAAAATAATCAAAATAATATACTAACTGTGGCAAGCAAGAGAGCAATATGTTTGGTTCTTTTAACATTCTTCATTGGTTCTGTATTAATTATCACATATTTGTTGTTATGTGCTACCAAATATAGCACAACTCACAAGAAATTTTCCCAAAAAGTATATGAAGAAACCTGTAGAAAGGGACAAAAGTGAAGATAAATTTTCAATCATCCTCACTGGAATTTTTAACAAGGTTCCAAACAAGTCACCAAAATAGCAGAAAGAATTTGCAATAGATACATGAATCACTATGACTTACAGTAAAAGATTAAGTTTCATGAAATATGAAGAAGAAAACTTTGAGAAATGAAACACACTTAATAAGAAGCTTAATTAATGTATTTGAATTCGACTCCCCTATAGCGAAATAATCCTACAAATAATAGTGGAAGAAATAAAAGTTTTATTTATTAAAGAACCAAATGTAACGAATTCAACCAATTCAGCAGCGTATTGAGTTGCGGTCTAAGAGGTGCAAGAGTAGTAATGTCGCATTGCAATTAAAATTAATTTTCTTTGTTTATATGAAGAAACCTGTAGAAAGGGACAAAAGAGAAGATCAATTTTCAATCATCCTTGCTGAAAATTCTAACAAGGTTTTAAAAAACTGTTACCAAAATAGCAAAAAGAAATTGTCATAGTTACATGAATCACTATGACTTATAGTAAAACTTAAGCTCCATCAAATAGGAGGAAGAAAACTTTGAGGAATGAAACAAAATTCATAAGAAGCTTAATTAATATATTTGAATTTGACTATAGCGGGAAAAACCTACAAATAATAGTGGCATGAAATCTCTCTATTTATAGACAATAAAGGATAGTGTGAACAAATGCTTATTGTGCCTTATCGAAAATGTCACAACTCTTTGGAAAAGTTACAACCGTTCGGAAAGTTCACAACCTTTCATAAAAGTCACAATTTTTCATAAAAGTTGCAACTCTTCATAAAAGTCGCAACTTTTCATAAAAGTTAGAACTTTTCATAAAAGTCACAAATTTTCATAAAAGACACAACTTTTCATAAAAGTCACAACTTTTCATGAAAGGAAAAGGCTAGTTTTGAAAATAAATAAATTAAAAGGGAATTCTGTTTTATGGTGGCGCCACGTAGGCGGGCCTAGAGTTCTCTTATATATATATATATATATACAATAAAACCCACAAAATTAATACTCAGTAAATCAATAATCTCTCTAAGATAATATTTTCTTCCGGTCCCGACTTGGGCCAATGGAAAAAATCACTTATTTCGATAAGATAATAAGATAATATATCTTAAAAAGACCCCTATATAAATTAATAATTTTTTAAAAGTACAAAATATCTAAGACAATTTAGTGAAACGTGATTCTATTGTGTTCTATTTTTTTTTTTGTTAAACCTTAAATCTAGTTGAAGTTCATCTCTAACTTTTCTTATTGCATCCAAAAGTTCTGGTGTTGTCTTTTCAAACTACACCATAATATTGTGAAGAGTTCTACATACGATAAGTGTTTCCTTACGCATAATTGATTGTAAAGCTATTATATCATCTACAATTTCATCGTCAACATTATTTTTATGGTATCCACAATTTCTTCTAAGCTCTGGACCACTGAATATATATCATTTTAACTTGGATAATTCAATAGGTTAATGATGTTCATTTTATTGCGATAACCGAGATCATTGATCATGACCTCAAGTTCATAAATGACATTTTCACAAGTGGGTGGGTTCATTCAAATTCTCTGAGATTTCATCCTCCAAATATATTTTGTAGTGTCGAAAATAATTTGTTATTGTCTTTTGTTGAAAATTTGTCGTCCAAGCAAGGTTTGCCAATTTCATCACATCCAAAACATTAATATTTTCTGGATCGGTCTCATATATCACCTCATAGCCTTCTAATATCCCACGATAAAACATGTTTAAATAATACATCTTGAAAGCTTTTATTATCTGAGCATCATAAGGTTGAATCTCAAAACACTCTATAAATTGATAGTTATTAATTTATCGATTAAATAATATCTTTATAAAATAATAATATTTCACAATCCGAACTATATTAATTTTGTGAGGTTTTACTGTATATGATATAAAAGTTCACGTCATACACTCTGCTTGTTCCCTAGAACTTCATGACGTGAATGTTTCCTAAAATCATCACTATTGGTTAATTTGAATTTGCCGGACATTAATTAATAGATGCAACAAAAAAAATATTAATGATAATCTTAATTGATAATTGTAGAGCACAATGTTCTTACCAGTAATCCTCATTCTTCATATTGCCATTGGCATCTAAGCTTTTCCAATGGCTAACGTGGAGATATAGCATAAATTCTTTGATAACTCGTACAGCAAAGTTTTCCAATACATAATTTCACAACTTATAGAGCACACCAAAAAGTTGTTATACATTTCCCTGCAAATTATAGAACACTCATAGACGTGGAATGAGAATTTGAGCTAAATCTTTACCAGTTGTCTATTTCTTAATTTAAAACTTTGGATCTTTCAAATGCTGTGTGGTTACACTTGCGAGAAAAGCAAGATAGTATACAAGTAGAAGTGCAACAAATGTGATCAGTTAGAAAAATTTACTTGGCATGAAGCACAAATTTGACCTCACAAAATATTCTACTGCCCAAGAATACCATACCAAAATCGACACTGAAACTGTGTTTCGGAAAATGCTAAGTGAACTTAGGCGTATTTTTATGCCTAAGTTGTCAATATTTGCCCATGAATTGATTGAATTAATGAATGATATTGAGTCTATTAGCTTGATTTCGTTATACTTGTGATATTATGCACTAAAATATGTGATTAGAGGTTTCAGGAACTCTCAAGGAGATTGGAGTCAAATGGAAAGAAAAGATGCAAGGATATGCTGAAAAGAAGCTAAGGCTGAAGGCCCCAGGGCCAGGCGCACTGCTAGACGCAAGGCGCCAAGGGCCAACATTCAGAGAGGCCTCTCAGGTGCGACGCTCCAAGGCCCAACATTTTGGGGCCTTTCTCAGGCGCTCTAAGAGGCGCGACGTGCCAGGATGGAAACCGCAGAGGTGAAGTTTGAGCGCGATGCTAGGCACGACACACCGGTGGGATCCCAACTTTTCCAGCTTAAAAGTTTTAAAAAAGGATTCCTAATTGTAATAGACTTTGGCTCTAATTTTCCTACCATTATAAATAGACCCTTAGGGCCCCATAATTAGGTTCGACTTTTATTGGGTGTGCAAGAGCAAGTATTCACGCTTGTAATAGGTTTTGATATTTTAACTCTTCTATTTTCTGAAAATCGCATGAACAATTGTATTTTGTGGTTTTCTAATAGCATGAGTGGCTAAACGCCCTTGTTCTGGTGTTGTAGCTACAAATGGATTGTTGATTATTAAAGGCTTGTTGAATTAATTCTTGGTTGTCATTATAAGTTACTTCTATATTCTTGTTTTAGTATTTTATGCTTGCGCACCATAAGATAAATATATTGTCTAAACTTAAATCCGGAGAGGAGAGGTTAGATAGACTAGAGAATATGGAGAGCTTGATCGACCCATTAAGTTGAGGTGATTTGTGTTCAAGAGTGACCCTCGGATGAACAACTCGCTTGGTTATGAAACATGATGAAATATAAATGCTCGCCAGTTAGACTATTTATCTCCGCTCACCGATGTAGTTAGATAGCTAACTGGAGTAGGCGACTAGAGGTGTGAACCCGACTCATACAATTATGATACATGAGATTCATTGCATGCTGCAGCCCTGGAATTGTCCTTTACTTGCTTGAAACATCATCTTAAAGTCGTTCCCATTTAGTTACGTTTACTTAGTTCATAATTCGTAGTAGTTAACAATCAATCATCAACTCTTGAAAATGTTACTTTTACTTTTATTTTTAGAATTAAGTGTTAAATATAAATTGATCATAAATCCCTTGGGAACGATAACTCGTTTCTTAAAGAATCTATATTACTTGCACGACCACGTACACTTGCGTGTATACTGGGGAGCAGCAAGTTTTTGGCGCCGCTGCCGGGGACTTAGAAATTGATTTATATTCAATCTTCTTAAGTCTACAATTAGATTATTTAGATATTAATTACTTAATCATAGCTTGTTTATTGCAGGCACTTCATTTTAAGGTCTGGCTCGGAAAAGAGATCTTGTCGAACCTTACAACGAACCTGAAAGAGTTTTACGCCAACGCAGGAAAGTGGCGAATCAAGGACGACCTGGAGAATTGGGGTTAGGTACGTTGGGAAACGTTGATGATAATAATCAAGACAATGGGAATAACCCGGAATATGTGAACAATCAAGGAAACCCGAATAACGGAGGGAACGTGAATAACCAAGGCATACCCCCTATCATACCCACAAGACTAGTCCGTGATGCGGCAATCCCACTCACAGCCAATTTGGCATCTAGTATAAGGAAACCTCCACCGGGGGATAGATTTGAACTAAACCAGAGCATGGTACAGATCCTCTATTCTAATGGGCAATTCATTGGTCTCCCCATGAGGATCCTCAAATCCATCTTAGGAACTTCGTAGATATTACTGATACATACATCCCAATTGGAGTCTCATCGGACTATGTGAGGCTGACGTTGTTCCCATACTCATTATTAGGAGCCGCAAGGCATTGGTTAGATTTTTAACCACCAAACTCCATCACTACTTAGGATTTTCTAGCAAAGAAGTTCCTGAGTCGATTCTTCCCATCCAAGAAAACTGCTAAGCTGAGGGGTGAGATAATAAACTTCATTCAAAAGCAAGGGGAGGACATGTACCAAGCATGAGCGCGTTTCAAACAAATGTTGAATGCTTGACCATACCACATGCAAATTAATGAGGTACTTGCTCACACTTTCTTTGAGGGTTTATATTATAATGCTCGTGCACTTCTTAATAGTGCAGCAGGTGGACAAGCCTTATCTAGAACAAGTCAAGAGTTCTTTGATTTAATCGATAAACTTTTTGAAGGGAACCAAGGGTATGAGGGGGAAATGTCTAGAACCACAACCCAAAAAGATGCATGGATTTTAGATGTAGACCAAGCTACTGCCATAAATGCCAAGTTAGATGCAATGCAACATAACATGGCCCTACATTTTAAACAGATGGCTCTAAATCAGGCACCGGTAAACGTTGTACAATAGGCAGCCAATTGGTGTGAGGTATGTGGTAGTGGAACTCATGAAACTGAGCAATGTGAGGCAAACCTGGATTTCGTAAATTATGTGGGAAATGCGCAAAGAGGTGGAGTTCAACAAAATTATGGCAATACTTACAACCCTAGTTGGAGGAACTATCCTAACTTCTCATGGGGTGGGAACCAAAACCAAAATCAGGCGCAAGGGGCTAACCAATACCGTGCTCAAGGGGCTGGGCAACATTACCAAAATCCTAACAAAGGCGTAAATCCTAGTTCACCAAAAGAGGGGATGACCAATGAAGAGCTACTCCAAAAGCTCATGCCTGAAATAGGGACCAAATTGAATGCTAGAGTAGATAAGCAGGATGAAAACATCAGAAACATCCAAATGTCCCAAATGAGTTTAGAGAAAGAAGTTGCGCAAGTGGCTAATTCTTTGAACTTGCATCCCCAAGGTGGGTTGCCCGGTGATACTGAGCCCAACCCAAAGCAATTGCATGTGGTAAGTACTAGAAGTGGGTTACAATTAGAGGAACTAGCTCCAAAGAAGAGAGATACTGAGGTAAGTAATAACCAAAAGAAGGTGGAAGAGGTAGTAAAAAGCTCCAATGTTGAGGTACACGTTCCTCAAAAGAAATTACCACCTCCATTTCCACAAGGGCTGAAAAAGAAGAATGAAGATGAATGCTTTGGTAAGTTTCTCTCTCTCTTTAAATAGGTTCACATTAATCTACCTTTGGTTGACATTTTGCAGGGTATCCCGAATTATGCTTAATGTGTGAAGGACATTGTGTCTAGCAAGAGGAGGCTCACGGAATATAAAATTGTAGCACTTACTGAGGAGTGCAACTCAAGGATCCAAAACAGACTGCCCACAAAGTTAAAAGATTCGGGTAGTTTTACTGTGCAGATTACAATCGGGCAAAGCGTTCATGCCCGGGGATTGTGTGATTTGGGGGCAAGTATAAATTTGATGTCCTTATCTTTGTATCTAAATCTTGGGTTGGGTAGTCCAAAAAGAACCACTGTTATTCTCCAACTCGCTGATAGATCCATTGTTAGGCCTGAGGGGGTAGTAGAAGATGTGTTAGTTCAAGTAGGTTCATTGATTTTTCCTATAGACTTTGTATTCATAGATTTTGAACCTGATGCTGAAGTTCCATTCATTTTGGGATGACCTTTCTTGGCCACGGGTAGGGCATTGATTGATGTAGTAGTTGGTCAACTAACTATGAGGACTCATGACAAGGTTGAGGTATTCGATGTTTACCGCGCTTTAAAATTTCCCTCTATTTATGAAGAGTTGTCTGCTATTACTATGGTTGATCAAATAGTAGAATCACAAGTAGTTGTGCCTGAAGATCCCTTAGAAAGAGTGTTAGTGGGTCATGAGATGGATGGGGACACTGAGGCCCAAGAGATAGAAACATGTCTGAATCTGGCACTTGTGGAGACTCACAAGCGGAGAGTCGAGTCATTAGATAGTGAGTTAGGACCTCCACCAAGCCTTCAATTGAAGAAGCTCCCAAGCTGGAGTTAAAACTCTGCTTGCTCACCTAAGGTATGTATTTTTGGGTACTAATGAAACTTTCCATGTTATACTTTCTGCAGAGTTGTCTGAATTACAAGTTGATGTGGTATTGAGGATCCTAAAGCGGAGAAAGAAGGCGATTGGATGGTAGATGGCTGATATTCATGGAATTAGCCGAGCGTTATGTATGCATACAATCTACATGGAAGAGGATCACAAACGAAGTGCACAACATCAACGTCGACTAAATCCTTTGATGAAAGAAGTGGTGAGAAATGAAGTAATAAAGTGGCTAGATGCGGAATTGTTTACCCGATCTCTGATAGTAAATGGGTAAGTCTAGTGCAATGTATTCTTAATAAGGGAGGTATGACTGTGGTAAGGAATGAAAAGAATGAGTTGATTCCTACTAGAATAATGATCGGGTGGAGAATTTGTATGGATTACCGAAAACTAAATGATGATACCCGGAAAGATCACTACCATGTTCCCTTCATTGATCAGATGCTTGACCGACTAGCAGAGTACTATTTCTTCTTAGATGGGTATTTCGGTTACAACCAGATCTTAATTTCCCCCGAGGATCAGGAAAAGACCACGTTCACTTGTCCTTATGGTACCTATGCTTTCAAACTCATGCCATTCGGACTTTGCACTGCACCGGATACTTTTCAAAGGTGTATGATGGCCATTTTTCATGATATGGTGGATGACTTTGTAGAGGTGTTCATGGATGATTTCTTCGTCTTCCGGAAGTCTTTTGAGGTATGTCTCCGAAATCTTGATAAAGTACTTGCTAGATGTGAGGACACTAACTTAGTTCTAAACTAGGAAAAGTGTCATTTTTGGTTAGAGAGGGGATAGGGCTAGGACACAAGGTGACTAAGTCTAGTTTAGAGGTTGATAAGGATAAGGTAGAAGTTATTTAAAAATTTCCCCCTCCCATTTCTGTAAAAGGGGTGCGTAGTTTTCTTGGTCATACAGGATTTTATAGGCGATTCATCAAAGATTTTTCCAAGATTGCAAGACCTATGTGCAGTCTCTTGAAGAAGAAGGTGAAGTTTGACTTTGATAAGATTTGCTTGAAAGCTTTTGAGATGTTGAAGAAGAACTGAATTGAAGCTCCCATCTTAATTACTCCTGATTGGAAATTACCATTTGAACTCATGTGTTATGCAAGCGACGTAGCAGTGGGTGCAGTGCTGGGACAAAGGAAGAATAAAGTGTTCCACTCGATCTATTATGCCAGCAAGACCCTTGACTCTACACAAGCTAATTACGCAGTGACCAAGAAGGAGATGTTGGCTCTAGTGTTCATCTTTGACAAGTTCAGATCATATTTGGTAGTTACTAAAGTGATTGTTTTTACTTACCATGCAGCTATTAGGTACTTATTCAACAAGAAGGATGCGAAACAAAGGTTGATTCGATGGATACTGCTTCTCTACGAATTTGACCTTGAGATCAAAGATAGGAAAGGTATTGAAAATCAGATAGTGGATCACTTGTCTAGATTGGAGGATTTTTCCCATGTGAATAAAGGTGAGCAAATCTGGGAAGAGTTTTTGGATGAACAATTGATGGAATTAGATATCTCTCAAGTGTCATGGTATACAGACATTGTGAATTTGATAGTAAGTGGAGAATATCCTCCGGGTGCAACCACCCAACAAAAGAAAAGGCTCAATCATGATGCTAAGTTCTATATCTTGGATGAACCATTCTTGTTCAAACAAGGTGTGTACCGGCTAGTGAGAAGATGCATTCCGGATTATGAGGTTCAAAAAGTACTCGAAAGTTGTCATGCTAGCCCATATGGAGGTCAGCACGGAGGGGAGCGCACTACTCTTAAGGTACTACAATCTAGTTTTTTTTGTCCCTCGTTATTTAAAGATTCTATTGCTTTTGTGAAGGGTTGTGATAAATGCCAAAGGTTGGGTACTATTTCAAGAAGACATGAGATGTCGCTAAGTAACATTTTGGAGGTGGAAATCTTTGATGTGTGGGGTATTGACTTCATGGGTCCCTTCCAGCCATCTAGTGGAAACCAATACATTCTTGTGGCTGTGGATTATGTGAGAAAATGGGTTGAGGCTGTCACTCTTCCTTCGAATGATTCAAGGGTGGTGATAAAGTTCATCAAGAAGAACATCTTCACTCCCTTTGGCACTCCAAGGGCAATCATAAGTGATGGGGGTAAACATTTCATTAACCATCTTGTTAAAAACCTTCTTGCTAAGTATGGTATTCGTCACAAGGTTTCTACAGCTTACCATCCTCAAACGAGTGGCCAAGTGGAGGTTTCGAATAGGGAGGTGAAGCAAATTTTGTAAAAAATGATAAATGCACGGAGGAAAGATTGGTCTGAAAAATTAGATAATGCGTTGTTGGCATAGATGACTGTGTATAAGACACCAATAGGGACTTCTCCCTATCATATAGTATTTGGTAAAGCATGTCATCTTCCGGAAGAATTAGAACATCAAGCTTATTGGGCAATCAAGAGGTTGAATTTGCACCCCGAGCTATTCGGTAAAAAGAGAGTGAATCAGTTGCATGAACTTCAGGAGTTTAGGCTCCACGCGTATGAGAATGCCAAGCTTTACAAGGAAAAGATGAAGAGGTGGCATGACAAACACATAGTTGCTCGAACTTTCTCTCTGGGAGAAAAGGTACTACTCTTTAACTCTAGATTGAGGTTATTGCCCGGAAAACTTAAATCTAAATGGACTGGTTTCGAAGTGGTAAGAATGACACAACATGGGGCTGTTGAACTTGAAGATGAGATTGGCCCTACGTTCTTGACAAATGGGCAAAGGGTGAAACACTACTTTGGTGTAGATTCGAATCGTAATCGGGAGGTTCTTGAGCTAAATGATGAATGATCCAAGTTGTGTCGGGCCGTGACATTAAAACAAGCGCTACATGAGAGGTAACCCATCAACAAAATGTAATAGCTAGGTAGTCGTTTTTGAATTTTGAATTTTTGTTTTAATGTAGTTTGAATACTTAGAATCTAGGAATTACTTTTAACTATTAGTTTTAGCTAGATAGGATTTTTCATTATTTGTAACTTTGCTTGTAAAAGTTCTTTTTTAAAAAAACTGAAGCCAGGTGCATTGGCAGGCGCGCCGCGCCTGGCATAAAGATTCAACGAGGACTTTGGGGAATTACTCTGGCGCGTCGCCCCTCCATCGTGCCTCAACCCAGAAAAATCACTGAAGCCAGGCGCGACGCGCCTGGCAGAAAGATTCAGCAAGGTTGTTGGGCGTTACGCTGGCGAGTCACCCCTATATCGCTCCTCAACCTAGATTTCTAAAATCTGGGTTTTTACCCGCATCCAACCCGACCCATTCTCCTTAAATCCCAAAAACTCCTATTCAACCCCTATTCTCACCAAATTAAACTGCCTAAACCCCACCCATATACTCTCCAACTCTTCTTTTTCTTCCTCCTTCACTCCCCAACTTTCTCCATTAATACCCACTCAAATCTCCTCACTTCCCCAAAACAACTCCCACTCTTCCATAATCCCCCATAAATAGCCATCTCTCTCCATTTCTCTATTCCTCCCAACTCTTTCTCCGTCTTCTCTTCACCCACTGCCCGAATGACCCCCCTCCTAATTTTTCCAAGTTCTTTTTTCTTTTCTTCATTTTTCTTTTCTTAACAGGTTACAATGGCTCCAAAAGCAAAGAATGTGGCTGGTTCTAAGCGGAGTAGGAAGGGTGAAACATCCAAGTCTGGCAATCGGGAACCTATCCAGAAATTTGGGAAAAAGGTGATGGAGCGGTATGGTTGGGAATGGTTTGAGTGTCAGCGTGAACCTAAGTATATGGGCGACTAGTACGTCCATGAGGTAAGGCTGCAGTCTCAATTTCCTGTTATTTATCGAACTATGCTTGAGTTGGGGCTGAGATTTATTTGTGTTCATTCGGGAGATTGTATTTGTCATTAGTTCGTAAGTTTTATGCAAATTGGCTCACTGAAACTAAGTATAAATTGTTCCTATTAGATGTAAGGATGTGAAGTTCAATGCTACGATACTAAATGAATTTTTGGGGACCCCGAATTGTGATTCTGATGACTTTAATACATTTCAGGATAAACCTCCTTATAGGGATATCCAACATACTTTATGTGGGGTAGAGTTCACGGCTAGGTGGGAGTGTAGCAAGGATACTGGGAGGCATAATACCCTCAATTTTGTAATTTCAATCAAGTTGCTAGGGTGTGGTTAAAGATAGTGTGTACTGTGCTACTACCCGCGAAACATCTGACAGAGGTAACAAGGGATAGGGTGGTGTTGGTTTATATGTTGATGAAGGGGATGCCTATTAATGTAGGGGCAATTCTTAGACAAAACATGATGAAATTTAGGAATAATATGAGGTGGAGGTTTTGCTATAGGGGTTTGATAACCCATTTTCTGAGGGCCCAAGGTATTGAGGAAGAGGCTGTGGACGTGACTATTGCTTTTCACCTGGATCTGATGGGTAAGTTAGTTGATGTGACTCAAACAAAGGCACTAGACACGTCCCATGGACCTGTCTTGTCTGCCCAAGAGAGGCAAGCCCGTGATGACAGTGTTATGGCAAGAATGTTCGGTATGGCAGAGTTGTAGTTGCGGATAGGTGGTCGTTCGGTTACAGATGATGAGATGGAGACCATAGCGGAGCGCTACCCCTTGATCGAGAGTGCAACGTTCTTATGCAGGACTGGTCTCGTATTCTTAGAGCCTCTGGATGATGATGAGGCTATGGATGATGAGGAGGATGAGGAGGCTAATGCCTTGATGGTGTTTGATCGCGGTGACGATGAGTCCTAGAGGCCCAAGGGAGTATTCCTAACTTTGTACTTTGCTTTAATTGTGCACTGAGGACAGTGCTTATTTTTAAAATGTGGGGTGGGGTAATATGTCTCTGTTGTATATAGTTGTTTACTGCTTTATCGAGTCTAGTGTTAGTTTTTAGTTAAATTTTTTTATTTTTTTTATTTTTGGGTTTCTCAACGTTTGTTTTGGATAATTTTACTAGGATTGTCCTTTTGAACCGACTAGGACTAGTTTATTGCTTTATTGAGTCTTAGAGTCGTCATAGGAGTGACAATTTCCAATGATGGATGAATGACGACCGTCTTAAGGGAAAATTAGTCACATAGAAGAGTAGGATTGAGAAACCAACCTTGGTGTTTTGAAACTATGTCCGAAAAAGTTAGCCAAACATCATGGGTAGTCACAAGTGGAAAAGTGCAATAGAGTGTTAACCTTGTAACAAGCATCTGTTCTTAGTTTAGACTCAAAATAAAAAAATAAATAGGCTTAATTGTGTAATGATACCGTAATGCAAGTTGTAGGAGCATTTAGTTGATATATCCTTATATGTGTCATGATGCCATGTGTGGTGAGTGTTGATTGGTTCTTGCTTAATTTGATATCTAGAACTTGTCTTGTGTGTGTTGAATTAGTAGCTTGTATGACTTAGGGAATGTGATGGAGGTGTCTTTGAATTAACTAATTCTTGACTCTACTTGTATGCCGACCATTGAAATTATCCCTAGTGAAACCCCATTGAGCCTTTAGCCTTGTTTGTTGATAAGCCACATGATAAGCCGAAACCCGTTTGTTTGATACCAAGTTCTTTGATCCTATTAAAATCCTTAATGCACTATGTTAAGAAGAAGGATTGAAAATTGTTGGTTGATTAAAGAAAGGGTGAATTACTAAATTGTGTGGAAAAGAAAAGGGTAAGTAAGAACTCTGTTTTGGCCCTGGTCCTTAGTGACAATGTGCACCTCAACTCAATTGAGGGTGGCTATTTCAGAAATATGCTCTAAACATTGGCCCTGATCCTACCAAGGATAATCTGTACTTTACTCAGACCTTAAAATCTAGAGTGAGGGTGGCTAGTGTAAAGGCATGACAAAAAAATATAATAAAAAAATATATAAATAAATGAAGGGCAAAGATGGAGCAACAAAAAGGGGTATATAGTCATGAAGTGTGTACTAGGAGGAAAGAAAAGCTATAAACGAGATTGTTGGTAAAATAATGACATGTACATTAGGGAGGTGTAGTCACTTAAATGATTCCTAAATATTCCCTCCCTTACCATAAGCCGACATTACAACCAAATGAAAGTCCTTTTGATTCCTTGCGAAATATAATGCGAAAGTAATAATACACTATTGGCAAGCTTATGGTATGTTGAGAAAAGTAAGAACCTTTATTCTGAGGGTGAGTTGATTGTTTGAAAAATAGGCCTTGTTGATATTGCAAATTGCTTAAGTAAAAGGCTTTACGAAACAAGAACAAGTGAGGGAATTCATAGCATGTCTAAGATTAGCTAATTGATGTGTTTGTATGAGTTTGCATTAGCCTGGAATAATAGTAAAAGAGTCATTCTTTGAGCATGTGTTGTAACTTGGTGTAAATGTTGTGAAATGTTGCATCCATTGTGAACTACAAGATCATGATTAAAAGTATTTGGTTGATTTTAAGGTGCATTGATAAGTCCAAAGGTTGTGAATAAAAGTTGATAGTCTAAAAATTGTTTGAGGACAAACAAAAGTCTAAGTGTGGGGTGGTGATCTTAGGCGTATTTATATGCCTAAGTTGTCAATATGTGCCCATGAATTGATTGAAGTAACGAATGATCTTGAGTCTATTAGCTTGATTTCGCTATACTTGCGACATTATGCACTAAAATATGTAATTAAAGGTTTCAGGAACTCTTAAGGAAATTGGAGTCAAATAGAAAGAAATGATGCAAGGATATGCTGAAAAGAAGCTAGGGCTGAAGGCCCCAGGGCTAGGTGCACTGCTAGGCGCGAGGCGCCAAGGGCCAACATTCAGAGAGGCCTCTCAGGCTCTGAGAGGCGCAACGCGCCAAGGCCCAACATTCTGGGCCATTCTCAGGCGCTTTAAGAGGCGCGAAGCGCCAGGATGGAAACCGCAGAGGTGAAGTTTGGGCGCGATACTAGGGAATGATAACTCATTTCTTAAAGAATCTATATTACTTGCACGACCAAACTTCACCTCTGCGGTTTCCATCCTAGAGCGTCGCGCCTCTTAGAGCGCCTGCGAAAGGCCCCAGAATGTTGGGCCTTGGCGCGTCCCGCCTCTCAGAGCGCCTGAAAGGCCTCTTTGAATGTTGACCCTTGGCGCCTCGCGCCTAGCAGTGCGCCTGGCCTTAGGGCCTTTAGCCTTAGCTTCTTTTCATCATATCCTTGCGTCTTTTCTTTCCATTTGACTCCAATCTCCTTGAGAGTTCCTGAAACCTCTAATCACATATTTTAGTGCATAATATCACAAGTATAACGAAATCAAGCTAATAGACTCAAGATCATTCGTTACTTCAATCAATTCATGGGCAAATATTGATAACTTAGGCATATAAATAAGCCTAAGATCACTATGCATTTGATAACAAATTAGCTATCCCTAAAGGTTATGAAGAGAGATAACACTATTTAAAGCATCTTGGATAATGTGGAATCAAGAGAAAAAGGAAAAAAATCAGAATTGAACGATAGAGTTCTCAAAACAATGCAAAAGAAATAAAAATAAAACATAAAATATGGATACTAAAATTCCTCTCATGTGCTTTCCTAAAGAGGAACCTCATGTAAATACCATGGAATATGGTTTGATCATATTCATGGAGATTCTGTAACTATTCCACAAACGATAAGTTCACTTGATGAAAAGGATAATCCTCCAAATGCATCTCTCCAGCGTTGAGTCATAGAAGGCACCCTTTAGAATTTTAAATACCAAAGAAATTAATAAATCGGGAAAACATCCACTTGATCTTGGAGTATTTTGTGCAAGTATAGTTGAGGAACATCATAAATTGACAAAAAATGAAAAATGCAATACCATAATGACTTCAAATTGTGAATTTTTAATGATGAATAGAGACACAACACTTCAATTAAAACGGTAATCAGTTTTCTCAATCACAAACGTTTGAATTGCTCTATCGTGCAACAACGTGGCTTGTGAAGAATTAGGTAAAAAGACATTCATGAAATTAAAAAATGTATAGTAAAACTGATGTTCAAAATCAATAGTATAAATGCAAGTATCTGTTATAACACAACATCTAAAGAAGAGAGAATAAACATATACAATCCACGGGCAGAGTTTATTAGATGGACCTGCATTTTGTCTTAACATATGTCACATGAGTCTTTGTTTTCAGATTTCACCATTAAGCAAAGTACTTTGCTCATTAAAACACCATCAAGATCTGTCATAATCTCCATGTTGTATTATGTACTCAAGACACTGTTGTTACCCAAATGATCTCTTGGGTTTTTTTTCTTTCCGTTTAAGTTTTGATGCATATATATTCCAAGTTCCACAAAAAATTTCCCATAGTCGGTCGATCTGCACCATATTCAGCCTTGCATTTCTCAATAGTCTCTACAAACTTCATCCAGGACTTTAGTGTTATCTCACGTACAATCCTAGGATCAATGATCGTTTCTGATTCTTTGGTCCTTAAAATTTCACCTCACATTCAATCAAATTGATCAATTCCTAGGGAAGAAATAAGGGATCGATAACAGGCTTGTCACAAAAGACTACAAATATTACAAATCAAAAGGAATAGAAATCAGATTTCTCAATTAGTTGTTGCCACAGAGACTCTTGAATTAAGTATCCCACTACTAAACAACTGCCAAAAAACTACGGCGGCCAAAAGAGACGGACTGCGTCGGTTTTTCGGTCAAAATCGACAGAAAAGCGATGCAGTCACTTCCGTCGCTTTTTAGCTCGACGCTTTTTGACTCTTTTTTTTTTAAAAAAAAAGCGACGGACTCCGTTGCTCTATTATAGTTTTCATTTTTTTTATTTCCAAGAGGCGACGCTGTCCGTCACTTTTATGGAAATTTTATTTTTGAAAATCCCAGAAAAGCGACAGACAAAAGGTCGCTGTCCGTCGCTTTTCTGGAAATTATTTGTTTGGAAAATCCAGAGAAGCGACAGACAAAACCACGCTGTCCATCGCTTTTTCTGTAATTTTTTCGCAGTTTCTACTGCCCACCTGCAAATTCAATTCAATTCTACACTATTCAGCCCAATCAGTCACACACAATTATAAACAATCTACACAAAACATAAAACAACAAATTTAAAATAACATTCAAAAATATCTAAATCACAATTTAAAGACTTATAAAGTCTTTCAAATTTCGTTTCAAAATTTCATAAATGTCTAGAGATCTAAACTAGGGAGTGGGATCTACATAATCATCCTCATCATCACTGTCGTCGTCGGTGTCCTCGGGAGCCGAAGTAGTAGGTCAACGAGAGAGGTTCATCACTTGTTCTTTGATTTGCTGAACGGTCTCGCTCATGCTTTATTGTTCAGCTACTCTTCTATGCTCCGACATTGCCAGTGCCGCTGTAAGTTGTGCTATTTAAGCTGACATAACAACAATCTGAACACCGTCAAGTGCCTCGGCTTGATGTGACGATCCAATACCTTCTAAGTCTGACTGGAGTCGTCTTACATCGTTTTGAGAGCCTAGACCACAGCATCTACCCTTGTATGTCCCCCATACCACTTTTTCTTTCCAAATCTGGGTGGACAGTCCAGGTGTCATTTCGACCGAACTATCTAGATTCTCAGCGACGTAGTGATGAAACTCATTTTGCATATTAAATATAAAAATTAACATCAATATATATACATATCATAAATATATTCACTATTAATATATATTATTCTTATTAAATAACTTACAAAAGTTCATTCGGCCCTTTCTTCCACCCACACATCCGGATCCGACTCATTTTCTTTCTTCCTGACATGAGTCTTCTTGAAAACCTCCGGTTCAATGGGAATGCATCCCAATTCTTTTTCCTATAAATAAAAATTGAAATTTATAACGATATATATGAATCAACTAATTATTTATTTAAAAGTTTGAATTAGAACTTACCATCTCTCTTGTAATTGTTCCAACGGTCTTTGCACCTCTGGTGTGCAACGAGCCACCCTTAAGACTGCCTCTAGCCTTTTTGGCTTGTTCTGATATTGCCTTAAGCTTGTCTGTGTTCCAATACAGACCCAATTCATCAAAAACATGAGGCAACATCCAATCCGAACGTTCAGGACTATCCTAAACTTTCTTTAGCCAGCTAGACAGTCTGGCAGATGCCCTCCTCTCAAATGTGGTCATAATGACCTAATTGTACCTCGGCTCCCAAGTACACATAGTCTGAAAAAAATTGAATAGCATTAATTAGATTGATAGTAAAAAAAAGTAAAGTATACTAAACTTAACTAAAAAATATATATCTTGAATTCATTAAACATCGCCTGGTGTATTCTATTTGGAATCTCGCTCCAAGAGTGATAAGTCTGTGTATAAAGTCTTCTAGCACAGTCTTTTAGAACCTGGGCAGCATCCTTTGCAAGATGCCACCTACAAAACACATAATAAACATGTTAGTTCATGAATAATATATTAAAGTATAATAAATAAATAAAATAAACTAACAAATAGATAACAAAACAAACTTACAATGATCCATCCGGCTCAATCATGACTCTACTAAGTCTGTCTTTCTGGCCAGGAGCTAGAGCAGGCATCTCATCATCTGGTGTAGCACTAGGTCTAGTTGTAGATGAGGGTGATACATCAGGATGCACAAAACACTGAGTCAATGGAGGCATACCGGTCATAGCATCTGACTGCTCGCTACTAGAATCTCCAATCCTCATGGCAGATAACTGAGGAGATGTCTATGTGAGAGATGGAGTACCTGCCGATAAGGGTTGTGTTCGACGAATAACCTATAAAGGTAGGTCATCGTAGCTTCGTGCAGGCAATGCCTGTGAAGTAGAGGAAGCACCGACTGGTCGATGGTAATTAGGATAATATTGTCGAGGATCTGCCGCACCAAACGAAACAATAAATAAATGAGTATCATGGTTGATGCGCTCTGGTGCAGAAGAAATAGATCCTACAATATCCTCAGGATCTATGGGCCTCCTAGACTTCTTCTTTTTGCCTGTTTAGTCTGGCTAACTCCAATATGCTCGCAATATCTATCATCGTCACCACCTGATGAGATCTGTATGCAAATTTACATGCATAATATATATAAAAATAATAATTTAAATAAAATTAGCAAAATACACTAACTTACATATATATACTAGCTAGCTTTCATTCTACACTATTCCTCCTCGCTTGTTTCAATTCCATCATTCTCGCATTCTTCCTCCTCAGTTGTTTCATTTTCATTATCGTCCCATTCTTCATCATCAAATGATTCATTTTCCTCATTCTCAGATATTTCTTCCTCAACATTCAGTATCTCATCATCAGATACTTTTTCTAATATGTGTTGAGGATGTTGTAGTATGGTTTCCAATTCAACATCAACTTATTGTTGAAAAATTGCAACATCATTTTGATACGCCACATCTAAGACATTGTCAGTTCGAATTCTTTCCACATGCTTACTTTTTATAACAACCCACCAATCAGCTTTGTCTCTACGCAATGGATATGGAGCGTAATACACTTGTTTAGCATTTTGTGCAATGATAAAAGGATCATAACTTCTGTATTTCCTGGTGTGCTTAACTTCAATTATATTATGGTGATGGTCCACCTTTGTGCCTCTATGTGATGGGTCAAACCACTCACACCGAAACAATACAATCTCCTTCTTATGCCAACCTGAATACCTCACTTCAATAATTTCATGAATGACACCATAATATTCAATAGTTTGGCCAGTACCATCAACATCACCTTGTATGTAGACATCGCTATTATTTGTTTTCTTATTCTTAGAAACATTTTCAGTTTGAAACTTAAAACCATTGACACAATACTTATTCATTGTAAGTACTTGAGATTCAGGTCCAAGTGTTACTTCTTTCACTAATTGCAAATGTTGGACACTTGAGTATTCATCATTAAACCTACGTGATTGTTATTTCAAGTAATATAATTTAGTATAACATGAATATATTATGAAGTACTTAGTGATTGCACACTTACATAGTTCCTCTGCCATTTGAAATTTTTTGTATAGATGGCATCATTACCCCATGTGTTTACGAACAAGCTGATCATTTTACATTCAAGTATTTCGTTAGTTATTGAACACTTATTAATATGTAATTTTACAACATATTTTTAATACTTACTTGACATATGGCTGAATCTTTGGACAATTAAGCAAAATATGTGTCACAGCTGATTGCATTTTCATATTAGTGAAGCCTCGCTTTCCACACTTTTTAGATCCTTGACCATTTTGATTAAAAATTGATATCGATGGAAATAAAGGATCAATATCACCTTTATCATTGCAATTGGGCCTATTTCTCCTACATGACACATCATCACCAAAGTAATAAGAATAAAAATCACCAGCTTCTCTCCCAATATGACCTTGAACAACTGATCCTTCGATCCTTCCCCTTTGCTTAATCGTTTGCTTGGAACTGCCAATTTTTCTGCATGTATATATGTAGATATATGTTAATAAAAGACTTGGTGAATATATATAACTTAGTGAATATTTCAAATGGATACCTATCAAATGGATACATCCATCTTGTTTGAACCGGACCTCCAAGGGCCTCTTGTACAAGGTGAATTGGAAGATGCTTCATCACATCAAAGAAACGATATGGAAATATTTTCTCCAACATAGTAGTAGTAACAAGAATATTTTCCTCCATCCTATCTAAACTACTCTCCAACAACTTTCCAGAACACAAATCTTTTAAAAAATGACTTATCTCTGTGACCGGTTTTCATATCCTTTCGGGTAAATGGCTAAAAGCGATAGGATTTAAAGTTTCCATGAACACATGGCAATCATGACTTTTCATACCTATCAATTTTCCTTCATTCATATCTGCCTGTTTCCTAAATTCGAAGCATAGCCCTCCAACATCCTCAAATTTTTAACTCACTCAATAATTTCATGTTTCTCATCCAATGTGAATGAAATGCTGGTTTTGGGCTTAACAATTTTACCATTCTGTAATTCATGCTGCCATAACTCTTTTCTCCTACAATATTCCTTTATGTCCATTCTAGTTTTTGGATTGTCTTTTGTCTTACCCTTAATATCCATCACTGCGTTAAACAAATTGTCAAAATATATTTTTTCAATGTGCATCACATCAAGATTATGTCATAGCAGATTGTCCTTCCAATACAACAGTTCCCAAAATATGCTTTGTTTGGTCCAATTATGTTCAACATCATATCCAGGAAGTCTAGAAGGTGAAGTTTCTGTAACTTTAGGTGATTGAGAAACTCCCAAATTTGATACCCTGTGAGTAATGGAGGTGGGGGTCACTTTCAACCTTATTTTTCCTAAATGTGTTTTTCATCTTTCTAAACCCATGGTCCATTGGCAAGAACTGGCGATGACAATCAAACCATGTATTTTTTCTGCCATGCTTAAAAGTGAATGCCTTACTATTTTTCATTTAATACAAACATGCTAGCTTTCCACCTGTCATCCAACCAGACAACATCCCCTATGCAAGAAAATCATTAATAGTCCACATTAAAGAAGCACGCATAACGAAATTCTCGTTAGTTGATATATCATAAGTCAAAACGCCTTCAAATCACAATTGTTTGAGCTTATCTATCAATGGTTGTAGATAGACATCAATCAAACTTTTTGGATAATGGGGACCTAGAATAACACAACTTAGAAAGATGTAGGGACTGGTCATGCACATTTCAGGAGGAAGATTATACGGAGTAAGAAATATCGGCCAGCATGAATAAGGCAAAGCAGCATTAGAGAATGGTGTGAAGCCATCTGCACACAACCCCAATCTAACATTTCTTGGTTCACTAGCAAAATCAGGATATACATTATCAAAATGCTTCCATGCTTCACCATCAGATGGATGAGACAAGACACCCGGTGGCCTCATAACGAGCATGTCCACAAAGCTTACAATTTTCTAATTCACTATTAGTCTTGTAAACCAACATGCAACCATTAACACAACAATGAATTCTATCATACGTCAATCCTAACTTGAAAACCAAACGCTTTGCCTGATAGAAGTTCTTAGGTATGTTAAACTCCGAAATAACTAGTTCACCTAAAAGATCAACCATTGAGTCCATTGCCGCATTAGGAACATTCCAATCTGATTTAATATTCATTAATCTAACCACAACTGACAAGGCAGAATGCGGACTCCCTTCACATAGTGGACGACCATACTCTTCTAATTGATCATAGAAGCGTCTTACTTCTTCATTAGGAGCTTCATCAAAATATTTTTCGGGTTCCATCCCACCTTGAACCCCGAAAGCATCATCGATCATTTCATGAACCCTATTATGTTCAACCCTATCCTGTTCAACCCTAATTTGACCATGTGGTGCAAGCATATTATATTCATCACAACCATCGAATTATGAAACATACCATCCAATCCATCTCTTTCTCCATGATCAATCCTTACAAAATAGCTAGGCTTAAATCCATTACAGTACAAATAAACCATAACTGTATCTGATTTTAAAAAAATTAAGCACTTACATGCACTACAAGGACACCTAACCAATCCATTATTCTTGAAAATGTCAAGTGTCATTGTATGTTCAATAAAATCTCTAACACCGTCAATAAACTCAGGTTTTAAACCAACATCAGTTTCATAATGCATATTATACATCCACAAACGATGATCCATCTACAAAAATATAGATATTCAATTATATTATAAATTAAATTTAATAATAATTTTACTACATTAATTCATTGTTAATATAAATTAAGTCCAAGTTATTATAAATTAAGTCCAAAGTATTAATTATGTTAATTCGAATTAAGTCAAAGTTATTATAAATTAAGTCCAAAGTATTAATTAAGTTTAATTATTAAGTTCTAATTAATTAAAAATTCAAGTTCAAGACCAACTTCAAGTTCAATTTCTAAAGCATATTTAAGTTCAATTTCTAAATTCAAGTTCATATTATAAAAGTTATTAGTTATATATAAAGTGCAAATTCAATAATTAGTTATATATTCAAATTCTAATTAAGTTCAATTAGTTCAACATCTACAAATTAAAGTTAAACCTTAATTAATTAATGAATACTAATTAATTAAGTTCAAGTTCTAGTTAAGTTCAAAATTAAGTTTTTATTAATTCCTAATTAAGTTTTCAAGTTATTATAAATTAATTAAGTTTAATAAAGTTCTAATTAATTTATATTAAGTTCAAATTAATTAAGGTCAATAAATTTTCAAGTACTACAAAATTCTAATTAAGTTCAAGTAAAATCCAAGTTCTAATAAGAATAGAAATTAAGTTCTAATAAATTAAAGTCAGCAACCTTTCAAGTTCATATTCATAATTAAGTTCAATTTATAGTAAATTCAAGTTATAATTAATTATAACTTCTAATTAAGTTGTAATTCAAATCCCTAAAATTCCAAATTCAAACTAGCTAGATAGTGTCCCAAATTCATACTATTAGTCCTAAAATATCAAATATAATTCAAACTAGTCCTAAATTTCAAATTCAAACTAGTCTTAAAATCACAAATTCAAAGTACTCCTAGAATTCAAAAATCAAACTAGTGCTAAAATCCCAAATTCAAACTATTAGTAGTCCTAAAATCTCAAATATAATTCAAACTAGTCCTAAATTTCAAATTCAAACTAGTCTTAAAATCACAATTTCAAACTAGTCCTAAAATCTTAAAATCTAAATAGTGCTAAAATCCTAAATTCAAACTAGCTAGCTATTCCTAATCCCAAATTCAAACTATTAGCCTCTAAAATCTCAATAATAATTCAAACTCTTGCTAGTCCTAAAATCCGAAAATCAAACAAACTCAAATAATACCCAAATTCAAACAACTCCTTAAATTATACCCTAATTCAAATTAATCCTACAATCCCAAAATAAAACTAATTAACTCAAGAAATACCCAAATTCAAACAAATCCTAAGATACCCTAATTCAAACTAACCCTAACATTAAAATTTGCAATTCACTCACTAACTAATAATCCTAATTCAAACTAACAATCAATAAACACAAATTCAATAAACTAATTACAATTAAATAGCTAACAAAATCAAAATATAGTTCAATTTGAAAAAAAAATGATGCATTATTAAACCCTAACCTTAAAGGAGAAGGAGAGATTGAAGAGAGAGGAGAGACAGGCGGCGGCGTTTGCAGGGGCGGACCTACATGTAGTTGTTCGGGTGCTCGAGCACCCATTAACCTCGACGTAAAACTATTTATATATATAGTAATTTCTTTAAAATCTGAATATATTGAATGTTCAGCACCCAGTGAACGAATCTCCTGATGGATGCATTGGTCTAATAGTGAATTTTAAGGCTTTGTTTTTAGAGGAGGTCAAGGTTTCGATTCTTGCTTAGAACAATTATTTACACATTTTATAATTTTCTCTTTTCCTCCTAATATAAAATCTCCTTTTTTTTTCTTTTTTTTTTTTTACTTTTTTATATATAACTTTTAGGAATAATTTCATTTACGTTATATGAAATTATCGTGACATGGTAAAATTAAAAAGTCATATTCAATCACTTTTCTTATTTTATTTGAGAATTTTTTGACTATTTGGTTAAGAAATACTTCAAGCTAATTTTTTTCCCTCAAAACCTAAATGTTTTTTTTTTTTGTTTTTGTTTTTGTAATGGCAATATTAATCTTATTTCTTCTCATTAATTTTAAATAACTATGCACCTATACAATGTGATTTATAATAATTTTATATTAAAAGAAATGAGCACCCACAAGTCAAAAATCCTAGATCCGCCACTGGGCGTCTGGTCCGGCAGCTCTAGAGAAGCAAGCAGCGGTGGCGGCTAGCGAGTGGCGGGTCCGGCGGTAGTAGCGACGCAGTGGTGGTGGTGAGGAGTGGAGAGGAGGAGAATTTCACAAATGTGGAAATGGGGGAAAATCGCGGATCTGTTTTAGATATTTAATAAAAAGCGACGGACAACGTCTCTATGTTCGTCGCTTTTTTAAAAATAGTTGACCGATATTTTGACCAAAAAGCAACGGACTAAGAGACATTGTTCGTCACTATTATAAAATAGTTGACCAAGTATTTTGACCAAGAAGCGATGGACATAAAGATGTTGTCCGTCGCTATATTAAAAAAAGTATATCTTAAAATAAAGTAAAAGTGATGGACAGCGTCGTTAATATTATAATTTATATAAAATTATTTTTAATAAAAGTGATGGACGGCGTCACTATTTATATTAAATAAATAATTTTTAATTATATATATTTTGGCACAAAAATCAACTTAAAAAAGCGACAGACTAACAGATGTTGTTCGTCTCTTTTTGACAAATAATTTTTAAAATAATTTTTTTATTAAAAAGCGACAGACAGCGTGGCAAAAATCATCATTTTTTTGAGTGACGTTGTCCGTCGCTTTTCAATCCGTTGTTTTTTGGCAGTTTTTTAGTAGTGTCCGAAGCATCCTTTTCTAGAAGTATTAACATGTGTTGCACCAATTTTCGATAGTCCAAAATCAGAAACTTTATCAAGAAGTATATTAAGACGACATTTGACATCACAATGAATAGATGCCTCCTAAGAACCGGTATGAAGAAAGTGAAGTCCTTTTGCTGAGCCTAAGACTTTGTGCCCAATTCAAATTTGGAAGACCATACATATACAGATGATTTTTAAGACTCATAAATGATTATCATCACATTCTTTTCATTACATTGACCGATCAGTCAGACAAAACAAAAATGTCTAAATTGAGATAACATTTCGTCTTCAGATCGACTTGAACTCAGAAAGACCTTGTTGTGATTGATGAAATCCCCCCTCTTCACTAGGCACCTTTGTGTTATCCTTCAAAATTTCCGAACTGCTACAAGAGGAAACATGTACACCATCTTTGACTTGGAAATAATAGGTGCTTTTTTGGCTCCACAAATAATTTAGTAGACCAAAGAGATCTCAGACACCTTTTATGGTGCTTCCAATGTCCAAGTTGCAATTATCTCCATGGTATGCTCCTTTTGTAAATATGTTAAAATAAAAGAGAATTCTTATTTGTGGTGGCGCCATGTCACCGGGTTGAGGATTCTCTTTTATATATATATATATATATACTCCCACCGTCCTATTTTATGTGGCAGCATTTGACCGGGCACGGAGTTTAAGAAATAAATGAAGACTTTGAAATGTTTACCAAATTGCCCTTTAAAAAGTAGACTCACTTTTCTCTCTCCTCATAAATGTATTGGAGTATTATTTTAAGATTAAGTGGGACCAACAAGGGTAAAAAAGGAATTGCACCTTTAAATACTTACCATCTAAGGAAATGTGACATTCTTTTTAGGACTGACCAAAAAGGAAATGATGCCACATAAAATGGGACGGAGGGAGTATGATATATGATATGGTATGATTTTTCAACATAACTTTCCTTACTAACTCACTTAAAATATTAATAATTTATAAAACTAAGATAAATACATTCACAAATATATCGTAACTACAGAACGTCTCATAAATAATCAGGGCATTTTAGGAAGAACTATAAATATATTCTAGCAAATACAGTTAAAAACCAATATTCTTAAAAACGAGCAATGACGCCACAAAACTCTCAAATTTAGGCTCGTAAGCCTTTAACACAGAACAAAGAATGAGCTTAAATACCTGGGGTGTTACAAAGTACGTACCGTTGTTTGTTTCATTAATATAAAAAGGAAGAAAAATTTTGCATACCAAAAACCCAAAAATTCTCCTCTTTTTCTAAAATTAACATAAACAACAATTTTCTCTACGAAAAAATAAGTGATCTTAAGACCAAATTCTTGGAGGCTTAAAATGTACTTAAATCTAAACTTCATAAGGAACCACATTTCAAGTTTACTGATGATGGAAAGTAAACTCGAAATTTGAATCATTACGAAGGTCGAATTTAAGCAATTTGTAAATCTCCAAAAACATGGGCTTCAGATAGCTCATCTTTTCACACAATTTTTTTTTTTTGTTAATTCTTGAAAAAGGGGAGAATTTTGGGTTCTTGGGTATGCAATGAATTTTTTCCTTTTAATATATAAGAAACAAAACATCGATGTATTTGGTTTCTAATATCAAAGAGCACATGCTCTAATTGACAGGTTTGTTTCTAAATCACTCAGTGGCGGATCTAGAATTTTTGACTTGTGGGTGCTCACTTCTTTTAATATAAAATTATTATAAATCACATTGTATAGGTGCATAGTTATTTAAAATTAATGAGAAAAAATAAGATTAGTATTGCCATTACAAAAAAAAAAAAAAGGTTCAGGTTTTGAGGGAAAAAAATTAGCTTGAAGGATTTCTTAACCAAATAGCAAAAAATTTCTCAAATAAAATAAGAAAAGTGATTGAATATGACGTTTTAGTTTTATCATGTCACGATAAAGTAAAAAGAAAAGGAAAAGAAAAGAAAAGGAGAGGAGAGTTTATATTGGGAGAAAATTAGAAAATGTGTAAATAATTGTTCAAAGCAAGAATCGAACCCTTGACCTCCTCTAAAAGCAAAGCCTTAAAACTAATTATTTGACCAATGCATCCATCAAGAGATTCGTTCACTGGGTGCTGAACATTCAATATATTCAGATTTTAAAGAAATTACTATATATATAAATAGTTTTATGTGGAGGTTAATAGGTGCTCGAGCACCCAAACGACTGCATGTGGGTCTGCCCTTGAAACCACTTAGGCCCCAAAAATTGAGCGGCCTAATTATTATTTTTCAATAATAGGTTATAAACTTTTTTTAAAAAAATAAATCTATTTGAAGAAAAATAAACTTTTCATATGTGAGGAAAGACTTACAAGAACAAGGGGGACGTCAATTCCCCAGATTTTTTGGCTTCCCTTTCCCTCAAACAACCACTCTTTCTATTCCCAAAATATGTACATGTATATATATATATATATATATATATATATATATATAATCCAATTTGGCATATCTGGTGTAATATATTTCAAGAAAATTAAATGAATTGGATATAAAATTAATTGAAAAAGAATATTAAAAAAAATCTAAAACGAAAAATTTATTCACAATTTTGCACCTTATAGAGCTAAAAGAATAGATTGTTTAAAACAAGGCCTTCATTCGACTTTAACTTTCTCTACTAATGTATTTGAGTCATCCCTGCTAATTGGGTGAATAAATATTACGAGCTCAAAAAAGTATCAACAAAGCAACTATTGATTCAAAAAATTGACTATCAATTAATTATATATGACATGAATCAAACAATTTCTCAAAATGAAAAATTTTAATCCTATACCACAACGGAAAAAACAGAACGAACAAATATCAAAGCACGTGGTAGAGATTGAAAAAGAAACAGTGCAAGAAATATTTACTATCAATTTAACCATAAAACTAGAACACAAGAGACATTAAAAGAATAGCCTTACAATATTTTTAAAAAATGCAAATTCTAATATATATATATATTACCATTTTTCAAGTATTTCAAATGCAGTCCCATGTTTGCTAAAATCTCTCACATCAAATTCAAGGCCAAGAATGAAAATGAAATAATTAGAAAACAAACCAAGCAAGAAGTTCAGTTTAGGTTTAATCAAATGTGAAAAGGGAAAATAAAGGTATCTCACTCACAACATGAAAACTAGTTATGGGAGAGAGAAAAAATAGAGAACACAAAATATTAGAAAAACTATAATTTGATGAGTGAGAGAAAGAGAAAGCTCAACAGGTTTTATAATAGTGGGATAAGTGATCCTATACAATGTGGTCTATTGAGAATAGTATTCTAAGTTTTTCTAGATATACCACATGAGTCAAGGAAAGATGGTCTTAGCCGTTATTTTGATGGACACTGAAGACCGGCTAAAATAGGAAAAAGGGTAAAAGAATTGATTGTTTTTCTTTTTTTGTCTTGTGTTACTAAATATAAAGTCAAAGATTAGTTAATGGAAAAATATTCATATATATAATTATTTTGTTCAAAGTTACTTGATCATACTTATTTGGAGAATTTAAATTCATTTGACTAACAGTTTTAAGATGCAGTAGTAAAAAATTGTCTATAAATGGCCATTTTATCCAAAATTACTATATCACCCTTATATTTAAGAATTCAAATTGTATTTCTTAACGATATACAAATATTTAACATAATCAAATATAAGTTGAGATTACATAAGGTTACATTATTATTAGATAATACACATTGACTTTGAAATGACACCAACAATGAGTTATTAATTATTATAAGTTCTGAAAAGTAAATAAATGAAATTTAAATAAAAAATTTTGAGGTTTAGAATCCATTTTATTTTATATATTTGATCTTCTTTTAACAATATACTAATATTTTAAGATAAAGACCTTCATTTTAACCTCGTGGAGGAAGAGATGTTGTTTCGAAAAGACCCTCGATTCAGATGCAGCAATTCTAGATATAAAGAAGGCAATATATCGAGCCTCAAGGAAACAATGCAAAATCTACCACAATAAAGCAACAACTACAATACAATAGTGCAATAACCATAACATGATACACAATATACTAGGATAGAAAATTGAAATCAATAATGATGAATATAAAAAAAATAAGAACTACAATAAATTAACTAGTATAATGTCAAACACCAACCACCCTAATGAAAGAAATACTACATTACTTGGTAACCTTCTACCCTAAGACGTGTCCTCCACACCCTCCAGTCTAAAGTTATTTTTTTTTGTAATTTGAAGTTGAGCAATATCTTGTTTTATGACCATGATGCTCAAATGATAATATAATGCATTTCTATCATCTTCTATGACTCTTTTATTATTGGCTAATTAAAATCGAATAGATCAAACTAAATAAATCAAAAAAGTTTAAATTTGTATTATACCAAATTGGATTTATTGAGTTTATTTTAGTAACAATATAAGTACTTTAAATTGATCTACCTTGTTGGCATATTGATGTACCCTGAGTGGACTATTTGATTTGTAGTCCCAAGAAGAATGTAAGCTCCCCTATCATGCTCATCTCATATTCACTACTCATCAAAGCTACAAATTCTTTGCATAGTGAATCTGAAGTAGCTCCAAATATAATGTCATCTATATATACCTGCACAATCAATAGCTCCTTACTTCCACAGAGTATTATCAATTTTACATCTCTTGAACCCATTTACTAGAAGGAATTTTGACAGGCGCTCGTACCAAGCTCTGGGAGCTTGCTTTAGACCATACACGAATTTGTCTAGCTTCAGCACATGGTTTGGCAGATCAACATCTTCAAAACATAGAGGTTGCTTAACATACACCTCCTCCTTCAGATACCCATTCAGGAAGGCACTTTTAACGTCCATTTGAAACAACTTTAACTCCATGTAGGTAGCAAAGGCTATTATAATTCTGATGGCTTCCATTATACCTACAGGTACAAAGCTCTCATCATAGTCAATCCATTCCTCTTAATTATACCCTTGTACCACTAGTCTTGACTTGTTTCTGGTAATAGTTCCATGCTCATCAAGTTTGTTTCTGAAAACCCAACGTAATAGTTCCATGCTCATCAAGTTTCTTTCTGAAAACCCAACTAGTCGCGATAATGGTTATGTTGAGAAGTTTGGGACCAGGTACCACACCTTGCTTCTCTCAAACTGATGAGGTTCTTCCTGCATTGATGTTACCCAATCAACATCCTTTAGAGCCTCCTTGATGTTTTTGGGTTCAATGGCGGATATGAAGGCTGAATATGTAACTAGATTTATTGTTTTGGATCCAGTTTGTATTCCAGAGTCTGGTGGAGAAACAAGATTGCCCAGAGGATGATAAGATTGATGTTTCCATCCGGAATTTCTTGTTATCTACTCTTCAAGATCAGCAATAGATTTATCTTCTTCAGGCTCTTTGTTCTGAGAGTCTCCCTCCTGAACTGCAGCTGCACCAGAGGAACCAGGTTCCTCCGTGGGTTCTGCACAGCTTCTTCCTTTGGAATCTGTTTATTGCTGGAGTTTGGATTACCCTGTTTTGTTGACCCTTCATAAGTTCCTCCAATTCGATGTCTTCATTATGTTCAGCTTTGTTCTTATCATTAGATTCATCAAATATCACATAAATACTTTCTTCAACACGCAGAGTTCTTTTATTGAAAATTTTGTATGCCTTACTGGTAGAGGAATACCCAACAAACATCCCTTCATCACTCCTGGCATCAAACTTGCCAAGATCATTCTTTCCATTGTTCAACATGAAGCATTTGCAACCAAAGGGCTTTAGATGAGTAATTGAAGGTTAATAGTCATTCAATAACTCATATGGGGTTTTCTTGATTACTGACCTGATAAGACATTTGTTTGAAACATAGCAAGTTGTGTTGACAGTTTCTACCCAAAATTTAATTACAAGTCTTGAGTCAATCAACATGTTTCTAATAATATCCACCAAGGTCCTGTTCTTCCTATCCACAAGCCCATTTTGCTGAGGAGTTCTTAGTGAAGAGAAGTTGTGATGAATTCCATTTTCAGCACAAAAGCCTTCAGTTTGAGTATTTTCAAACTCTGTACCACGGTCTGATCTGATGCTTCCAATCTTGCAGTTAATCTTTAGTTGAGTTGCTTTGGCAAAAGTGGTCAGTAATCCAACTGTCTCATCCTTGGTCCACAAAAAGATGTTCCAGGTGAACCTTAACAAATCATCAACAATTACCAGAATGTACTTCTCGCCTCCTTTGCTTCGAATTTTGACAGGTCCACATAGATCCATGTGGAGAAGTTTTAGTGGTCTGGTTATGCTTACACCTTTGTTGGGCTAGAAAGATGATCTCGTTTGCTTCGCCCTTACACATACATCACAAACTTTGTTGTCAGAAAACTTCAGCTTAGGCAGTCCGCGGACCAGGTCCCCTGCAACAAGCTTGTTCAACAAGGACGAGCTTACATGTCCCAATCGTCTATGCCATAGATTTGCATTGTTAGTCTGGGAACTTAGACTTGTGAGATTGTCCCCTTCTATTGAGTCAAGATCTGCAACATACATATTTTTGAATATTTTGGCAGACATAACAACATTGTTAGTTGCACAGTTAGAAACTAGGCACCTATTACACAAGAATTTAACTTCATGTCCCTTATCACAGATTTGAGATACACTTAAGAAATTATATTTCAAACCATTCACATAGTGAACATTGTCTATGGAATATTCTGTTGATCTTCTTATTTTCCCAATTTCGAGAATGAAACCCTTTTTCCCATTACCAAAAGAAACACCACCGCCCTGGTGTGCTTCCAAATAGAGGAAGTTTTGAGTGTCTCTAGCCATATGCTTTGAGCATCCATTGTTCATGTACCAGCACTGACCGCTTCCTCTCTTCTACACAAGTATCACTTATTAAACTTAGGAACCCACTTAAAATGGAGTTCCCAAAAACTGTGAAAAGGTTTAATAAGAAACCTTCATGTCCATGGGGGCAAAGTATTCTTGCTAAAATGATAGCTGGGACCAGGTACCTTTTTCTTTTCTACATTTCTTTTTCTTAACTTGAGAAAGTTCTCTTGGATTTCTTTTACACTTTTTAGAGACTCACAATTTTTCTTCAGATGACTATTTCTTCCACAATGGGTACCCAAAAGATTGTCAGAGACAAAGACATATTTACTGTGAGGATTGTAGGGAGGTTCTATCTGTCTACAACCTATGCCCGTTTTGTTGTTGAACTTCTGAATAGCTAAGTTTGAAAGGATCTTAGATGAATCAGTCCATTTCATGGAATGGTTCAGCTCTTTTTTTATCTTACTTAAGTCCTTCATTAGTTGAGAATTCTTTTCAAGAGAAGCAGCTAATTTAGACTCAGAAGCCTTTAACTTCTCTTTCTAATTCAACGTCAAATCTATTGAGTTTTTGTTTCCCACCCACAGAGGTACCAGGTCCCTCGTTGGGCTACAGACTCTCATTTTCTAGAATACTTATCTTAACACTCATTTCAGACATTTGAGAGTCAAGGGCTGCATTTTCATCCTCACACAGACTCAGTTTTTCACGTATCATCATATTCTCGGTGGTTAATTCATCTATTGAGTCAATTAGCACTGCAACAAGTTTTCTTAATCTTTTAATGGATAGAGTATCTAGGTCACTTTTAAGATAAAAAAGGGTTACCTCATCCTAGTTCTCTTCGTCGTCCGATTTTGCGATCAGAGAGAAAATAGAGTTGAACACGGTTTTATCATCTTTGACAACCATCATCGAGACATCTTCCTGACTGTCTTTTTCTTCCTCGGATTCGCTGGAGCCAATTCCCCAGACTTCAAAGGATTTTTTCACTACTTGATCAGCGTGAGCCTTTCTTTGGGCATAGTTTGGGACCTGGTCTCTTCTACGAGGTTTGAAGTCCTGAGTTTCTGTCTTTTGACTTTGACAGTCCCTTGGGAAATGTCCAGGCTTCCCACATTTGTGACAAAGATCATTTGCATTTGCTACCCTGTTGGTAGACCCTTTTTTCTGAAACCCTCCATGCTCCTTGATTATCTTCTGGAACCTTCTAGTGTGGTATGCCATCACATCCTCCTCTTCTGACCCATCATTCAGAGACATCTTCAAGGCTACTGATTTCTCTTTCTTTCCTTCCTTCACAGTTGACCCCTGTTGCTTGTTCAGCTCGTAGGTTTAAAGGTTTCCAATTAAATCATCCATGGTGAGTACCTTCAGATCTTTTGCTTTAGTGATAACAATCACTTTGCTCTCCAATGACTTAGGAAGTAGCCTTTGAATTTTTTGAACTTGTTTTCTTGGGTGAATAGGCTTACCAAGACATCTTAGTTCGTTGGTAATGGAAGTGAACCTTGTATGCATCTCGTGGATGGTTTCATCTTCTTTCATACTGAAATTCTCATATTGAGTCGTTAGCATATCTACCTTGGACTCCTTTACTTGGGTCATTACTTCATGAGCTATTTTGAGATAGTCCCTTATTTCTTTGGCCGTCTCGCACGCAGAGATTCTGTTGTACTCATCTGGATCAATCCCATATACTAGCAGCTTCTTTTCTTTATAGTTCTTTTCTATATTTTTCCTATCAGCTTCATTGTATTCCCTTCTAGTTTTTGGAATCACTTTGGTGAGTTCTCCTTCCACTACATCTTTGGTAGGAATGTATGGTCCGTCAAGAATAACATCACACAACTCAGTATCTTCAGCATTGATGTAGTCATGCATGCGCGTCTTCCACCATCCACAAAATTACCTGTTGAATCGAGGTGGTCTAGTGGTGGACTAACCTTCTTCCAGGCTCGGTGGAGTAGCCATTCCTTCAGGATCTTTTCTTTTCCTGGTGTTACCCAAATAGAAAAGTCAAGTTCTAATACCACTTGTTGGAATGTATGAGTCCACTAGCTACGATAGGGCCAGGTCCTTAATACAGTTGCGATAAATAAAAGAAGCTACTAAAAGTTAAGATAGCACACACAACTTTACGTGGAAACCTCCTTGCTCAAGGGAGTAAAATCATGACCTGTCTCACATGATTTCTAATTGTTTTTACTAATCTTCTCAAGCAAAAGTAAAACACAGTTTACAACCACACAAGAGATTAACCTCTTAATCTCTATTATAAGTAATACAAACTATTACTTAATGAGCCAAAGTAATGCCTGCATTGCCACTATACTAACCCTCATTGATTAATATAGACTTTCAACGTAAGACACAAATCTGCCCTCAACTAAGTTCTTATAGTAATTCACACAAGTTTTGAAATGTTTCTAACACAAGTTAAACGAATACTACAATGTAAGCACAACTACAGGCAATCAAAATAACATCAGGTTCAGGAAGCAAATCGTCAATCTATGAGGTCCCTTACTGTTTTGTTGAAGCTTGAATATTCTCGCTTTGAATGAATGAGTGATTTGTTTTTCTTATCTTGTTGAATATATATCAACCATAAAGAGTTATTAATTGTTGAACAAACAACCTCGTCCATTCTAATTGGTGTGGTACATTGACGACCTCACCAAACTCTTACGTGATAGCTTTTCAGCTGTATAGCACATGGACCTGGACGAACAGATAGTAGCACCTCATCATTTTAAAGAGCTTGAAAGAGTTAGAATTGGAAATAGTCATTTTAGGAAAGAATGAAAAATCTGGAAATTTGTTAAGTTATGTTAAGTTTGAGTTTTGTGTCAACTTCAAATGACCATAACTCCTAACTCAGGATGATTTAGGTGTGCTTCCAGATACCGTAGAAAATATATTGGAATTATCTTTCCAACGCCGCATAGTTTGCGCGATTCTGAGTTTGTATGAGTGAGATATACCCATTTGAAGTTGGGCTTTCCAAATAAGTAAAGTCTAAAACCGGATTTTGGAAGGGTATTTTGGTCTTTTCCTTACCCAATTATTTTATTTCCTTTTTAGGAGATTATTTGGGGTTTAATCAAAATTATATCAGTTTAGAAAAATTGAAAATTCATTCTAGGGCTTGGAGAAAAGAGAAAAGAGGAGAAAGGAGAAGAAACTTCAAGATTCATCGATTTCTTGAAGATTTTTGTGTGGATTTTACCAAGGGTTAATCCCTACCAGGTATGTGAGATCACATAGTATTGGGTTATTTCACCCACACGCCAATCATGATTCAATTCAGCGAAGTTGTATAGTTTTGAAAGCAAATCCTATGAGTTCTTGATGTTAATTCGTTTGAAATCTTGTGGGTTCTTGTTGTTGAAGTTCTTGAGGTTGATTCATGTATTTAGGTGTGAATTTTGAGTTGAATGTTGTATATATTGAGGGTATAGTCGATTCTATGTATTTGGGGAAACAACTAAGTGAAATTAGAGGGTTTAGAGTTAAAAAACGAAGGTGGAATTTCGTCAAAAATCTGGGTGAAGGGGTTGGGGAGCCGCACCTCTAAGCACACCCCAAATCTGTCTCTGAAAAATAACCTTTGGGGTACCGCACCAGCTAGAGAGCCCCAAGTCATTCTCTGAAGTTTCAGGGCTGGCGCCCCGCGCCTCTCAGAGCGCCAGAGACGCCAGTTCTTCCCACTTTTTCCCCCTTCTTTCCGTATTAGTTTCTTAGGAACGTAACTATGTTTCCTAGTTGATTCCAACACTCTAAGGTACATCTAAACATCATGAAATCATCCATAAACATGAGATCATGAAGCTTGAATCCATAATTCAATTCAAAGAAAGTTAAGAGTCTAGCCAAGAAGTTAAGAATCAAGTCAAGAGAAGTTCATAAGAGTTTTTCAAAAGTTTTTTACAAACGTTTTAACTTCATTTTAAGGCTTAAGCTTTGAGTTAACTAAAGAATAAGAGTAAGAGTTCATTTTTTCAAAGATTATACAGTAACTAAGTATTCCTAAGAGTTAAAATGTTTTCACATTTGAGCAAGAAAGGAAATACAGATTTCCAAGAGAGCTTTTAAGCTAAGTTTTGAGTAATTATCTCAAATCAAAGAATGAGTTTTTTTAAAAAAACATATTAGCTAAGTATATTTTTGGGAGTAGTATTGAGCACCGATATGGGATGCAAATTCATAATAACTCAAATCTCCATAAACCATGTAGCCATCATGAGTAGAAAATGATCATACTTTTTAGATGATTCCTTAGCATAGACTAGTGGATCAACTTAGTGAAGACGTTCTATATGACGGTAAAGTATAGGACAATTTTGGCAGCGTGGGAAAGATGTTGTATCACCACTTAGGCTCATAGTGGTGATTGTTGGTTAGAGAAACTCCCACAGAAACTATGTTACTTTATTATATGAGTAAATTGAGTTGTTATTGCATTTCTTTAACAAATTGAATTGCTACCTACTGTTTTGAATGCTTTGTACAACTGCACCATATTTATTGTTGTGTACTTTACATTTGCGTTAAGTTGTTCATGCGTTGAGTATAGCCAAGGTAAGTGTTTCTTTCAGATTCCTTTCAAGCTTATGTTATGTTTAGTATTCCCCTCACATACTTGTACATTCAATGTATTGATGCCATTTGTCCTGCATCATTTCATGATGCAGACACAGGTAACCAGGGTCAACATACAGCGCCTCGTTGATCCAGTTGAGCACCAGAGTCAGTTGGTGAGCCTCCTTGCTTTCCGGAGGATCCTTTATTATCATGTTTTGTTTCAATACTTTAGCTTTTAGGATTATCGGGGGGTCTTGTCCCGACATCCCTCTTTGTTTTAGAGGCTTCATAGATAAGTAGTTATAGTTCTTTAGTATTTCCGTTTTCAGTTGTATACGTTAGAACTTGAGTTTCCATTTTGGCTAAGTTATTATCTCTTAAGTTATTGCATGAGTTATATTTTGAGACTATTTCTTATTTTTAAGTCTTCCAATGAGTAAGTAAGTCAGGCCAAGTGTTCGCTTGGGGCCAGCGATGGTGATCGAGTGCAAGTCCCGCCCATGGTGTAGGCTCGGGGCATGACCAACTTGGTATCAGAAAACAGAGTTTAAGAGTCCTAGGGAATCTATGAAGCCGTGTCTGTAGAGTCCTAGTTATCGGTGTGAAGTGCGCCATATCTATAATTAGGAGGCTGCAACACTTAGGAGATTATCTCACTTCTTTCACACTCATTTCATGTGTTAGAGTTTGATCTCTAAAAAGTTTCTTCTAATTCATGCTTGCAGGTGTTTTTAGTTAATCATACCTCCATGAAGAGTTGTCTGAGGTTGTCCTGGTAGGAGGAACGTTGAGGAGCAAGGGGTACCTAATGCACCTGAAGTGCAACCCTAAGGAGAAGTCACGAATGTTGAGTTCAGGGAAGTGATCAGGATATTAAGACAAGTTGTGACCAACCAAGCTGGGAAATAAAGGGGGGCTCGACAAGAAAAAGCTGATAACTTCGAGGATCCGAGAGTTCTTGAGAATGAATCCTCCAAGTTTCACTGGTTCAAGTACTACTGAGGATCCAGAGAACTTTATTAAGGAACTGCAAAAGGTATTTGAAGTTATGCACATTGTCGATACTGAGCGAGTAGAACTAGCTGCATACCAACTGAAGAATGTTGCTAGGACTTGGTTTGACCAGTGGAAGAAGGATAGAGCTGAGGGAGCACCTGAAATGACCCAAAAGGTTCTTAAAAATGTGATTCGGAAGTTACCGGAAATTTGTTTGGCAATATCAAAAAAATCCATTTCGTTTTTCGAAAATCCGACTTCATATTCTTGTTTAGAGGGTCAAATTGAGTGGGAAATGGGTCTAACCCAAATTTTAGAGCAACCGTATCAAAATCCGAAATTTCCAAGTGAAGCCTTTTTCGAGGGTCTACTTTGGAGGGTCATATCTCCTAGCACACAAATAATTGGGTGGCCCATAACATATCCATGGAAAGCCCTTTGAGTTAGCTACCTAACGCACTTCGTTTCACCTCCTTCGGAGTTCGGACGAAGAAGTTATGCCCATTTTCGTAAAATCTGTCCGGCAGGAAATGCAATTTCCAGTGAGCGTTTTTACTGCTCACCCGCCTCATTTTTTTTTCCAAAGGGCATATGTTATTTCCTATATACCATTAGTTCAATTCTCATCTCTAAAACATTTCCCAAAACACCTCTCCCATACTTAGACACATTTTCTCTCAAGTTCTCTCAAGAACCCTAATCCAAAACCTTCCTCAAGATTGAAGAGACTCTTGCTCCAAGTTCCAAGCTTCCATTGAAGACACTCTCAAGACCTTCATAAGAACTCAAGGTATGTGGTGTTGAACTCATGGGTCCTTCCACCCATAGTGCCTAGACTCTATTCTACTCACTAATTCATGGTTTAAGTTAAGATTCATAAATTAGTCTTGTTCTTTGTAATAATTTCCTGCACATTGAATTTTAAACATGAAAAGTGATTGTTTTGAGCATGTTGTGACTCTAGAACTTGAATCTAAATTTGGAATGGATGTGGAGATTTTCATGTGGTATTGTGGGTGTTAAAAGGTGTTGTTGTAGGTTGTTCACTGGTTTGGCTGCATAATTACTACCCTATTTTCCATGCTCTTTGATTCCATTACATGCCTTCAAGGTGTTTGACAAAATGTCCAACTATGGAGAATTGATGAATCGATGCTTTAAAGCTTGAGTTATGAGATGTATGGCAATCCAGAGATGTGTTGATGACAAACTAAGCTTGTGTATATGTTCATTCCATACGTGAGATTGCATTAGAGCCTAATGGGAATTTCCTATATAAAGTGTTGCATGACCATGCCCGGTCCGGGGGAAAAGAACCGGACAACCATGTGAGAGGTTTATATCTCACCACCTAGGATGCTTGGGGTGTGACCAACATCAACCATGTGAGAGGTTTATATCTCACCACCTAGGATGCTTGGGGTGTGACCAACATCAACCATGTGAGAGGTTTATATCTCACCACCTAGGATGCTTGGGGTGTGACCAACATCAACCATGTGAGGGGTTTATACCTTGCCACCAGGGTGTCCGGGTGTGAACGGCATCCCCCATCCTAAGTTGGGGTTATAGATTGGTTGGATCATGCATACACATATGATATCTACTATTAGTATAGATTTACTTAAACATGTTTTGACTTCACTTTGATCATGCATCCTCATATTGTTATTCATAATGCCTATGAAACTATTTCTTGTATTTCGATTGTGTCCTTGTCTATTGTTGTGTTGCACCCCGCATACTTAGTACATTCCAAGTACTAACGCATATTTTGCCTACATGATGTCACCATGTAGGGACCGGAGCTACTCTTGATCCTTCTCTCCATTCACGTGGCTAGTACGGTGCTTATCCGAGTTTGTTGGTGAGTCCTCAATGATTCGAGGGCTATGTTATGTTTCCTACTCCTATGTTTTGAGACTTTAGCTTGCAATTGTATTTTGACTATGAGGGGAGCCGGTAGTATGTCATGGCCCCCGTCCTATCTATGTATGTAGAGGTGTGCGTTGGACAAGTATTTTGTAAATGAGCTTGACTCTTGTTCTATGATGTCATTTTGAAATGGTTTGCCCTTAGTCCCTATTTCCCGTTAATTAATGTTGATTGTACTTCCGCGACCGATGAAGTGTGATGACAAGTTTGAGAGGCTTGTTTGGGGTTCCTTCGGGTTCCTCATTCGCCATGTCACGTCTAGGCCCTAGGCTTGGGTCGTGACAAGCTTGGTATCAGAGCACTAGGTTGTTAAATCCTCGGAGTCCAACACACCGCGTTGAGTAGAGTCCTAATCATGGTTGTGAAGCGCGCCACGACTATGAATGGGAGGCTACAAAACGTTTTAGGAAAGGTTTCCCTTCTTCATGTTCTATGTCGTGCTTAGAGTGCGATAAGGTGATTCCTCCCTAACGCTTGTTCTTTGGATTGCTAGATCATCATGCCAAACATGAGGGGAAGACGGGCCCGATCACCGGAAGAGCCACCCACCAATGGTGAGCTCCGTGATGCACTCACCATGCTTGCACAAGTGGTAGCTAACCAAGTGCAACAAGGAGCCCAAGCTCCTCGAACTACCACCCCGGGGGAAAGGGTGAGAGATTTCATGAGGATGAACCCTCCGGTCTTCCATGGTTCAAAGGTGGATGAGGACCCGCAAGAGTTCATCGATGAGGTATGCAAAATCTTGACCATTATGGATGTTGGTGCTTGTGAGAAGGCGGAATTGGCGGCCTACCAACTCAAGGGGGTTGCTCAAATTTGGTTTGATCAATGGAAGGGTGAGAAAGGTAATGGCTATGTGGTGTTGTGGGAGGAGTTTAAACTTGCTTTCCTTAATAGGTTCTTCCCTCTTGAGCTTAGGGAGGCAAAGTTGGTGGAGTTCATGAACTTGAAGCAAGGAGCTATGAGTGTGAGGGAGTATGCCCTCAAATTTGTCCAACTCTCCAAGTATGCACCTCACTTGGTGGCCGACTCTAGGTCGAGGATGAACAAATTTGTGATGGGTGTATCCGACTTGGTTAGTGAGGAGTGTCGGTCCGCTATGCTCATTGGAGATATGGATTTGTCTCGGTTGATGACTTATGCCGAGCAAATGGAGGAGGAGAAATTGAGGAAGAGAAGGGGGCACGAGGCCAAGAGGGCCCGATTGGAGAATAGGTTCCCTAAGGGTGCTAGATTTCATCAAGGCCGAGGAAACCCTCATGTCAACCGGGGATTTGCTATCAATGTTCCTAGACCTCAAGGGGGAGGTGAAGTGGGTTCTATGGATGTATGCCCTAAGTGTGGGAGGAAGCATGGTGGTCCTTGCATGAAGGGTTCGGGTGCTTGCTTTGAATGTGGAGAAGTGGGTCATAAGAGGTTTGAATGTCCCAAGATCCGCAACAAGGTCCGAAGTGCTAACACTACTCCTTTGGGTAGAGGTGCTTCTCAAAGTGGTGCCCCAAGGGACAATCGATTTTATGCTTTGCATGGTAGACAAGGTGTTAATGAGACTCCGGATGTGGTGACCGGTATGTTGCAAATCTTTGATCTTGATGTTTATACTTTGATTGATCCGGGTGCCACCCTTTCCTTTGTTACCCCCTTAGTTGCTAGAAAATTTCATGTCGAGTCGGAATTGTTGCATGAGTCATATGAAGTATCCACTCCCATTGGTGTCTCTATTGTTGCTAGAAAAGTGTATAGAAATTGTCCGGTTTGCATATTAAATAAGTTGTTGCCTTGTGATCTTGTTGAGTTGAACATGGTGGATTTTGATGTTATTCTTGGGATGGATTGGTTGCATGCATATTATGCTTCTATTGATTGTAGGACTCGTAAAGTCAAGTTCCGATTTCCTAATGAACCCGTCCTTGAGTGGGAGAGCCGGGATGTTGTGGTGAAGGGGAAATTCATTTCTTGCATTAAAGCCCATAGGTTGATTTCCAAAGGGTGCTTGTACCATATTGTGAGAGTCAATGATGTGGAGTCTAAAGTCCCTCCTATTGAGTCTATTCCGGTTGTTAATGAGTTTCTAGATGTCTTCCCAGAAGACCTTCCCGGTGTCCCTCCCGAAAGGGAGATAGATCTTGGTATAGACCTCCTTCCCGATACTCAACCTATTTCTATCCCCCCTTACCGTATGGCCCCGGCGGAGTTGAAAGAGTTGAAAGAGCAATTAAAAGATTTGTTAGAGAAGGGGTTTATTAGACCTAGTCATTCTCCCTGGGGTGCTCCGGTTTTGTTTGTGAAGAAGAAAGATGGGTCTCTTAGAATGTGTATTGATTATCGACAACTTAATAGGGTCACCGTCAAGAATAGGTATCCTCTTCCAAGGATTGACGATTTATTTGACCAATTGCATGGGGCTAGTCACTTCTCTAAGATTGATCTTCGGTCAGGGTATCATCAAGTGAAGGTGAGGGAGTGTGATATTCTCAAGACGGCCTTTCGTACTAGGTATGGGCACTATGAGTTTGTGGTGATGTCTTTCGGGTTGACTAATGCTCCGGCTCTCTTTATGGATTTGATGAATAGGGTTTTCAAACCCTACCTTGATTCTTTTGTGGTGGTGTTTATAGATGACATCTTGATCTATTCTCGGGGTGAGGAAGAGCACAAGGGTCACTTGAGGGTTGTACTCCAAAGATTGAGGGAAGAGAAGTTGTACGCTAAATATGAAAAGTGTGAGTTTTGGTTGAAGGAAGTTGCTTTCCTAGGCCATGTGGTGTCGGGGGATGGTATTAAGGTGGATCCTAAGAAGACCGATGTTATTAGGAATTGGCCTAGACCTTTGACCCCGTCGGATATAAGGAGTTTCTTGGGTTTAGCGGGTTATTATAGGAGATTTGTGGAAGGGTTTTCTTCTCTTGCTTCTCCTATGACTAAGTTGACTCAAAAGAAGGCTAAATTTGTGTGGTCGGATGAGTGTGAGGAAAGCTTCCAAACTTTGAAAGAAAGGCTTGTGTCCGCTCCTATTTTGTCACTTCCGGATGGGTTAGAAGGTTTTGTTGTTTATTGTGATGCTTCCCGTATTGGTTTGGGTTGTGTGTTGATGCAAAGTGGTAAGGTTATAGCCTATGCTTCTAGGCAACTTAAGGTTCATGAAAAAAATTACCCAACCCATGATCTTGAATTGGCCGCCGTGGTTTTTGCTTTAAAGATTTGGCGTCATTATTTGTATGGGGTGCATGTTGATATCTTCACCGACCATAAGAATCTCCAATATGTGTTCACGCAAAAAGATCTTAACTTGAGACAAAGGAGGTGGTTAGAATTCCTTAAGGATTATGATATGAGTGTTCACTATCATCCGGGGAAAGCTAATGTGGTGGCGGATGCATTGAGTAGAGTGTCCATGGGTAGCTTGGCTCATGTGGAGGAAGGTAGTAAAGAGTTGGCTAAGGAGGTCCATCGGTTGGCCAAATTGGGAGTTAGGTTAGAAGGGGTGGATAGTGGAGGAGTAGTTGTTGTTGATGGTTCAAGGTCTTCCTTGGTTGATGAGGTGATAGTCAAGCAAGATCTTGATCCTTCTTTGGTAGAATTAAAGGCTTCGGTGAGTAGTGGTAAGGTGGAGGTTTTCTCCCAAGGGGGAGATGGTGCCCTTAGGTACCAAGGTAGATTATGTGTTCCTTGTGTGGATGGTGTGAGGGAAAGAATCCTTGATGAGGCTCATAATTCTTTTTATTCTATTCATCCGGGGTCAACAAAGATGTATAGAGACTTGAGGGATGTGTATTGGTGGGGCGGTATGAAGAAGGACATTGCAAAATTTGTTTCGGGTTGCCATAGTTGTCAACAAGTCAAGGCCGAACATCAAAGGCCGGGTGGCCTAACTCAAGACATTGAGATACCTACTTGGAAGTGGGAAGAAATCAACATGGATTTTGTAGTGGGCTTACCCAAGGCTAGAAGAGGCTTTGATTCGGTTTGGGTGGTGGTTGATCGGATGACAAAGTCGGCTCATTTCCTACCGGTTAAAACTACTTACGGGGCTGAAGAGTATGCCAAGTTGTACATTCATGAATTGGTAAGGTTGCATGGGATTCCTTTGTCTATCATCTCGGATCGTGGTGCCCAATTCACTTCTCACTTTTGGAAGTCATTCCAAAGGGGTCTTGGTACAAAGGTAAAGCTTAGCACGGCCTTCCACCCTCAAACGGATGGCCAAGCCGAAAGAACAATTCAAACCTTGGAGGATATGCTTAGAGCTTGTGTATTGGAGTTGAAAGGTAGTTGGGATGATCATCTTCCTTTGATTGAATTTGCATACAACAATAGTTATCATTCTAGTATCGGTATGGCTCCTTTTGAGGCACTTTATGGTAGACGGTGTAGGTCACCGGTTGGGTGGTTTGAAGTTGGAGAGGTGGCCTTGTTGGGTCCGGATCTGGTCATGGATGCTCTTGAGAAGGTAAGGATGATTAGGGAGAGGTTGAAAACAGCCCAAAGTCGTCAAAAGTCTTATGCCGATGTGAGGAGACGGGATCTTGAATTCAAAGTGGGTGATTGGGTTTATTTGAAAGTTTCTCCAATGAAAGGTGTGGTTCGTTTTGGTAAGAAGGGGAAATTAAGTCCTAGGTATGTCGGTCCTTATGAGATAATAAGAAGGGTTGGTAAAGTAGCCTATGAGTTGGGGTTGCCCAAGGAGATGGAATTAGTTCATCCGGTATTCCATGTATCGATGTTGAGGAAATGTGTTGGTGATCCTAACGCTATTGTACCTCTTGAGGTTGTGGGTGTTGTAGAAGATAATTTGACGTATGAAGAAGTCCCGGTTCAGATCTTAGATAGACAAGTTAAAAGGTTGAGGAACAAAGAAGTGGCGTCCGTTAAGGTGCTTTGGAGAAATCAACAAGTGGAGAGTGCTACTTGGGAGGCCGAAGCGGACATGCAAAGACGTTATCCTTATCTATTCAACTCCACTCAAGCCTAAGGTATTAAATCAAGTCCTTTGTACTCCATTGAGTCTTACATTTCAGCCCCTGAATCATTAATGTGCATATATGTTTAAATTGATGAGTTATGGATGCTTTACACTAAGTTTTGAAATCTTGAAGTGATGTTTAAATAAAATTTTTGCATTCATGTTGGGGCTGATATGTTCTTACTAAGTCTTGCCTTGTACGTCTCTTCCACATTCGGGGACGAATGTTCCCAAGGGGGAGATATTGAAATGACCCAAAAAGTTCTTAAAAATGTGCTTCGGAAGTTACCGGAAACTTGTTTAGCTATATCAAAAAAAAATCCGTTTCGTTTTTCGAAAATCCGACTTCATATTCTTGTTTAGGGGGTCAAATTGAGTGGGAAATGGGTCTAACCCAAATTTTAGAGCAACCGTATCAAAATCCGAAATTTCCAAGTGAAGCCTTTTTCGAGGGTCTACTTTGGAGGGTCATATCTCCTAGCACACAAATAATTGGGTGGCCCATAACATATCCATGGAAAGCCCTTTGAGTTAGCTACCTAACGCACTTCGTTTCACCTCATTCGGAGTTCGGACGAAGAAGTTATGCCCATTTTCGTAAAATCTGTCCGGCAGGAAATGCAATTTCCAGTGAGCGTTTTTACTGTTCACCCGCCTCATTTTTTTTTCTAAGTGTTGGACCATTTTTCCAAAGGGCATATGTTATTTCCTATATACCATTAGTTCAATTCCCATCTCTAAAACATTTCCCAAAACACCTCTCCCATACTTAGACACATTTTCTCTCAAGTTCTCTCAAGAACCCTAATCCAAAACCTTCCTCAAGATTGAAGAGACTCTTGCTCCAAGTTCCAAGCTTCCATTGAAGACACTCTCAAGACCTTCATAAGAACTCAAGGTATGTGGTGTTGAACTCATGGGTCCTTCCACCCATAGTGCCTAGACTCTATTCTACTCACTAATTCATGGTTTAAGTTAAGATTCATAAATTAGTCTTGTTCTTTGTAATAATTTCCTGCACATTGAATTTTAAACATGAAAAGTGATTGTTTTGAGCATGTTGTGACTCTAGAACTTGAATCTAAATTTGGAATGGATGTGGAGATTTTCATGTGGTATTGTGGGTGTTAAAAGGTGTTGTTGTAGGTTGTTCACTGGTTTGGCTGCATAATTACTACCCTATTTTCCATGCTCTTTGATTCCATTACATGCCTTCAAGGTGTTTGACAAAATGTCCAACTATGGAGAATTGATGAATCGATGCTTTAAAGCTTGAGTTATGAGATGTATGGCAATCCAGAGATGTGTTGATGACAAACTAAGCTTGTGTATATGTTCATTCCATACGTGAGATTGCATTAGAGCCTAATGGGAATTTCCTATATAAAGTGTTGCATGACCATGCCCGGTCCGGGGGAAAAGAACCGGACAACCATGTGAGAGGTTTATATCTCACCACCTAGGATGCTTGGGGTGTGACCAACATCAACCATGTGAGAGGTTTATATCTCACCACCTAGGATGCTTGGGGTGTGACCAACATCAACCATGTGAGAGGTTTATATCTCACCACCTAGGATGCTTGGGGTGTGACCAACATCAACCATGTGAGGGGTTTATACCTTGCCACCAGGGTGTCCGGGTGTGAACGGCATCCCCCATCCTAAGTTGGGGTTATAGATTGGTTGGATCATGCATACACATATGATATCTACTATTAGTATAGATTTACTTAAACATGTTTTGACTTCACTTTGATCATGCATCCTCATATTGTTATTCATAATGCCTATGAAACTATTTCTTGTATTTCGATTGTGTCCTTGTCTATTGTTGTGTTGCACCCCGCATACTTAGTACATTCCAAGTACTAACGCATATTTTGCCTACATGATGTCACCATGTAGGGACCGGAGCTACTCTTGATCCTTCTCTCCATTCACGTGGCTAGTACGGTGCTTATCCGAGTTTGTTGGTGAGTCCTCAATGATTCGAGGGCTATGTTATGTTTCCTACTCCTATGTTTTGGGACTTTAGCTTGCAATTGTATTTTGACTATGAGGGGAGCCGGAAGTATGTCATGGCCCCCGTCCTATCTATGTATGTAGAGGTGTGCGTTGGACAAGTATTTTGTAAATGAGCTTGACTCTTGTTCTATGATGTCATTTTGAAATGGTTTGCCCTTAGTCCCTATTTCCCGTTAATTAATGTTGATTGTACTTCCGCGACCGATGAAGTGTGATGACAAGTTTGAGAGGCTTGTTTGGGGTTCCTCATTCGCCATGTCATGTCTAGGCCCTAGGCTTGGGTCGTGACAGCACCACATGCGAGTTGGGCTTGTTTTGAGGAGGCTTTCATAGGGTGTTTCTTTCCCCGAGAACTGAGAGAGGCCAAGGTACGAGAGTTTCTCAATCTTAAGCAAGATTCACTAAGTGTGAATGAGTATGGGTTGAAGTTCACCCAGCTATCCCGTTTTGCTCCGTAGATGGTTGAAGATATGAGGAGTAGAATGAGTTTGCTTGTTTCTGGGCTGTCTCATCTGTCGAGTAAGGAATGTAAGGCAGCCATGCTAATTGGGGACATGGATATAGTAAGGTTAATGGTCTATGTGTAGCAGGTTGAGGAAGAGAAGCTGAGGGATATGGAGGAATTTAGAAATAAGAAGGCTAAGACGTCAGGGAATGAGTCCGGGCAGCAAAGAAATAATGTGAACCGGTCTTCTTTCCAATAAAAGCAAAAGGGACCTGCTCCATCATCTTCTAGTGCACCTGCACCCAGAAACAAAGGTGAGTACAATAGTCAGAATTCACAACACTTCAGACCTAGACCTGCACAGTCTCAGGGTAGTGCGACACAAGGAGGTAACTGGGCTCCTACATGTTCTAAGTGTGGTAGGACTCACCCAGGTAAATGTCGCGATGGCTCTACAGGTTGTTTCAAGTGTGGAAATGAGGGTCACTTCATGAAAGAATCCCCTAAGAACTGACAAGGTAAAGGGAATCAGGGCAATAGAGCCCAATCTTCATCAGTTGCTCCACCAGACAAGGCTGCACCTAGAGGAGTTACTTTCGGTACTGGCGGAGGAGCAAACCGCCTTTATGCGATCACTAGCCGTCAAGAGAAAGAGAATTCCCAGACGTTGTCACTGGTATGATCAAAGTCTTTACTTTTGATATTTATGCTTTTCTAGACCCAGGAGCAAGTTTATCTTTTGTGACTCCTTATGTTGCAAATAATTTTGATGTTCTTCGTGAGAAACTCTGTGAACCCTTTTGTGTTTTTACACCTGTTGAGGAGTCTATTCTAGCTGAGCGGGTATATCATGATTGTGTCATTTCCATCAATCAAAAGGACACCATGACTGATTTAGTCGAATTAGACATGGTAGATTTTAACGTCATTCTAGGTATGGACTGACTTCATGCATGTTATGCCTCAGTTGGTTGTAGAACTCGAGTTGTCAAGTTTCAGTTTCCAAATGAGCCAGTCTTAGAGTGGAAAAGTAGTTCAGAAGTGCCTAAGGGTCATTTTATTTTGTACTTTAAGGCAAGAAAGTTAGTTTTCAAAGGGTGTGTCTATCACTTAGTCCGAGTTAGTGACTCTAATGTTGAGATACCTCATATTCAGTCAGTTTCAATAGTAAAAGAGTTTCCAGAAATCTTTCCTGATGATCTTCCTGGAGTCCCTCTTGAGAGAGAAATAGACTTCGGTATAGACACTCTTCAAGATACTCGTCCTATCTCTATTTCACCATATAGAATGGCACCAGCAGATTTGAAAGAGTTAAAAATGCAGTTGAAAGATCTCCTAGATAAAGGTTTCATTTTACCAAGTTTCTCACCTTGGGGCGCTCCGATCTTATTTGTGAGGAAGAAGGATGGTTCCCTTAGAATGTGTATAGATTATCGCCAGTTGAACAAGGTTACCATCAAGAATAAGTATCCTCTTCCGAGAATTGATGATATTTTCGATCATCTTCAGGGTGCTACTTGTTTCTCTAATATAGACCTCAAACCAGGCTACCATCAGTTAAGAGTAAGGGAATGTGATATTCCAAAGACAATATTCAGGACCCGTTATGGCCATTATGAGTTCCTAGTTATGTCCTTTGGTTTGACCAATGCGCCTGCCACATTTATGGACCTTATGAATAGAGTATTCAAACCTTTTTTAGATATGTTTGTAATCGTATTCATTGATGACATACTAATGTATTCGAGGAATGAGAAATATCATGCTAGCCATCTTAGAATAGTTCTCTAAACTCTAAAGGATAGATAGTTGTATGCCAAGTTCTCTAAGTGTGAATTTTTGCCTGAGTCTGTGGCATTCTTAGGCCACATTGTGTCTGGAGAAGGAATTAAAGTTGATACTCAGAAAATAGAGGCAGTGTAGAATCGGCCTAGAGCCACGTCTCCAACTGATATTACGAGTTTCTTTGGTTTGGTTGGCTATTATAGAAGGTTCGTAGAGGGGTTCTCATCTATTCATCCCCTTCCAAGTTAACTCAGTAAACAATGAAATTTCAATGGTCTGAAGCTTGTGAAAAAAGCTTTCAGGAGTTGAAAAAGAGGTTGACTACTGCCCAATATTGAGCTTACCAGAAGGCACGCAAGGTTTTGTTGTTTATTGTGATGCGTCTAGAGTTGGTTTAGGTTGTGTGTTAATATAGAATGGCAAGGTTATAGGTTATGCCTCCAGACAGTTGAAAGTTCATGAGAGGAACTACCTAACCCATGATCTAGAGTTGGCTACCGTAGTATTTGCTTTGAGAATATGGCACCATTATCTTTATGGTGTTTATGTGGATGTGTTCACCAATCACAAGAGTCTTCAGTATGTGTTTACTCAAAAAGAGCTTAATCTCAGACAAAGAAGGTGGTTAGAATTACTAAAGGATTATGACATGAGTATTCTTTATCACCCAGGTAAGGCTAATGTTGTTGTTGATGCCTTGAGCAGGTTGTCTATGGGTAGTACTGCCCATTTTGAGGAAGATAAGAAAGAACTAGCAAATGATGTGCATACACTTGAACGCCTGGGAGTTCACCTAATGGATTTCACCGAAGGAGGAGTAGTAGTGATGAATGGGGCTAAATCATCATTAGTGTCAGAAGTAAAAGGGAAGCAGGATCAAGACCCTATTTTGCTTGAATTGAAAGCAAATGTTCATAAGCAAAAATCATTGGCTTTTGAACAAGGGGGAGATGGTGTATTGCGGTACCAAAGTAGGCTGTGTGTACCAAGGGTGGATGAGCTCCAAGAAAGGATTATGGAGGAAGCTCATAACTCCAGATATTCCATTCATTTGGATTCCACAAAGATGTATCTTGACTTGAGAGAGGTTTATTGGTGGAGTAGTATGAAGAAGGGTATTGTAGAGTTTGTCGCTAAGTGTCCGAATTGCCAACAAGTTTAAGTAAAGCGTCAAAACCTGGTGGTTTGGCTCAAAATATAGAACTTTCGGAATAGAAGTGGGAGATGATTAATATAGATTTCATCACATGTTTACCAAGGTCTCGCAGGCAGCATGATTCTATTTGGGTGATTGTTGATCGAATGACCAAATCAGCCCACTTTTTGTCGATAAAGACTACCCATTTAGCAGAAGATTATGCTAAGTTTTATATCCAAGAGGTGGTCAGACTCCATGGGTTCCCGTTTCCATTATTTAAGACAAAGGTGCGCAATTTACTGCACAGTTTTGGAAGTCATTCCAAAATGGCTTGGGTTCAAAACTAAACTTAAATACTGCCTTTCATCCGCAGATAGATGGGCAAGCAGAGCGCACTATTCAGACCTTAGAGGATATGTTGAGGGCTTGTGTGATTGATTTCAAAGATAATTGGGATGATCACCTGTCACGTCCCGAGTCTACACCCTTGACATGGCCAGCACTCAAGAACCATTGTTGGTCCCCAAGCGAACCCTCATCCTAGCTGACTACAAGCGGAAGACTAACTTAAGTATGCAAAAGCTTAAAACTGAAATAAAATTCAATAAACTCAATTTTTTGAAACTTTAACTCAAATGAACAACTTAGAATAAAAATAATATATTCAACTAGCTATAAAATAGTCACTTAAGTCTTTAAGACATTTAATAAAATAAATGAATAATACAGACTTCTCAACTATATTGACTATCTATGAAGCCTCGAACTGATAAAGATGGAAGTCAGGATAAGACCCACGGCATCTTGACTAAACTGAAAAGTAAATGAAATCCTCCAGAGAATAAAGAGGCTCACCATAGCTAACTCGAACTCTCGAATGTATCAATGATTCTCCTGTTGATGATCCTGAATACCTGTGTCTGCATCATGAAAAGATGCAGGCCAAATGGCTCAGTACGTGGAATGTATGAGCATGTAAGAGGAATTCTAAAGCATAACATAAGCTTGAAACTTGATACAAAGGAAACATACTTACCTATTCTCACACTTACTCAACTCAAGGAATACTTAAGGATACTCAAAACTACTCAACTTACTCAACTTAGAAGTATTCAAGGATAAGATACTCAACTCAGAGATTAGATACTCAACTCAAAGATATGATATTCGACTCTGGGTACTCAACTCTGGTTACTCAACTCAATATAAAGCAGCAATACACATGCAATATATGGAAAGCTTTATAAAACAGTAAAAACAACTTAGTTCGTTAAAGAAAATCCAATAACAAACTCAACTTTACTTATAAAATAAAGTAATATAGATTCTGTGGGAGTTTCTCTAACCGACAACCATCACTTAAGAGCTATAGTGATGATACAACACTTTACCTCACACTGCCAAGGACCATCCTATACCTTGCCATCAGTATAGGAACTAACTGAACTTAGTGGATCCACTAGTCTATGAGAAAATGATTCATCTAAAAAGTATGACCCTTTTCTACCCATGATGGCTACATGGTTTTCATGGAGACTTGAGTTAATATGAAACTCGCATCCCCACATCGGTGCTCAATAATACTCCCAAAATGTACTTAGCTCATCTATTTTTAAAACAATTTCTTCTCTAATTTGAGATAATTACTCAAACTTAGCTTAAAAGCTCTCTTACAATCGATGTTCCCTTTTCTTGCTCAAAACTCGTTTGGAAATATCAGTTTCCTCTCATCTTAAATGTGAAAACATTACTCTTGGGAATACTTAGTTCCCATATATCATATTAAAGAAACTGAACTTTACTCTTACTCTTTACTCAACTTCAAAGCTTAAGTCTTAAAACAAAGTTTAAACATTTGTAAAAGACTTCTTAAAATATGGTTCATGCCGAATGATGGACATGAACGACTCAATGCAAGATTTTCAATAACCATAGATAGAACTCAATACTTGGAACTCAAGAACTTCACTGATACTACTCATTTCAAGAATGATCAACTCAAAGGGTTTATGCGGAATTATGAGCATGAACTACTCAACTCAACGACTCAATTAAACTTCTCATCTCAAAACTGCTCGACTTATAGGGTTCATGCGGAATTATGAGCATGAACTACTCAACTCAAAGACTTCATGGGTAACATGTAATAGTCCCATGATTAGAAATATAATCTCAAAGGGGATTAGGAACTCAATACTCAAGACTTGAAGATACTACTCCTCTTAAAGGTACTCAACTGATAAAGTTCATACGGAAGTTATGGGCATGAACGACTCGACTCAAGGGTCAAAATATCAATAAGGAACTCATGTATACAACTCATCTCATTCTCATACTTACTTACTCAAAACTTAACTCAAATCGATAATGGATCTCAAAGGATTCGCAATTGAACTCAAAGGCTTCCTTGAACTCTACTCTTAACTCTCTCTTGAATTTGAATTATGAATTCAAGAGTTATGATTCCTGATATGAAGGATATCAATAACAATATAGCTATTCGATAATTAGGAATAGAACTTTTAAAAGAAACATGAATTCAAGAACTCAAAATCAACTTATCTCAAGAATACTCAAATCTAGGGAAAGTATCCTAGATTACTCTTTTACTGATCTGAAGGGTAGATGTAGGGCTTTAGGACGATCTAGTCCAAAAGTATGATAGCATTACATACATAGAAGAACATAATTCTTGAAAAATATTGAAGAATCTTTAAGAATCTTGAAGAATCTTGAATAAGAACTTGATTAGAAGCCTTGAAACCCTAGCTTGAAGGTACACAATCAAGAAAACCTTTCTTGAGATTCTTGAATTAGTTTCTTGAAATCTCTATGGCCAAGAATTATGATTTTCATTGGTGAAGATGAAACTCTGATTGTTTTGAGCCTTTTATTAGTCAAGAAATTTGTTTATGGTTTTCTTAGAGGTAAAAAGACAAAAACGACTCTTTTTAATATTTTCCCGTCGGGTAATTCATAGCAGCACTGTATAGGTTACTAAAATAGTCATAACTTTTTACTCAAAAATTGGATTGACGTGAAATTGGTGGAGTTGGAAAGTAGATTCAAATACCTTTAATTAGATAGGTTATGGCTCACGTAAATCTTTATATTCTAAGAGATATGGTAGTTTGAAGTTGACCCAAGTAGAATCTTACATCAAAACTTAATGAAACTTCAAGAACTCATCAAGAACTTAAATCCTTAAATTTCAAGAACGAAATTACCTTGAATAAATCATGATTGGCGTGTGGGTGAAAGAACCCAACACTATGGAAGCTTACATATCTCTTAGGGATTAAACCCATGGCAAAAATCTGCAACTCTCAAGAATTTCGACGAATGCTTCGATCCTTCTCTTTTCTCCTCTTCTCTCTTCTTCTTTTCTCTTCTTGAACTCTCAACTAAAACCCTAGGCATAAACTAGGATTATGAAACTGAACCTAATCATATTAGACCCCTAAAATATTACTAAAAATGAATTAAATCTGATTGGGTAAGGAAAAGACCAAAATACCCCTCTAAAATCCTGTTTTGACTTTCCTTATATAGACAGCCCAACTTCGAATGCACATATCTCCCTCATACGATATCGAAACTGAGCAAACTAGGTGGTGTTGGAAAGATAATTCAAAGATCATCCCTACAGTATCTGGTATCACAGTTAACTCATCTTGAGCTAGAAGGTATGGTCATTTGAAGTCGACCCAAAACTCATACTTAGCTTAACTTGCAAAATTTTAGATTTTTGTTATTTCCAATTCGATTCTTTTTGGAACTCAAGGTGCTACGTCTAGTGACCTTAACACTCAAGAAATTTTAAATTCCTTGCAAAAATCTCACTCACTACAAATAAGGGTTCGAGTCTTAGTTCAAAAAATTTTTGGGGTGTTACATCACCTACCTCTTATTGAATTTTCGTACAACAATAATTACCACTCAAGCATCCAAATGGCTCCTTATGAAGTTCTCTATGAGAGGAGATACAGATCTCCTATTAGATGGTTTGAAGTTGGTGAAGATGGGTTGATAGGACCAGACTTAGTTCATCAAACTATGGAGAAGTTGAAAGTCAGAGTCGTCAGAAATCCTACACTGATGTTAGGAGAAGGGAGTTACAGTTTGAAGTAGATGATTGGCTCTACTTGAAAGTTTCACCCATGAAGGGTTTTATGAGATTCTGTAAGAAGCGGAAGCTTAGTTCCTGGTATAATGGCTCTTACAGAATATCCAAAAGGGTTGGTAATGTAGCTTATGATGAGTTGGAGCTACCACAAGAGTTAGCCGCGGTTCATCCGATATTTCACATCTCCATGTTGAAGAAGTGCATGGGAGATCTTTCATTCATAATACCAACGGAAGACATTGGGATCAAGGATAACTTATTTTATGAGGAGATTCCTATTCAGATTCTAGATCGCCAAGTTCGCAAGTTGAGAACAAAAGAGCTAGCACCAGTCAAAGTTCTTTGGAGAAACTAGTTTGTTGAGGAAGCTACATGCGAAGCTGTCACGACCCAAAGGTATACCCTAGGTGTAACATGGCGTACTTGAACCCGAAGGGGTCTCATACAATCCCTTAGCATATCATAACATAAGATAATAGAAAAGTATGAAAAATTTAAAAAAATTTATCCATACAATCGAAAACATTTCATAAAATGCTAGTAGAAGTCTTTACTACTCTTTTGTCTCAAACCATCTAATATAACTCTTGAATAAAACTCTTGGGACGCAACCCATATTAAAGTCTAAAACATAAAGAAATGACATAAAGGAAAATAGTGGGTTTGTCCTCGAAGCTATGAGGATTCACCAAATTTTCACTCCTTTGCTCCTTGGAACTCTAGCTTCAAGATTGGAACTCAAATCTCCGGAACCCTACATTTGATTAGAATGTAGGCAAAGTATGCATTAGTACAAAATGTACTAAATATGTTAGCTATCATAAAACATAAGAGCATATAATAAGGGTTAGTCAACATAAGACATAATCCAACACTTCATAAAAACATCAACTATAAGCATAAGAGACAATATCGTAATAATAAGCAAAGGTATCTAACATAGGCATCATATAAGAATTTATTCAATTCTCTAATCATATATACCATAATAGCACTATTCTCAAGTAACCTCCAAAGCATACTTGTGCAATGCATAAATAGTATCCCATAATACCATCCAAGCTAAGTATCCATTGTTTGGTCATCTTAAACATAGTCTATATGCATGGTCAAGTCTTAGGCTCTTTTACCATAAGGGCACTATACTCCTAAGTAACCTCAAAGCACACTTGTGCAATGCATGTGAAAGGCATCCCATAATACCATTCACACTAAGTATAACCCTGAAGTCAACATAGTCATACCTACCCTCCTTTGGTCTCATTCTTTAGCTTACTTCATATAGACAAGGGAACTACCATCCTTAGTCAATCATATCATGGAAGGCAACTATAGCACAATCCTATCTTAAGATACATCCCTCAAAAGAACTCTTTCTTGAATAACGCTAAGTCACACTTGTGCAATGCATGAATAGCATCACATAATACTATTCATGCTAAGTACTACTTTTAGGTTCTCATACTAATACTTCTTGGTTTGGAACCTAGTTCCTCTCTTTAACTTTAGAACACTATGAGGTATTCCCCTTAAGCACATCTTAGTTCGTTATTAGGTTGGACCCTATGAGACACTTCTTTAAGCATGTCTAAGTTCATTATTAACATGGACCTATGAGATACTACCTTAAACATGTCTCAGTCCATTTATACTCTTGAACACAATGAGGTACTTCATTAAGTAAGTCTTAGTTAATTTATGCTTTTGAACACTACGAGATGCTTCTTCAAGCATGTCTTAGTTCATTTGATATGGAGATTACTACTAGAAATCTTAACTCAACTATGTCAAGGCTTCCATCTCATGAGACCTAACTTTGGGAAAACCCACACTCTACTATGTAAGAGTTCCCCCTTTAACTTATATAGTCCTCACATCAACTAGGTGTGGTTCTCCTTTCAACTTGGAGCCCAGACCCTCTCTTGTGTGACACTCCATCTCAATGTCAATATCCACTTGAGACCAAGCATACACCCCAAGATTTACACTATTAAGCCTTGATTAATACTCGTGTCTCATGAAAATGTCCTTGACAACCAATCCATGTTCAAGTGATTCTATCACTTTATACTTTCAAGTATTCATAAGGTAGGTTAGGTGAGTATAGGCCTTTCACCACAATTCTACCTATTAGACTTATATTCATCACATTAACTTTACTCTCAAAGCCCTAGTGATTCAACATTCATGACTACAAGCCTTACTCTCAAAGTTTTACTTCATTCTATCCTTATTCACATCTAGATTACAAGACATTCAAGTCATATGCTTCATCTTTAAGCAATTCTAATCACATTCCTCATTATCAAGAAATTCTAGTCATAATTCATCATGTAAGACCAATCTCAAGCATTACAAATCAAGACCCATCATATTCACATTATTGTAGTTCAATTCATGTATATAGGGTTCTAGCCTTAGACAAATTTCTAGTCGAAGCATTTATTTCTAGAAGATCACCTTGACCTTCAATTTCACCTTCCATGGCAATAACCCACATAATTCAACTTCATCAATTAGACTTGGGTAACCATGGAAATCACGTAAATTCATCATAATATCACAATTGAAAGCTAAATCAATCATAATTCATCAATGCCCACTCAATTGAGTCTACATACTACATAACCCACTACATTGAAGAAACCCTAACTTGAATTGGGAATTTTCTTCATGAAATTGGGGAATTCTAGTGGGTTCTATGTGTGGAAGAACCCATAGATGAATAATCTAACATACCTTTATTCAAATCCCTACACAAGCTTTCAACAATGGAGTCTTTGTTCTTGACCAAAGCTTCAAGCTCTATCTTCATCTTCAAGTCTTAGGTTTTCTAGAGAGAGATATTTGAGAGGAGAATATTTTTCGGTTTTGATTCTAATTGACTTAGTTGGGGTGGTTAATGACTTAAAATAGTCTATATAGGTGTACAAAGTCCATGAAAAACGATCCCCACTTGATATCAACTAAAAACAAATTTCCCATTTTGACCCTACTTAGGCAGCCCACTCCCAGGCACCACAAGAGGATCTCACGAGTTGTGGTCCTTTCCATGGTCCTTGGGCAGTGGCTAAGGCTTGAGGTCTTGGCCTCCTACAAACTAAGGCTTCTTCACGAGCCGTGAAGTGGCTCATGAAGATGAGCCATTTTGAGGCAGCCTTTAGGGAGCTACTTCCTTGCCTTCACGAACCATACCACGAGCCGTGGTAGTGGTCATTGAGTTGAGGCAGTGTGCTTCCAAACTTGGGAAGACTTGGCCTTGGCTCTTTCCCCTTGCCTTGGCCCTCACTAAGCCCTAGATGGTCTACTAGTTTACGGGGTATTACAAAAGCTGAGGAAGATATGAAGAAGAGATATCTACATCTCTTTGAGCCCGGAGAAATTCCAGACCAAGGTACTAATTCTCTTCTTAGTACTCTATAATTTATATACTTGATGTGTTAGATTTGCTTGTTGGGTATTTGAACTAAACGATTGATGTTACCTAGTAAGAGTAGTATCACTCGAGGACGAATATTACCCCCTTAGACCAAGGTTCTAATTCTCTTTCTCGCTATTTGGAAGAGCTAGAAAGAGTTAGAATTGGAAATAGTCATTTTAGGAAAGAAAGAAAAATCTGGAAATTTGTTAAGGTATGTCAAGTTTGAGTTTTGGGTCAACTTCAAACGACCATAACTCCTAGCTCAGGATGAGTAATGTGTGCTTCCAGATACCGTAGGAAATATCTTGGAATTATCTTTCCAACTCCGCCAAATTTGCGTGATTCCAAGTTTGTATGATTGAGATATGCCCAATTGAAGTTGGGTTGTTCACATAAGGAAAGTATAAAATCGGATTTTGGAAGGGTATTTTGATCTTTTCCTTACCCAATTATTTTATTTCATTTTTAGTAGTTTATTTGGGGTCTAATCAGAATTAGATAAGTTTATAAAAATTGGAAATTCACGCTAGGGGTTGGAAAAAAAGAGAAAAGAGGAGAAAGGAGAAGAAATTCAAGATTCATCGATTTCTTGAAGATTTTCGTGTGGATTTCGCCAAGGGTTAATCCCTACAAGGTATGTGAGATCACATAGCATTGGGTTAGTTCACCCACGTGCCAATCATGATTCAATTCAACGAAGTTGTATGGTTTTGAAAGAAAATCCTATGAGTTCTTAATGTTAATTCGTTTGAAATCTTGTGGATTCTTGTTATTGAAGTTCTTGAGGTTGATTCATGTATTTAGGTGTGAATTTCGAATTGAATCTTGTATATATTGAGGGTATAGTAGATTCTAAGTGTTTGGGGAAAGAACTAAGTGAAATTAGAGGGTTTAGAGTTGAAAAACGAAGGAGAAATTTCGTCAAAAATCTGGGTAAAGGGGTTGGGGTGCCGCACTTCTCAGCGCGCCCCAAATCAGTTTCTAAAAAATGACCTCTGGGGCACCACGCTAGCCAGAGCGCCCCAAGTCATTCTTTGAAGTTTCAGGGCTAGCGCCCCACGCCTCTCAGAGCGCCAGGGACGCTAGTTCTTCCCACTTTTTCCTGCTTCTTTTCGTACTAGTTCCTTAGCAACGTACCTATGTTTCCTAGTTGATTCCAACACTCTAATGTACGTCTAAACATCATGAAATCATCCATAAACATGAGATCATGAACCTTGAATCCATAATTCGATTCAAGGAAGTGAAGTGTCAAGCTAAGAAGTTTAGAATCAAGTCAACAGAAGTATGTAACACCCCGTATCCGAAAATAGAGATTTCAGATTTCTGGTGTTACAGGTGGCACTCACGGACACCATCCACGGACCATAGATGGACTCAAGGTCCGTCCTGCAGGTCTGTGGTTCGTGACAGAAAACTTCCCCGAAACTCAATCAGAAAATTTGGCTAAGTCCCGACTCACGGACAGACCCACGGTCCGTAGATCAGACCACGGTCCGTGGTCTGTCTCCGTGGATCGAGACTTCCCTTAACCAGCCTCTAACACAAACTACGGTCGACCAGCACGGACCGTCATTCGATCCACGGTCCGCAGGTCTGACCGTATATGAGGGTCAGCAGCCAGTTAGCTGAAAACTATTGATGGGTCAACTTCAGATGGTCATAACACTTAGCAAAAAATTAATTATGTGTCCTGTGACCTATGGTTAGATAGATAATTGAATTATCTTTCCAACGCCACCGAGTTTGCTAAATTCCAACCTCCGAGTAAAACGTTATTCTCGTTTTAGTGAAGCCCTGTCGGGCAGACTCGACCTACAGACCCAATCGACGGACCGTCGATTGAATGACGGCCCGTCAGTCCAGTCCGTCAGTCACTCCGACAGCAGCTAATTCAAGGGTCTTTTGGTCTTTCCCTATTTCGTTTAACCCCTAAGATACGTCATTTTGACCCTAAATCATGAGGTTTTAGTCAGTTTAAGCCTAGAAACATGACTAGAATTTAACTTAGTCAAAATCATTAATCAAAACTTAGAAAATTAGAAGCCAGAAAGGAGGAAAAGGTCAAGAACCCTAGTTCAAGAACGCAGCGAGATTTCTTCAGTTCCAGCCCCGAAATCGAAAGATTTCTCCGTGGAATTCGTCAGCAGGTATGTGGGATTTCACTAGTGGGTTCCTTTCGCCCATTAGGTCCCTAGAATTCAGTCAGATTCTTGATTCCATAATTATGAACAGACTTAGGGTTTCTAGAATTCGAACAGATCATCATGAATTAATTATTTAAATGTTCCAAATCAGATTATCCTGTTATTGCTCAGTTTATCGCATGAATTTCAGAACCCTAGCTATGTATTTCTTTAGTCATTGAATTACACATGCTAGGTCAGATATTTCAGTATTCAGTTATACATGCCTCAGTTTATGAATGCATCATTATCAAATTAATTGTTGTATTCTCAGTTTGCCTGTTCAGTTTCGACCTATCCAGTATTTACAGAAATTCAGTCATAACCAGTTAACTACTTAATTCATTGGGAGTAGCATAATACCAAGTTGGACTAGGGTTCAGCGTACCCATATAGTCCCAGAACTACGAGCCACGTAGGTGTAAGTCTCCTCTATGGGCAACATTAGTTTAGTGATCACGCCAGCATGCCTCTATACCTCTGGCAAGGTATATTGGGTCCTCTCGATGGGGCGTATACATCAGACTCCACATTTAGCTCATATGGTTATATGTCGGTTATTGGTAGCTCCCACAGTTCAGTCAGATTCTATTACATTGACCATTTATCAGTATATTCAGTATTCAATCTCTGCATGTTATAAATTGGTCATTGCATTCAGTTAGCTCAGTATTCAGTATCTATATCATGTCCAGATTATTTCATTGCTTTATTGCTCTGTTCAGTTATATGTTATTTCAGTTTTACTCTATCTTGTATGCTCAGTACCTTTCAAGTACTGACGCATACGTGCGCTACATCTTCTCGTAATGTAGGTTCAGGTTCTTAGCATTCAGATCACGCTTAGATCGGTTCTCGATCTTCAGTTCAGCAGAATCAGTTGGTGAGTCCTCATTCTTCGGGGACAATAGTCATGAGTTTCTTTTCAGTATTTTAGTCCTTTAGTTTCAGTTTTACTGGACTTAGTTGGGGCCTGTCCCATTTCTAGTCAGTTTAGAGGCTTATTTCAGACATAGTTAGATTCAGCTTAGTATTTGAGTTTGAGATTTATTTTGTATTAAACTCTCAGATTTGATATATTCAGTTATAGTATATGGGTACTCCCCATCTTTTCAGAGTTATTTATGATTTAGCTTCCGCATCAGTTTATTTTCTTTAGTATGCTCATGATCATGCCAGCAGGATTAGCTTGGGATCACTTGTGGTCCTAGGTCCCGTGTCCACATCTCGGGGGTAGCTCGTGGCGTGACAAACTTGGTATCAAAGCATTAGGTTGAAGTGTCCTAGGATGTCTGAACAGCTGCACTAGGCAGAGTCCTTTTCATGGGTGTGTAGTGCGCACCACATATAATGAAAGGGAGGCTACAAAGTGTTTTAGGAAATCTTCATTTTCTTGTTTCTCTTATCGTGCGTAAGGTATGATCTAAATTCCATTCTAACTCGACGTTCTACGTTTCAGTGATCATGCCTCCTCGTAGAGCTTATGTCAGGAATGTGAATGCTAGGAACGCAAACGCCGCTCCTCCAGATCCAGATCAGAAAGTCTCAAATGTTGAATTCAGAAATGCCATTCAGATGTTGGCTCAGAGTGTCGCTAACCAGAACAATCAGCGGGCTCAAGCTCCTGTGAATGCAAATGGTGGATCAGCAGCATCAAGGGTCCGTGACTTTGTTAGGATGAATCCGCTTGTGTTCTTAGGATTGCAGACTGGTGAAAATCCCCAGAATTTCTTGGATGAGATCAAGAAGATCTTTGAGGTAATGCAGGTCACTGGGAATGATCGGGTTGAGTTAGCATCTTACCAACTGAAGGATGTGGCTCATATTTGGTACACTCAGTGGAAGGAGAACAGGGGTTCAGATGCCGCTCCTATTACTTGGGATTGTTTTAGCGAAACCTTTCTGGACAGGTTTTTCCCCATAGAGTTGAGAGAAGCAAGGGCCCAGGAATTTATGAACTTAAGGCAGGGTAACATGACTGTCCAAGAATATGGGCTCAAGTTTAACCAACTCTCCAGGTATGCTCCTCACATGGTTGCTGATTCCAGGGCACAGATGAATAAGTTCCTGTATGGAGTGTCAGACTTAGTGAAAACAGAGTGTAGGAATGCTATGTTGTTGGGAGACATGAACATCTCTAGGCTCATGACTCATGCTCAGCAGGTTGAGGGTGATAAGCTTAGGGAACGAGCTAAAGGAGACTAAGAAAGACAGAACAAGTAACTACGAGTATTCCCAACAGAAATCGGGTGGTGGAAATCACTCGTAGTTTCAGCAGAAGTCTTCTACTCCAGCCCCTTCATCAGCTAGTGTTCCATCCCCCAAGTTCCGTAATGATCAGAAAGGTAGGGCGTCAGGCTCTAAGTCTCAAGGTAGTGTTTCAGGCACCAAAACCTACCCAACTTGCCCGAAATGTAGTAAGAACCATCTGGGCGAGTGCCCTGTAGGTAAGGAAGGATGTTTGGGTGTGCTCAGTCTGGTCATAGATTGAAGGATTGTCCTTCTAGACAAGGTCAAGGAGGAAATAATGGTAGAGCTCAGTCTACAACTTCAGCAGCACCGTAACTCTTCTGGTACTGGTGGCGGACAGCGCCAAAACAGGCTTTACGCTCTTCAGGCTCGTCAAGATCAGGAAGATTCTCCTGATGTAGTCACTGGTACGTTACGAGTCTTTGATCTTGATGTTTATGCATTGTTAGATCCAGGGGCTACTTTGTCTTTTGTAACTCCTTACATAGCAGTCCAATTCAGTGTTAGCCCAGAAACTCTTTCAGAACCGTTCTCAGTCTCTACTCCAGTTGGTGACCCAGTTATAGCTAGACGGGTATACAGAAATTGCCCTGTCACAGTCTCTCAGAAAGTCACCTCAGCAGATCTTGTAGAGTTAGAAATGGTAGACTTCGATGTCATTCTAGGCATGGATTGGTTACATTCCTGATATGCCTCAGTCGATTGTAGAACTAGGATTGTTCGTTTTCAGTTTCCAGATGAACCAATCTTAGAATGGAAGGGTAGTAGCTTAGCACATATGGGTCGATTCATTTCTTACATTAAGGCCAGAAAGATGATCTCTAAGGGTTATCTCTATCATCTAGTTCGGATTAAGGATTCTAGTTCTGAATCCCCAACTCTTGAGTCAGTTCCTGTAGTCAGTGAGTTTCCAGAAGTGTTCCCAGAAGATCTTCCTGGAGTTCCTCCCGAAAGGGAAATAGACTTTGGAATTGATCTCCTTCCAGATACCTAGCCTATCTTTATCCCTCCTTACAGAATGGCTCCAGCTGAGCTTAAGGAATTGAAAGAGCAGTTGAAAGACCTTCTAGATAAGGGCTTCATCAGACCCAGTATTTCGCCATGGGGTGCACCAGTGTTGTTCGTGAAGAAGAAAGATGGTTCTCTCAGAATGTGCATTGACTATAGGCAGTTGAACAAGGTCACAATCAAGAATAAGTATCCCATCCCCAGGATTGATGACTTGTTTGACCAACTTCAGGGTGCTAGTCATTTCTCAAAGATAGACCTCAGATCAGGTTATCATCAGCTTAGAGTCAGAGATAGTGACATTCCGAAGACAGCCTTCAGAACTCGGTATGGTCATTATGAATTTGTAGTTATGTCATTTGGACTAACTAATGCTCCTGCAGTTTTCATGGATTTGATGAACAGAGTGTTCATGCAGTACTTGGACTTGTTCGTTATTGTCTTTATTGATGATATCCTCATTTACTCTAGGAATGAGGAAGAACATTCAAGTCATTTGAGAGTTGTTCTGCAAACTCTTAAAGATCGCCAGTTATTTGCAAAATTTAACAAGTGCGAGTTTTGGTTACAATCAGTTGCCTTCCTTGGGCATTTTGTGTCTAGTGAAGGAATTCGAGTAGATTCCCAGAAGATAGAAGCAGTGAAACAATGGCCCAGACCTATCTCTGCTACAGATATCAGAAGTTTCTTGGGTCTAGTGGGCTATTACAGACGGTTTGTGGAAGGATTTTCGTCCATAGCCTCTCCATTGACTAAGTTAACTCAGAAAAAGGTTAAGTTCCAATGGTCAGATGATTGTGAGAAAACCTTTGCAGAACTGAAAACTAGGTTGACTACAGCTACTGTCTTGGTACTCTACCAGAGGGTTCAGATGGTTATGTGATCTATTGTGATGCATCCAGGGTCGGCCTAGGTTGTGTGTTGATGCAGCGAGGTAAGGTTATAGCTTATGCTTCTAGACAGCTTAAGGTGCATGAGAAGAATTATCCAACTCATAACCTCGAGCTTGCAGCAGTGGTGTTTGCACTCAAGATTTGGAGACACTACTTGTATAGTGTTCATGTAGATGTGTTCACCGACCATAAGAGCCTTCAGTATGTATTCACCCAGAAAGAGTTGAATCTTCGCCAAAGAAAGTGGCTTGAGTTCCTCAAAGATTATGATATGAGTGTGCATTACCATCCGAGTAAGGTGAATGTAGTAGCAGATGCTCTTAGCAGATTATCCATGGGTAGTGTAGCACATGTTGAGGAAGAAAGGAGAGAGCTAGCAAAGGATTTTCACAGACTTGCTCGCCTAGGAGTTCGTCTTATGAGCATATCAGTAGGTGGTGTAACAGTCCAGAATGGGGCAGAATCTTCTTTGGTGGTAGAGGTTAAGGAAAAGCCAGATAGTGATCCAATCTTGCTTGAACTTAAGGGTGCAGTCCACAATCAGAGAGTGGAGGTTTTCTCTCAAGGGGGAGATGGTGTACTTCGCTATCAAGGTAGATTGTGTATTCCTGATGTAGGTGAATTGAGACAACATATTCTCACAGAAGCCCACAATTCCAGATATTCTATTCATCCAAGCGCCACTAAGATGTACCGCGATCTGTGGGAAGTCTATTGGTGGAGTGGTATGAAAAGAGATATAGCAGATTTTGTGGTTAAGTGCCCCAATTACCAACAGTCAAGGTAGAACATCAGAAACCAGGAGGTATGACTCAAGAGATTGACATTCCTACTTGGAAGTGGGAAGTGATCAACATGGACTTCATCACAGGTTTACCTCGTACTCCCAGACAACATGACTCCATTTGGGTGATTGTTGATAGGGTTACTAAGTCTTCTCGCTTTTTGGCGGTCAAGACTACAGATTCGGCGGAGGATTACGCCAAGCTTTACATTAATGAGATTGTGAGGTTGCATGGGGTTCCTTTGTCTATCATCTCAGATAGAGGTCCTCAGTTTACCTCTCATTTCTAGAAGTCATTTCATAAGGGTCTTGGTACTCAGGTTAATCTCAGCACAACATTTCATCCGCAGACGGATGGTCAGGCAGAGCGTACCATTCAGACCTTGGAGGACATGTTGAGAGCTAGTGTGATCGACTTCAAGGGTAGTTGGGATGATCACCTTCCTCTTACAGAGTTCGCCTACAATAATAGCTACCATTACAGCATTCAGATGGCCCCTTATGAGGCATTGTATGGGCGTAGATGTAGATCTCCAGTTGGTTGGTTTGAAGTAGGTGAAGCAACCATGATAGGACCAGATTCGGTCCTTGATGCTATGGAGAAAGTGCAACTCATTAGAGATAGACTGCCTAGAATCGCCAGAAGTCTTATGCAGATGTGAGAAGAAGGGAACTAGAGTTCCAAGTTGATGATTGGGTTTTCCTGAAAGTGTCACCCATGAATGGGGTGATGAGATTTGGCAAGAAAGGGAAGCTCAGTCCCAGATATGTAGGCCCTTATCGAATCTTGAAAAGGATGGGTAAAGTGGCTTATGAGTTAGAGTTGCCAGCAGACTTAGCAACAGTACATCCAGTCTTTCACATTTCTCTTTTGAAGAAGTGTGTGGGTGATCCAGCATCCATAGTGCCATTAGAGAGTGTGGCCGTGAAAGATGGACTTTCTTATGAGGATGTACCATTTGAGATTCTCGATCGTCAGGTTAGAAGGTTGAGAAATAAAGAAGTCGCTTCAATCAAGGTTTTGTGGAGGAGTCAGTCCGTAGAGAGAGCTACTTGGGAAGCAGAAGCAGCCATGAAGTCCAAGTATCCTCACCTCTTTCCTTCCGATTCCATTCCAGCTTAGGTAATAGTTCCTCTTCAGTTTTTCAGTCATTCATGCGAAAATTCAGTCTTAGAATCATGTTCCTTCAGTTTGTACTTGCATTTTCAGCGTATTTGCATGTTCTTGGAACTCAGTTCAGTTAGAAATTCAGTTCTCCATGTTTAATGGTAGGGATTGCAGCCCTCTCCCTCCATTTTAGCTAGTTTAGTCTTCATTCGAGGACGAATGGTCCCAAGGGGGAGATAATGTAACACCCCTATCCGAAAATAGAGATTTCAAATTTCTGGTGTTACAGGTAGCACTCACAGACACCATCCATGGACCGTAGATGGACTCACGGTTCGTCATGCAGATCCGCGGTTCATGACAGAAAACTTCCCCGAAACTCAGTTAGAAAATTTGGCTAAGTCCTGACTCACGGACGACCCACGGTCCGTAGATCAGACCACGGTCCGTGGTCTGTGTCCGTGGATCGAGACTTCCCTTAACCAGCCTCTGACACAAACTACGGTCGACCAGTACGGACCGTCATTCGATCCACGGTCCGTAGGTCTGACCGTAGATGAGGGTCAGCAGCCAGTTAGCTGAAAAATATTGATGGGTCAACTTCAGATGGTGATAACTCTTAGCACAAAATTAATTATGTGTCCCATGAACTATGGTTAAATAGATAAGAATTATCTTTCCAACGCCACCGAGTTTGCTAAATTCCAACCTCCAAGTAAAAAGTTATGCTCGTTTTAGTGAAGCCTTGTCGGGCAGACTCGACCTACGGACCCAATCGACGGACCGTCGATTAAATGACGGCCCATCAGTCCAGTCCGTCAGTCACTCCGATAGCAGCTAATTCAGGGGTCTTTTGGTCTTTTCCTATTTCGTTTAACCCCTAAGATACGTCTTTTTGACACTAAATCATGAGGTTTTAGTCAATTTAAGCCTAGAAACATAACTAGAACTTACCTTAGTCAAAATCATTAATTAAAACTTAGAAAATTAGAAGCAAGAAAGGAAAAAAAGGTCAAGAACCCTAGTTCAAGAACGCAGCGAGGTTTCTTCAGTTCCAGCCCCGAAATCGAAAGATTTCTCCCTGGAATTCGTCACCAGGTATGTGGGATTTCACTAGTGGGTTCCTTTCGCCAATTAGGTCCCTAGGTCCCTAGAATTCAGTCAGATTCTTGATTCCATAATTATGAACAGACTTAGGGTTTCTAGAACTTGAACAGATCATCATGAATTAATTATTTAAATGTTTCAAATCAGATTATCATCTTATTGCTCAGTTTATCGCACGAATTTCAGAACCCTAGCTAAGTATTTCTTTAGTTCTTGAATTATACATGCTAGGTCAGATATTTCAGTATTCAATTATACATGCCTCAGTTTATGAATGCATCATTTTCAGATTAATTGTTGTATTCTCAGTTTGCATGTTCAGTTTCGAGCTATCCAGTATTTACAAAAATTCAGTCATAACCAGTTAACTACTTAATTCATTGGGAGTAGCATAATACCGAGTTGGACTAGGGTTCAGCGTACCCATATAGTCCCAGAACTACGAGCCACGTAGGTGTAAGTCCCCTATGTGGGCAACATTAGTTTAGTGATCACGCCAGCATGCCTCTATACCTCTGGCAGGGTATATTGGGTCCTCTCGATGGGGCGTATACATCGGACTCCACATTTAGCTCATTTGGTTTTATGTCGGTTATTGGTAGCTCCCACAGTTCAGTCAGATTCCATTGCATTGACCATTTATCAGTATATTCAGTATTCAGTCTCAGCATGTTATAAATTGGTCATTGCATTCAGTTAGCTCAGCATTCAGTATCTATATCATGTCCAGATTGTTTTATTGCTTTATTGCTTTGTTCAGTTATATGTTATTTCAGCTTTACTTTATCCTGCATGCTCAGTACCTTTCAAGTACTAACGCATACGTGCGCTACATCTTCTCGTGATGTAGGTTCAGGTTCTTAGCATTCAGATCACGCTTAGATCGGTTCCGGATCTTCAGTTCAGCAGAATCAGTTGGTGAGTCCTTATTCTTCGGGGACAATAGTCATGAGTTTCTTTTCAGTATTTTAGTCCTTTAGTTTCAGTTTTGCTAGACTTAGCTGGGTCTGTCCCAGCATTTCTAGTCAATTTAGAGGCTTATTTCAGACATAGTTAGATTCAACTTAGTATTTGAGTTTGATATTTCTTTTGTATTAAACTCTCAGATTTGAGATATTCAGTTATAGTATATGGGTACTCCTCATCTTTTCAGATTTATTTATGACTTAGCTTTCGCATCAGTTTATTTTCTTTAGTATGCTCATGATCATGCCAGCAGGGTTAGCTTGGGATCACTTGTGGTCCTAGGTCCCGTGTCTGCGTCTCGGGGGTAGCTCGGGGCGTGACAAAGTTTATAAGAGTTTTTCAAGTCTTTTACAAACGTTTTAACTTCTTTTTTAGACTTAAGCTTTAAGTTAACGAAAGAATAATATTAAGAGTTCATTTCTTCAAATATTATAGGGAAACTAAGTATTCCCAAGAGTTAAAATGTTTTTTCACATCTGAGCAAGAAAGGAAGCACCGATTTCCAAGAGGGCTTTTAAGCTAAGTTTTTAGTAATTATCTCAAACCAAAGAAAGTGTTTTGTTTTAAAAACATAAAAGCTAAGTATATTTTTGGGAGTAGTATTGAGAACCGATATGGGGATGTGAGTTCATAATAACTCAAGTCTCCATAAACCATGTAGCCATCATGGATAGAATATGATCATACTCTTTAGATGATTCCTTAGTGCTTTTTAGCATAGTCTAGTGGATCCACTTAGTTAAGGGTTCTATGTGACGGCAAAGTATAGGACATTTCTGTCAGCGTGGGCAAGACGTTGTATTACCACTTAAGCTCATAGTGGTGGTTGTCGGTTAGAGAAACTACCACAGAAACTATGTTACTTTATTATATGAGTAAATTGAGGTGTTATTGCATTTCTTTAACAAATTGAATTGCTACCTACTGTTTTAAATGCTTTGTACAATTGCACCCTATTTATCGTTGCGTACTTTGCATATGAGTTAAGTTGTTCATGAGATGAGTAAAGCCAAGGTAAGTGTTTCTTTTAGATTCCTTTCAAGCTTATGTTATGTTTAGTATTCCCCTCGCATACTCATACATTCAATGTACTGATGTCATTTTTCCTGCATTGTTTCATGATGCAGACACAAGTAACCGAGATCAACATACAGCGCCTTGTTGATCCAGTTGAGCACTCAGAGTCAATTGGTGAGCCTCCTTGCTTTCCGGAGGATATATCCCTTATTATCTTTTTTTGATTTAGTACTTTAGCTTTTAGGATGATCAGGGGGGTCTTGTCCCTACATCCCTCTTCATTTTAGAGGCTTCATAGATGAGTAGTTATAGTTCTTTAGTCTTTCCGTTTTCAGTTGTATCCGTTAAGACTTGAATTGCCATTTTGGCTAAGTTATTATCTCTTAATTTATTGCATGAGTTATATTTTGAGACTATTTCTTATGTTTAAGTCTTCCGCTCAGTAAGTAAGTCATTCCAAGGGTTCACTTGGGGCCAATAATGGTTCTCGAGTGCCAATCCCGGTCAGGATGTAGGCTCGGGGCGTGACACACACTCTGCAGAGGACCAGGTCCCTGCATTTGTGAGGACATCATCAAAACATTTGGGAACAGTAATACTTATCAGTCACCTTTCCAAAACATATTTTCATACTTCGAATAGAGATCTACAAAAGAAGCAATGTTAAAATCACTAAACACTGCACATATCAAAAAGTGAGTTTTTGTTACTTTTAATCCAAGTGTGACAACAAAACTCCAATAAATATTTATGATCCTCTTCATTCCAACAATGACAATCGAACCCTTTTTTAACTCGAATCTCTACATGACTGCCAAGACCATCAGATAACCTTTCGAAGTGAAATTAAACTTATATCTCAAGCTTATGTGATAGAGTTGTCAAAGTGCATGAAGACGATACCGACTAATACAAGACAATAACACATAATGTTAACTACCAATACTAAGATCTTGTGCATATTAGACCAGGGTGTCAACTTCAAAAAGCTAATTACACTTAACAACTTGTCAACAAAGTAAAAATGGTCTGTCTAATTCATTCACCCCACTTAAATTTTCAATAAAAATCATAATTCTCCCATCAAGTGGTGTTGCTTCATATAACGACCAAAAGAATTCCATAAATATTGAAATAAATAATGAGAAAGTTGGATGGTACTTCACAAGACGAATCTGTTAACCTTTCAAGTAATAACAAATATTTCCAAGCAAATCTTGAATAACTAACTCTTTGAGAACATGCTAGACCTGATAATTAAAATCTTCAGGAATCGTGCCAAAAGGAAAGGGAAAACCTTAACATACCTTACTTTGGAGCTTTAAAGTCCTAATTCCCAAACTCCACTGGTGAAGTCGGTCAAAATCTTTGTATACTGCATCTAGTCTTGAAGCTTGTAAATCAACTTCTTTGTTTCTTTACTTCAGCAACCACCAAATACAGAATATGGTCTCCATAGATGAATTGTATAGATAAGAAATATTCATTTGATTTTTTTTTCCAATTCTAGCACCTTCAATGACGTATGACTTAAGCTACACACTTAATACTCCAAATGTTATAACTTCTTATCACTAATAATGGGGAGATCTTAGGAAGCCAAGAATGGAACACGTATGAGGAGAGAGAGAAAGTTAATTGCTATATCTATTAAGGTATTAAGAACAACAATCAAGAAAGGCACTTTTCTAACAAGTAATGTCCACTTATCATCATATATATAAAAGATAATGGTACTTATTATAATATTATACACAGATATATATTCATGCACTAAACTGTTGTCCACTTCCACCATTTCCACGTGGAAGTGAGGTAATCCAACACCGCCCCTTTTCCTAATTATAAACTCGGGTATTGCGTAGGATCATGGTAAAATACATATAACCTTTTCAATATAACATAATTAATTGAAAACTAATTTAAATAAGTCCCGCCTGATATATTAATAATTTTTCAACAGCCTTACTAACTCACTTAAAATATTACTCCCTCCGTCCCATTTTATGTGGCAACATTTCCTTTTTGGTCAGTCCCAAAAAGAATGTCACATTTCCTTATAAGAAAAGTATTTAAAGGTACAATTCCTTTTTTATCCTTGTTGGTCCCACTTAATCTTAAAATAATACTCCAATACATTTATGAGGAAGGAGAAATTGAGTCTACTTTTTAAAAGGGCAATTTGGTAAACATTTCAAAGTCTTCATTTATTTCTTAAACTTCGTGTCCGGTCAAATGTTGCCACATAAAATGGGACGGAGGGAGTAATAATTTATAAAACTCTTATAAGATAAATACATTCACAAATATATCGTAACTACAAAACGTCTCATAAATAATCTAGGCATTTTAGGAAGAACTATAAATATATTCTAGCAAATATAGTTAAAAATCAATATTCTTAAAAACGAGCTATGACACCACAAAACTCTCAAATTTAGGCTCGTAAGCGTTTAACACAAAACAAAGAATAACCTTAAACACATGGGATGTTACAAAGTACATACCGTTGTTTGTTTCCTTAATATAAAAAGGAAGAAAAATTTTGCATCCCAAAAACCCAAAAATTCTCCTCTTTTTCTAAAATTAACATAAACAACAATTTTCTCTACGAAAAAATAAGTGATCTTAAGACCAAGTTCTTGGAGGTTAACAGTATACTAAAATCTGAACTTCTTAAGGATCCACATTTCAAGTTTACTGATGATGGAAAGTAAACTCGAAATTTGAATCATTACGAAGGTTGGATTTAAGCAATTTGTAAATCTCCAAAATCTTGGGCTTCAGATAGCTCATTCTTTCACACACAAATTTATTGTTTTTTTTGTTAATTCTAGAAAAAGGGGAGAATTTTGGGGTCTTGGGGATGCAATGAATTTCTTCCTTCTAATATATAAGAAAAAAACATCGGTGTATTTGGTTTCAATTATGAGAAGCAATCTCCTTTTTGTTGCAAGTACATAATATTAGTGTTATTAATTGTTGAATCAAACCAATAAGTCAATTAGTATAACTTGTCATAGTACTTCATGGTTGAGAAATAATTATTTTAAAGTTAGCCATTAATCCACTAATTATGGAAATATAATAAATAGTACAATAAATTCTAGGACTTACCTACTTTAGAAAGATATAAATTACTAATTCAACTTTCTCTTATGAGATCAAGATTCTTCACATGTGTATATACCCTAGCGTTAAACTAATTTCAAGTGTGTTTAATTTAACATGTACATATGTAATCACTTTAAAGGGCTTAAAGAAGATAAATGCTCTAATTGACAGGTTTGTTTCTAAACCACTTAGGCCCCAAAAAGTGAGGGGCCTAATTATTATTTTTCAATAATAGGTTATAAACTTTTTTTAATAAAATAAATCTATTTGAAGAAAAACAAACTTTTCATATGTGAGGAAAGAATTACAAGAACAAGGGGGGACGTCGATTCCCCAGATTTTCTGGCTTCCCTTTCCCTCAAACAACTACTCTTTCTGTTCCCAATATATGTATATGTATATGTATATATATAAAAAATCTAATTTGCCAATATGGAGTAATATATCTCAAGAAAATTAAATGATCAATTGGATATAAAATTAATTGAAAAAGAATATTAAAAAAAATCTAATACGAAAAATGTATTCACAATTTTGCACCTTATAGAGCTAGAAGAATAGATTGTTTAAAACAAGGCCTTCATTCGACTTTAACTTTCTCTACTAATGTATTTGAGTCATCCCTGCTAATTGGATGAATAAATAAGGCGAGTTCAAAAAAGTATCAACAAAGCAACTATTGATTCAAACAATTAACTATCAATTAATTATATATGACATGAAGCAAATAATTTCTCAAAATGGAAAACTTAATCCTATACCACAACGGCAAAAAAAAGAACGAACAAATATCAAAGCACGGATTGAAAAAAGAAACAATGCAAGAAATATTTACTATCAATTTAACCATAAAGCTAAAACACAAGAGACATTAAAAGAATAGCCTTACAATATTTTTTTAAAATACAAATTCTAATCTATATAAAATTCAAATAAAAGACATTATCATTTTTAAGTATATCAAATGCAATCCCATGTTGGCTAAAATCTCTCAAATCAAATGCAAGGCCAAAAATCAAAATGAAATAATTAGAAAATAAACCAAAGAAGAAGTTCAGTTTAGGTTTAATCAAATGAGAAAAGGGAAAATAAAGGTATCTCACTCACAACATGAAAACTAGTTATGGGAGAGAGAAAAAATAGAGCACAAAAAAATATAAGAAAAATTATAATTTGACGAGTGAAAGAAAGAGAAAGCTCTATAGGTTTTATACTAGTGGGATAAGTGATCCTATACAATGTGGTCTATTGAGAATAGTATTCTACGTTTGTCTAGATATACCACATGAGTCAAGGAAAGATGGTCTTAGCCGTTATTTTGATGGACACTAAAGACCAGCTAAAATAGGAAAAAGGGTAAAAGAATTGATTATTTTGCTTTTTTTATCTTGTGTTACTAAATATAAAATCAAAGATTAGTTAATGGAAAAATATTCATATATATAATTATTTTGTTCAAAGTTACTTGATCACACTTATTTGGAGAATTTAAATTCGGTTGACTAACAGTTTTAAGATGCAGTAGTAAAAATCTATCTATAAATGGCCTTTTTATCCAAAATTACTATATCACCCTTATATTTAAGAATTCAAATTGTATTTTTTAACAATATAAAAATATTTAACATAATCAAATATAAGTTGAGATTATAGAAGGTTACATTATTATAAGAGAATACACATTGACTTTGAAATGACACCAACAATAGACTATTAATTATTATAAGATCTGAAAACTAAATAAATGAAATTTAAATAAAAAATTTTGAGGTTTTGAATCCATTTTATTTTATATATTTGATCTTCTTTTAACGATATACTAATATTTTAGGATAAAGACCTTCATTTTAACCTCGTGGTGGAAGAGAAGTTGTTTCAAATAGACCCTCGATTCAGATGCAACAATTCTAGATATAAAGAAGACAATATATCGAGCCACAAGAAAACACTGCAAAGTCCACCAGAAGAAAGCAACAACTACAATAAAATAGTGCAATAACAAAGACATGATACACAATATACTAGGATAGAAAATTGAAATCAATAATTATGAATATTAAAAAATATGAACTACAATAAAATAACTAGTACAATGTCAAACACCAACCACCCTAATGAAAGAAACACTACACTACCTGATAACCTTCTACCCTAAGGCGTGTCCTCCACACCCTCCAATCTAAAGTCATTTCTTTTGTAATTTGAAGCTGAGAAATATCTTGTTTTATGACCATGATGCTCAAATGATAACATAATGCATTTCTATCATCTTCTATGACTTTTTTATTATTGGCCAAAGAAAATCGAATAGATCGAACTAAATAAATCAAAAAAGTTTAAATTTGAATTATACCAAATTGGATTTATTAGGTTTATTTTAGTAACAATCTAAGTACTTTAAATTGATGTACCCTGTTGGAATATTGATGTACCCTAAGGGGACAGTTTGATTTGCAACCCCAAGAAGAATATAAGCTCCCCCATCATGCTCATCTCAAATTCACTACTCATCAAAGCTATAAACTTTTTGCATAATGAATCTGAAGTGGCTCCAAATATAATGTCATCTACATATACCTGCACAATCAACAACTCCTTACTTCTGGACTTTACAAACAGAGTATTATCAATTTGACCTCTCTTGAACCCATTTTCAAGAAGAAATTTTGACAGGCCCTCGTACCAAGCTCTGATAGCTTGCTTTAGACCATGCAGGGCTTTGTCCAGCCTCAACACATGGTTTGGCAGATCAGCATCTTCAAAACCTGGAGGTTGCTTAACATACACCTCCTCCTTCAGATACCCATTCAGGAAGGCAGTTTTAACGTCCATTTGAAATAGCATGTACTCCATGTAGGCAACAAAAGCTATTAAAATTCTGATGGCTTCCATTCTGGCTACAGGTGCAAAGGTCTCATCATAGTCAATTCCTTCCTCTTGATTATACCCTTGTACCACTAGTCTTCACTTGTTTCTAGTGATAATTCCATGCTCATCAAGTTTGTTTCTGCAAACCCATCTAGTCTCGATAATGTTTATGTTGAGAGTTGTGGGATCAGGTGCAACACCTTGCTTCTCTCAAACTGAAGAAGTTTTTATTGCATTAATGTTACCCAATCAACATCCTTTAGAGCCTCCTTGATGATTTTGGGTTCAATGGTGGATATGAAGGCTGAATATGCAACTAGATTTCTTGTTTTCGATCTAGTTTGTATTCCAGAGTCATGTCGAGAAATAAGATTGTCCAGAGGATGAGAAGATTGGTGTTTCTATGCAGACTTTCTTGTTATCTCCTCTTCAAGATCCGTAACAGATTTATCATTTTCAGGCTCTTTGTTCTGAAAGTCTCCCTCCTGAACTACAGCTGCACCAGAGGAACCAGGTTCCTCTGTGGGTTCTGCACTGTTTCCTTCCTTTCAAATATGTTTATTGTTTGGAGTTTGGATTACCATGTCTTGTTGACCCTTCATAAGTTCCTCCAATGCAATGTCTTCATTATGTTTAACTTTGTTCTTATCACTAGATTCATCAAATATCATATGCATACTTTCTTCAACACAGAGTTCTTTTATTGAAAACTATGTATGCCTTACTAGTAGAGGAATACCCAACAAACACCCATTCATCACTCCTGGCATCAAACTTGCCAAGATCATCCTTTCCATTGTTCAACATGAAGCATTTGCAACCAAAGGGCTTTACATGAGCAATTAAAGGTTTCCTGTCATTCAACAACTCATACGGGGTTTTCTTGATTACTGGCCCGATGAGACATCTGTTTGTCACATAGCAAGTTGTGTTGACTGTTTCTGCCCAAAATTTAATTGCAAGTCATGAGTCAATCAGCATGGTTCTAGCAATATCCACCAAGGTCCTGTTCTTCCTCTCCACATTCCCATTTTGCTGAGGAGTTCTTGGTGCAGAGAAGTTGTGATGAATTCCATTTTCAGCACAAAAGCCTTCAATTTGAGTATTTTCAAACTCTATACGATGGTATGATCTGATGCTTGCAATCTTGCAGTTAATCTTCAGTTGAATTGCTTTGGCAAAAGTGATCAGTAATCCATTTGTCTCGTCCTTGGTCTGCAAAAACATGTTCCAGGTGAACCTTGAGAAATCATCAACAATTACCAGAATGTACTTCTTGCCTCCTCTGCTTTGATTCTGACAAGTCCACATAGATCCATGTGGAGAAGTTCTAGTGATCTGGTTGTGCTTACACATTTCTTGGGATTGAAAGATGATTTTGTTTGCTTCACCCTTACACAGGCATCACAAACTTTGTTGTTAGAAAACTTCAGCTTAGGCAGTCAGCGTACCAGGTCCCCTGCAACAAGCTTGTTCAGCAAGAACGAGCTTACATGTGCCAATCATCTATGCCATAGATTTGCATTGTCAGTCTGAACACTTAGACATGTGAGACTGTTCCCTTCTATTGAGTAAAGATCTGCAACATACATATTTTTGACTCTTTTGGCAAACATAACAACTTTGTTAGTTACACAGTTAGTAACTAGGAACTTGTCAGATAAAAATTTAACTTCATTTCCCTTATCACAGATTTGAGATACAGTTAAGAAATTGTATTTAAAACCGTTCACATAGTGAACATTGTCTATGGAATGTTTTGCTGATCTTCTTATTTTCCCAATTCTGAGAAAGAAACCCTATTTCCCATCACCAAACGACACACCACCGCCTTGGTGTGCTTCCAAAGAGAGGAAGTTTTGAGTGTCTCCAATCATATGCTTTGAGCATCCACTGTTCATGTACCAGTAGTGACTGCTTTCTCTCTTCTACACAAGAATCACTTATTAGACTTAGGAACCTAGTTAAGATGGAGTTCCCAAAAACTGTCAAAAGGTTTAATAAGAAACCTTCCTGTCCATAGGGGTAAAGTATTCTTGCTAAACTGGTAGCTATGACCAGGTACCTTTATCTTTTCTACATTTCTTTTTCTTGACTTGAGGAAGTTCTCCTAGCTTTCTTTTAATCTTTTTAGAGACTCACAATTTTTCTTTAGATGGCCATTTCTTCCACAATGGGTACATAGAAGATTGTTAGAGACAGAGACATATTTGCTGTGAGGATTGTAGGGAGGTTCTATCTGTCTATAACCTAAACCCTTTTTTGTTGTTGAACTTCTGATTAGCTAAGTTTGAAAGAATCTTAGACGAATCATTCCATTCCCTGAAATGGAATGATTCAGCTCTTCTTTGATCTTACTTAGGTCCTTCATTAGTTGAGAATTATTTTCAAGAGAAGCAGCTAATTTAGACTCAAATGCCTTTAACTTCTCTTCTAATTCGACCTCAAAGTTACTGATTTTTCGTTTCCCACCCTCAGAGGTATCAGGTCCCTCGTTGGGCTGCAGACTCTCAGTTTCTAGAATACTTATCCTAACACTCATTTCAGACATTTGAGAGTTAAGGGATGCATTTTCATCCTCATACAGACTCAGTTTTCACTTATCATCATATTCTTAGTGGTTAATTCATCTATTGAGTCAATTAGCACTGCGTCACGTTTTCTTAATCTTTTAATGGATAAAGTATCTAGGTCATTTTTTAGATAAAAAAGGGTTACCACATCCTGGTTCTCTTCGTCATCCAATTTTTCCATTAGAGATAAAATGGATTTGAACACGGTTTCATCATCTTTGACAGCCATCATCGAGAAATCTTCATGACTGTCTTCTTCTTCCTCGGATTCGCTAGAGCCATTTCCCCATACTGCAAAGGATATTTTCACTACTTGATCATTCTTCTACGAGGTTTGAAGTCCTAAGTTTCCTACTTCTGGCTTTGACAGTCCCTCGTGAAATGTCTAGGCTTCCCACATTAGTGGCAAAGATCATTTGCATTTGCTACCTTGCTGGAAAACCCTTTCTTCTGAAACCCTCCATGTTTTTTTATTATTTCTGGAACCTTCTGGTGAGGTATGTCATCTCATCCTCCTCTTCTGGCCCATCATTCAGAGACATCTTCAAGGCTACTGATTTATTGTTTTTCCTTCCTTCACAGTTGACCCATGTTGCCTATTCAGCTCGTAGGTTTGAAGGTTTCCAATTAAATCATCCATGGTGAGTACCATCACATCTCTTGCTTCAGTGATAACATTAACTTTGCTCTCCCATGACATAGGAAGTACCCTGAGAATTTTTTGAACTTGTTTGCTTGGGTGAATAGGCTCACCAAGACATCTTAGTTCTTTGGTAATGGAAGTGAACATTGTATGCATCTTGTGGATGGTTTCACCTTCCTTTATACTGAAATTCTCATATTGAGTCGTTAGCATATCTACCTTGGACTCATTTTCTTGGGTCGTTCTTTCATGAGTTGTTTTGAGAAAGTCCCATATTTATTTGGCCATCTCGCACGCAGAGATTCTATTGTACTCATCTGGACCAATCCCACATACTAGCAGTTTCTTTGCTTTATAGTTCTTTTCTATTTTTTTTCCTGTCAGGTTCATTGTATTCCCTTCTAGTTTTGGGAATCACTTTGGTGAGTTCTCCTTCCACTACATCTTTGCTGGAAAAGTATGGTCCGTCAAGAATCACATCTCATAGCTCAGTATATTCAACATTGATGTAGTCATGCATGCGCTTCTTCCACAATCCATAAAATTTCCCATTGAATCGAGGTGGTCTAGTAGTGGACTGACCTTCTTCGAGACTCGGTGGAACAACCATTCCTTCAGGATCTTTTCTTTTCTTGGTGTTACCCAAATAGGAAAGTGAAACTCTGTGTCACACCTCGAGTCTTCACCCTGGACGTGGCCGGCACTCGAGAACCATTGATGGCCCTAAGCGAACCCTTGGACTGGCTTACTTACTCAGCAGAAACTTTACTCAAGAAAAAAAATTTAAAAACAAGTAAACTGAACTGCTCAAAATATAACTTAGAATGTATTATGAAAACATTCACTCCCAAAGTGGCAACTCAAGTCTCAACTTAACTGAAAAGGAAAAGTAAAGACTCATGAACTAACATCACTAACTCTATCTATGAATCCTCTAAAAACATATATGGACGTCGGGACAAGACCCACGACATCCTAATGAACTAAAATACTAAAAGGAATAAAAAGGATCCTCCGAAAAGCTAGTAGGCTCATCAACTGACTATGAGTGCTCAACTGGATCAATGAGGCGCTGAATGTTGATCCTGGTTACATGTGTCTGCATCATAATAAGATGCAGGCCAACTGGCATCAGTACATTGAATGGATGATTATATGAGTTGGAATGCTAAACATAACTTAAGCTTGAAAAGAATCTGAAAAAAACACTTCATTGGCTTTACTCAACTCCTGAATAACTTAACTCAATATAAAGCAATAAAACACATGCAATATATAGAAAGCCTTTAAAACAGTAGAAAACAACTTAGCTCATCAAAGAAAATGCAATAACAAACTCAACTTTACTCATATAATAAAGTAATATAGTTTATATGGGAGTTTCTCTAACCAACAACCACCACTATGAGCCTAAGTGGTGATACAACATCTTGCCCACGCTGCCAGAACTTTCCTATACTTTTCCGTCATATAGAACGCCTAACTAAGTGGATCCACTAGTCTATGCTAAAAGCATCTTAAGGAGTCATCTAAAAAGTATAATCCTTTACTACCCATGATGGCTACACAGTTTATGGAAACGTGAGTTATCTGAAATGAAACTAGTCCCCATATCGGTGCTCAATACTACTCCCAAAATATACTTAGCTCATATGTTTGTAAAAACAAAACTCTTTCTTTGGTTTGAGATAATTACTCAAAAACTTAGCTTAAAAGTTCTCTTGGAAATCTGAGTTTCCTTTATTAATCAAATGTGAAAACATTTTTAACTCCTTAGTTCCCGTGTAATCTTTGAAGAGTGCACTTTACTCTTACCCTTTACTGAAAACTAGCTCAAAAGCTCTCTTAGAAATCTCAGTTTCCTTTCTTGTTTAAATGTGAAAACATTTACTCTTTGGGAATACATAGTCCCGATATACTCTTTTGAAGAAATGAACTGCAAACTTTACTCCTAACTGAACTCAAAACTCAAGTCTTAAAACAAACTTAAAACAGTTCTAAAACACTATTGGAAAACTTTATGAACTTTTCTTAACTTGACTCTTGACTTCTCTTGACTTGACTCTTAACTTCTCTTGACTAGACTTTTAACTTCTCTTGATTTGACTCTTGACTTTCCTTGAATTGAATTATCGATTCAAGGATTGTGATTTGTGATAGGAAAGATCTTATGATGTTTAGGAATGATTTTAGATAGCTAACCATGAGAAATGATCAAGAAATCACTGTCTGAACGCAGGTCCGCAACGTAGAGACACATTTAAATATTTGTTCGCGAAATAACTTTTGAGGCAGAGAGGTTTGTGACCTCTCCATGTCGCGAAGAGAAAGTTACACTTTTGAGGAACAGGTCCGCGACATGGACCTGGTACCCAGTTTCTGCCCGACTTGTTTCTTCGTCATTTTCTAACCCCAATTCGCCTAAACTCGATTCTTTTTCTCAAATTCCCTTTAGATTCAGATACCCAGTATGTATACACAAGAATCTAACTCAAACAACTCAAGGAAACAACATTTCAACCTCAAGGAACTCCTCAATCTCAACCCAACTCAAGAACGAAGGCCGATTTCCAGAACACCATTCAAGATTCATCAACTTTTAACTTTCTAGAACAAACTTTGCTGAAATAACATGATTGGCGCGTGGGTGAATGAACCCAACGCTATGAAAGAATCACATACCTCTTTAAGGATCAACCCTTGTCGAAATCCATAAGCTAAACCTTCAAGAACGACAAACTTTGCTCTTTCTCCTCTTGTCTCCTCTTGCGTTCCTTCGCCAAAAACCCTAGCATAAATTTCCAATTGTCTAAACTGAACCAATTAGAACCCAATTTAATTTATAAAAATGAATTAATTAATTGGGTGGTGAAAAGACTATAATGCCCTTCTAAAATCCGGATTGGACTTTCCTTATTTGAACAACCCAACTTCCAATGGGAATAACTCACTCATACGAACTCGAAATCGCGCAAACTTGGCGGCGTTGGAAAGATTATTCCAAGTTCTTTCCTATGATATCTGGAAACACACCTAACTCGTCCTGATCTAGGAGTTATGGTCGTTTGAAGTTGACCAAAAATTCAAACTTAACTAAACTTAACCAATTTTCCAGATTTTTATTATTTCCAAAAATCACTCTTTCTAATTCTAGATCTTTCTAGTTTTTTCAATTTGTGAGATGTTAAATTATCTCCCCCTTGGGAACATTCTTTCTCGATTGAGATTACTCTTAGTAGACTAAGGGTGTAACATTAACATTTAGCTCAAACACCTAACAAGCAATGCAATTACAACATGTTAACCTTATAAATAAAAGTCAAGAAAAGGATTAGTATCTTAATTTGGAACTTCTCTGGATTCGAAGAGATGTGGATATCTCTTCTTCATATATTACTCATCTCCCCAAGTATCTTCCTCAACAAATTGGTTCCTCCAAAGGACTTTAACTGATGCTATCTCTTTTGTTCTCAACTTGCGAACTTGGTGATCTAGAATCTAAATGTGAATCTCCTCATAAGACAAGATATCATTGATCCCAATATCTTCAATTGGTATGATCAATGAAGGATCGCCCATACACTTCTTCAACATGAAGATGTGAAAAATCGGATGAACCGCGGCTAACTCTTGTGGTAGCTCCAACTCATAAGCTACACTACCTACCCTTTTCGATATTCTGTAAGGGCCAATATATCGGAGGCTAAGCTTCCCCTTCTTACCATATCTCATAACACCTTTCATGGGTGAAACTTTCAAGTAAACTCAATCATCTACTTCGAACTCTCACTCCCTTCTCCTAACATCTGTGTAGGATTTCTAACGACTCTGAGCTGTTTTCAACCTTGCTTGAATCACTTTCACTTTCTCCATAACTTGATGAACTAAGTTTGGTCCTATCAACCCAGCTTCACCAACTTCAAACCATCGAATAGGAGATATGCATCTTCTTTCATAAAGAGTTTCGTAAGGAGCTATCTGATTGCTAGAATGGCAATTGTTGTTGTTGGCAAACTCAATAAGAGATAGGTGATCATCCCAAATACCCTTGAAATCAATTACAAAATCTACCTCGATACCTCAAAACAACATCTCCCCCTTGTTCAAAAGCCATCACTTTCTGCTTATGAACATTTACCTTTAATTCAAGCAAAATAGGATCATTGTCCTGCTTCTCTTTTACTTATGATACTAATAATGATTCAGCCCCATTCATCACCACTACTCCTCCTTTAGTGGAATCCATTAGTCGGACTCCTAAGCGTGCAAGTATATGCACATCTTTCGCTAACTCTCTCGTTTCTTCCTCAGCATGGGTGGTACTACTCATAGACAACCTGCTTAAAGCATCAGCAACAACATTAGCCTTATCTGGGTAATAAATAATACTCATGTCATAATCCTTGAGTAATTCCAACAACCTCCTTTGTCTGAGATTGAGCTCTTTCTGAGTAAACACATACTGAAGGCTCTTGTGATCGCTGAACACATCCACATGAACACCACAAAGATAATGGCATCATATTTTCAAAGCAAAAACTACAGCAGTCAATTCTAAGTCATGGGTTGGGTAATTCTTCTTATGAACCTTCAATTATCTATAGGCATAAGCTATAACTTTGCCATTTTGCATTAGTACCCAACCCAAACCAATTCTAGATGCATCACAATATACAACAAAGCCTTGCGTACCTTCAGGTAAGGTCAACATTGGGGCAGTAGTCAACTTCTTTTTCAATTCCTGAAAACTTTTCTCACAAGCTTCAGACCATTGAAACTTCACTATTTTTTTTAGTCAACTTGGTCAAAGGGAACGAAAAACCCCTCTACGAACCTTCTATAATATCCAACCAAACCCAAGAAACTCCTAATATTAGTTAGAGATGTGGGTCTAGGCCAATTCTGCACTGCCTCTATCTTTTAGGTATCAACTCTAATTCCATCACCGGAAACTATGTGGCCCAAGAACGCCACAGACTCAAGCCAAAACTCACATTTAGAGAACTTAGCATATAACTCCTTATATTTCAAAGTCTGAAGAACTATTCTGAGATAGCTAGCATGATATTCTTCATTCCTTGAATAGAATACTATGTCATCAATGAAGATGATAACAAACATATCTAAATAAGGTTTGAATACTCTATTCATCAGGCCCATGAATGTTGCAGGCGCATTGGTCAAACCAAAGGACATGACCAAAAACTCATAATGACCATAACGGGTCCTAAATGTTGTCTTGGGAATATCACATTCCCTTACTTTCAACTGATGATGGCCAGATCTGAGGTCTATCTTAGAGAAACAAGTAGCACCCTGAAGTTCATCGAAAAGATCATCAATCCTTGGGAGAGGATATTTGTTCTTGATGGTCACCTTGTTCAACTGACGGTAATCTATACACATCCTAAGGGAACCATCTTTCTTTCTCACAAATGGGACCGGAGCGCCCCAAGGTGAGATACTTGGTAGAATGAAACCTTTCTCTAAAAGATCTTTCAACTGCTCTTTTAACTCTTTCAACTCTATTAGTGCCATGCTATATGGCGGAATAGAGATAGGAAAAGTATCAGAAATAGTATCTATACCGAAGTCTATTTATCTCTCAGGAGAGACTCCGGGAAGATCATCTAGAAAGACTTCTAGAAACTCTTTTACTATCGAAACTGACTGAATAGGAGGTATCTCAACACTAGAGTCATTAACTCGGACTAAGTGATAGACACACCCTTTGGAAACTAACTTTCTTGCCTTTAAGGTACGAAATAAAACGACCCTTAGGCACTGCAGAACTTCTCTTCAACTGTATAACTGGTTCACTAGAAACTGGAACTTGACTACTCAAGTTCTACAATCTATTGATGCATAACAGGCATGAAGTCAGTCCATACCTAGAATGATATCAAACTTGACCATGTCTAACTCAACTAAATTAGCCATGGTACTCTTGTGGTTGACGAAAATGGAATAATCACGATAGACTCTTTTTGGTAGAATAGACTCACCATCAGGTGTAGAAACACTGAAGGCTCAAGAAGTTGCTCAGAAAGAACATCAAAATTGAAGACTTGGATCATACCAGTGACAACATCTGGCAAATCCTGTTGCTCTCGGCGACTAGCAATAGCATAAAGACGATTTACTTCTCCGTCTACCCTTAAAGTAGCTCATCTAGATGCAACTCTATCTGGTGGAGCAACTGAAGAAGACTGGGCTCTATTGCCCCCATTACCATTACTTTGTCTTCTCTTAGGACACTCTCTCATAAAATGACCATTCTGGCCACACTTGAAGCAACTAGTGGAGCCATCACAACACACCCCTGAGTGGCTCCTACCACACTTAGCACATGCAGGAGTCTTAGTACCCCATTTTGCCTTAATACCTTGCGAATACGCAGGTCTAGATCTGAAGTTCTGAGAATTCTGACTATTGTACTCACATTTGTTCCTTGGTGCAGGTGAGCTAGCAGATGATGGAGAAAGGCATTTCGGCTTATGTTGGAAAGGAGACCGGTTCGCATTACTCTTTTGCTTCCCAGATGCATTCCCTGATGTCTTAGCCCTCTTATTCTCAAACCCTTCTCTATCCTTCAGTTGGTTCTTCTCAACTTGCTACACATGGATCATCAGCCTTGATATGCCCATGCACCTTATAAGCATGGCTGGCTTATTTTCCTTACTTGACAGCCGAGTCAACCCAACTACGAATAAACTCATCCTACTCCTCATACCGGCAACCATCTCTTTGCTTCTCTTAGCTCACGAGGAAAGAAACACCTCATGAAGGCACTCTCGACCATAGGCCAGCTCACAATCAGCTATGCGTAAGCACGAGTTAGAAAGAGAATTTTATAGAGATACACTTTATCGCACGAAGTGAGTATGAAAAAATTGAAGGAATTCCTAAATGTTGCAGCCTCCTAATTATAGATGTGGCACACTTCACACCGATAACTAGGACTCTACAAACACGGTTTCATAGACTCCCTAGGACTCTTGAACTATGTGCTCTAATACCAAGTTTGTCACTCCCCAAGCCTACACCCTGAACGTGGCTGGCACTCGAGAACCATTGATGGCCCCAAGCGAACCCTTGGTTTGGCTTACTTACTCAGCAGAAGAATTTACTCAAGATAAATACACTTAAAACAAGTAAACTAAACGGCTCAAAATATAACTTAGAATGTATTATAATAACATTCACTGCCAAAGTGGCAACTCAAGTCTCAACTTATTTGAAAAGGAAAAGTAAAGACTCATGAACTAACATCACTAACTCAGTCTATGAAGCCTCTAAACAACTGAGATAGACATCGAGACGAGACCCACGACATCCTAATGAACTAAAATATTGAAAGCAATAAAAAGGATCATTTGGAAAGCTAGGAGGCTCACCAACTGACTCTGAGTGCTCAACTGGATCAACGAGAATCACTACATAGAATGTACGAGTATGCGAGTTGAAATGCTAAACATAACTTAAGCTTGAAAAGAATCTGAAAGAAACACTTACATTGACTTTACTCAACTCCTGAATAACTTAACTCAATATAAAGTAATAAAACACATGCAATATATAGAAAGCTTTTAAAACAGTAGAAAACAACTTAGTTCGTTATAGAAAATGTAATAACAAACTCAATTTTACTCATATAATAAAGTAATATAGTTTATGTGGGAGTTTCCCTAACTGACAACCACCACTATGAGCCTAAGTAGTGATACAATGTCTTGCCCACGCTGCCAGAACTTTCCTATACTTTTCCGTCATATAGAACGCCTAACTAAGTGGATCCACTAGTCTATGCTAAAAGCATCTTAAGGAGTCATCTAAAAAGTATAATCCTTTACTACCCATGATGGCTACACAGTTTATGGAAACGTGAGTTATCTGAAATGAAACTAGTCCCCATATCGGTGCTCAATACTACTCCCAAAATATACTTAGCTCATATGTTTGTAAAAACAAAACTCTTTCTTTGGTTTGAGATAATTACTCAAAAACTTAGCTTAAAAGCTCTCTAGGAAATCTCAGTTTCCTTTCTTGCTCAAATGTGAAAATATTTTAACTCTTGGGAATAGTTAGTTCCCGTACAATCTTTGAAGAATGCACTTTAATCTTACTCTTTACTGAAAACTAGCTCAAAAGCTCTTTTGAAAATCTCAATTTCCTTTCTTGTTTAAATGTGAAACATTTACTCTTTGAGAATACATAGTCCCGATATACTCTTTTGAAGAAATGAACTTCAAACTTTACTTCTTACTCAACTCAAATCTCAAGTCTTAAAACAAAGTTAAAACATTTGTAAAAGACTTTTGGAAAACTTTATGAACTTCTCTTAACTGACTCTCGACTTCTCTTGACTTGACTCTTAACTTCTCTTGACTTGACGCTTAATTTTCCTTGAATTGAATTATGGATTCAAGGATTGTGATTTGTGATAGGAAAGATCTCATGATGTTTAGGAATGATTTTAGATAGCTAAACATGAGAAATGATCAAGAAATCACTGTATGAACGGAGGTCCGCGACGCGGAGACGCATTTAAATTTTTGTTCGCGAAATAACTTTTGAGGCAGAGAGGTCCATGACTTGTCCGCAACAGGAAGAGAAACTTACACTTCTGAGGAACAGGTCCGCGTACAGGTCCGCAACGCCGACCTGGTACCCAGTTTCTGCCCGACTTGTTCCTTCTTCGTTTTCTAACCCAATTCGCCTAATCTCGATTCTTTTTCTCAAATTTCCTTTAGATTCAGATACCCAGTATGTATACACAAGAATCTAACTCAAACAACTCAAGGAAACAACATTTCAAACTCAAGGAACTCCTCAATCTCAACCTAACTCAAGAACGAAGGCCAATTTTAAGAACACCATTCAAGATTCATCAACTTTCAACTTTCTAAAGCAAACTTCGCTGAAATAACATGATTAGCGCGTGGGTGAACAAACTTAACGCTATGAAAGACTCACATAGCTCTTTAGGGATCAACCCTTGTCGAAATCCACAAGTTAAACCTTCAAGAACGACGAACTTTGCTCTTTCTCCTCTTTTCTCCTCTTGCGTTCTTTCTCCAAAAACCCTAGCTTAAATTTCCAATTGTCTAAACTGAACCAATTCAGTTTAGAACCCAATTAATTGATAAAAACTAATTAACTTAATTGGTTGGTGAAAAGACCATAATGCCCTTCTAAAATCCAGAATGGACTTTCCTTATATCAACAGCCCAACTAAGTTCTTACAGTGATTCACACAAGTTTTGAAACTTTTCTAAAACAAGTGAAACGAATCCTACAATGTAAGCACAACTACAAGCAATCAAAATAACAGCAGGTTCAAAAAGCAAATCGTCAGTCTATGAGGTCCCTTGTAATTTTGTTAAAGCTTGAATATTCTCTCATTGAATGAATGAATGATATGTTGCTTTTCACTACTAAAAAAACTGTGAATACCGACCTATAAATACGACCTCCGGAGGTCGGTATTCCTTGAAATACCAACCTAAAACCGACATCCC
>NC_064285.1:27707937-27737459 GCF_019186545.1 Solanum stenotomum | reverse complement strand
TTTAGTAGTGATTGGGACACGATAAAAATAAATCAAATATGATATCCCACTAAATTCGATATTCTTGACTCAATAGAATCGACGCATTTCCAAAATAACATTGTTATGACAGAAATATCCTCCCGGACCTCTTTTAAGACTTAAAATACAACTTCTCACCAAAATGCCCAAAACTCAACCAAAGGCCTCAAATATCTTACCAACCACCTTACTATCTCAAACTCGATTGTCTAGACGCGATGGAACTGACAAAATTCTCACTGACACACGAAACACAAAATATTGATCCAAGTCAACTATATATATAATTATAATTCAACTCAAAAAGGGCCAAAATCACAAAAAACTCAATTGATCACATCAGGGACCACAGTAAGCATATAAATACTACGGGGAAGGGGAAAATGGTCATGTCACAATTACTAGCACATTCACAAGAAAAGGAACATTACAAGTACAAACACAGTTGAGATAGAATATGTACTATATACTTCCCTGTTTCCACATACAACAAAGTTATTGACGATAGAAAAATCAAGATGTGTATAAGATAAAATTTCTGAGGACCTCATTCTCCTATCAACGTAAAACTCTGACGATTTCGGAAGAACTATAAAGTCAACAAAATTTCCCCATCTATCACTATCTTAACGTATTTTATCCCCACCATCCTAATGCCACTTTTAACTATCATATTTACGAGCTACCTTGAGAAATAAGACTTTACAGACAAGTAACTAGCATCCTGCATAGAAGTTCTATGCATGCTTAGTCAATATGAAAGCAATCTGATTCAAACACCACCGACATAGAATTCATTATACTTATTTATTATATTTCCCTAATTAGTTGATTGATGACTAACTTTAAGAAACTCTATTTCTCAACAATGAAGTACTACGACAAGTGATACATAATTGACTTATTGATTTGATTAAACAACACTACTAATATTATGTAATTGCAATAAAAAGGGTAGTTGTTTCTCATAAATTACAAGTGCTCTGGGTCACTTTTAAATCAAGTATGTCACACCCCGAACTCAAAGGATTGCGAATGACGCCAAAACCCTAATTGACTGAATAAACCAACTAATAGAACAAAACTTGTAACAACACAGGCCGACGAGGCCCAAACAACCCCAATCATCATAACAGAAAATCAAGAGAATAATACAACTGACCTATAGGATTTCTTTAAGACACGACATGTATGAAAGTCAACCCATCAAACACTATTTACCCGAGGATGGTAAGGCAAAAAAAAACATGAATATGACTGACAACAAAGCCACAACTGACTCACATACCCACCACAAACGTCTACAAGCATCTAAAATTAAGAACCACTAACAACTAGTCGGGACAAGGCCATAACATACCCATTAGTAATATAACGAAGAAGAGAACTCCAAAATCAGCAAATCCGGAAATAGCTGAGCATACAATCATCAAGTGATCACTCGACCACATGGAATAAGGACTTATGTGTACCTAATGACCTGCAGACATGAATGTAGTGTCCCCAAAGAAATTGAGACATTAGTACAAAATAATGTATCGATAATGCAAAGCAAATAGTAACTGAGACGGTATCATGAATTAACGAGTGCAAATACAGATAAGGTTTAAGGATAATATAACCATGCTTACCAGCTCAAGAATCAATGAATAGCTGACCTGATATCATAAAGAACTGTAAATAATCGAGTGGATAATCAAAGTTAACCAGAAAGTACTCACCTTCTCATGTCGTAGACCTTAAACCATAACTAATTAATAGTTAATTGGGCAAGCTGGTAGTTATTATAAAACCCAGAGCGTACTTAAGAATGAGAGCTAGCAATGATCACAATACAATCTAATGTCTCCTAGAACAAATTCTACAATAATAATCAAACAACAATATTGTCGAGCCCTTATAAGCTCTCCATTCATCTAGTAAACGAATTCCTTAAAGGTATTAACTCATATGTATAAAGTCTCAAGCATCAAAAAAGCTCATAACGTTATTTCGAAAAAGGCCAAATAACATATTGCACCAGGTATGTATTACTTCAAGGTAATCACAAATCTAGAAGGATCGAAACCATATATCAAGAAGGGCCAAAACCCTATAATAAAGAGAATCAAGAACCATATTAATTATGGCTTTTAATAATTAAAGACTCAAGTGTCAACAAACTCGAGAATAGTTTACAAGAGGTCAAATAACAAGTTGCGCCCAATATGTACATGATGTCATCACACAAAGCATAGTCAAGTACCGAGAAGGACCGAAGCCCTATATCAAGAAGGGTCAAACCCCAACAATCAAGAGGACCAAGAACTATATTAAAAATGGCTTTCTAGTTCGTACTTAAAATGGACTACTTCCATACTTAAGACGAACCAAAAATCTAGAGTCAAGATGGAAAAAGATTTGAATCAATCAGCATGCCAATAGTGACAAAGTCACATCCACAAGAAGGACAAAGTCCCAACAAGAATGTCAAGTGATCGAGCAATCCGTACTAGTGGGCGAGTTAAACAAGTGTCTTGCAAGTCCCAAAGGATACCAACACAACAATACAAAGTGGCAAGGAGTGTCCAAGGTACCAATATAAATTTTTAGATATACCAGCTGGTAACAAGAGTACAAGTACAAGTTTATACAAAAACCTTAGTTTGCTAGCACATAAATAGCCCTACCACAAATTCAAGAGCCCAAATCGTAGACTAAAAAATTCATCAAGTACCTCAGCTTACACACGAGTAGATACAACCTTTAACACAATTATATATCTTTGTAATTTCAAATAGCTTCATCATGTTGATATGAATCTATATTAACATCTAAAGTAATCCCAGGTTGTGCAAAATTACGCTTTATCCTCCAAACAACAAATCTGAGCAGCCCACCCTCTCATGTTGTAACTTAGTTTTGAAAAGGTACAGATTAGAACTGGACTTCATTGACTTCATGAAAGTTCTAGATATATTTCTCGGGGTTACAACGAGTCCAGAACCACCGCAAAATATGTTCTGTACACAAAGCTATCCTGAAAATACTAATAATAGAATATAGGAGATTTCTATGTCGGGAGCTGGACAAAACATTCCTTGTCTTGTGTCCCCTATGTCTAGTATATAACAGAAAAACCAAATTTTTAAATAAGAATAAAGGTTGTAGAGATATGTGTCACCTTTCCAAAACATATTTTCATACTTCAAATAGAGATCAACAAAAGAAGCTATACTAAAATCACTAAACACAGCACATATCAAAAAGTAAGTTTTTGTTACTTTTAATCCAAGTGTGACAACAAAATTCCAATAAATATTTATGATCCTCTTCATTCCAACAACGACAATCGGACCCTTTTTTAACCCGAATCTCTACTATAACCGCTTCACGAATTACATGACTGCCAAGACAAATACAAGACAATAACACATAATGTTAACTACAAATACTAAGATCTTGTGCATAGTAGACCATGGTGTCAACTTCAAAAAGCTAATAACACTTAACAACTTGTCAACAGAGTAACAATGGTCTGTCTAATTCATTCACCCCACTTAAATTTTCAATAAAAATCATAATTCTCCCATCAAGTGGTGTTGCTTCGTATAACGACCAAAAGAATTCCAAAAACATTGAAATAAATAATGAGAAAGTTGGATGGTACTTCACAAGACGTATCTGTTAACATTTCAAGTAATAACAAATATTTCCAAGCAAATCTTGAATCACTAACTCTTTGATAACATGCTAGACCTGATAATTAAAATCTTAAGAAATCATGCAAAAAGGAAAGGAAAAACCTTAACATACCTTACTTTGGAGCTTTAAAGTCCTAATTCCCAAACTCCACTGGTGAAGTCGGTCAAAATCTAGAAGCTTGTAAATCAACTTCTTTGTTTCTTTACCTCAGCAACCACCAAATACAGAATATGGTCTCCATAGATGAATTGTATAGATCAGAAATATTCGTTTGGCTTTTTCTAATTCTAGCACCTTGAATCCAAGGGGCTCAACATAATTTGAGTTCTAAAGCAAAATTTTAATTAGAGGCCTAAAATCTAAATAAATTTTCTTTGTATTTATTTATTTTTCTAAATCTTTAGATGTAAATTACTACTTAATATCTTTTATATAAATAATTTTTTCAAACTTTTTTCAATTATTATTTTTAGGTAAGATTTTATCAATTCAACATTGAAAAACATCCTTTTATTGAGACAATTACTATATGAATTATGAACATAATTCTATAAGTAATAAGTTGATAAACTATAAAGATATAGAATCATAGAATCTGTTTCAAAAAGTTGATAACTTGGTATACCTACTTTAATATGAAAATTTACGAAGAAATAAAGAGAGAATTTGTAATTTATTTTGTTCAACATTTTTCGACTATTGATTCATATTTTTGAGACAGTATTACTAGCAAAGATTTGAAAAAATAGAGTACAAAAAAGAGTTAAAAAGAATAAATAATGTGAGTGTTAGCGAAGAAAATGTAAAAATCCATAATAATATTTTCTTGATTTCTTTTATTTTAATGAGATTAAAATATATAATTTTTTATTTGTAGAAATTTGAAGTCTCCAAAAACTGAGGCCTAAGGCCAATGCCTTAAATTTTATAAGCAATAGCCAACCCCTGCTTGAATCACGTATGACTTAAGCTACACACTTAATACCACTAATAATGGGGAGATCTTAGGCAGCCAAGAATGGAACATGTATGAGGAGAGAGAGAAAGTTAATCCCTATATCTATTGAGGTATTAAAGAACAACAATCAAGAAAGGCACTTTTCTAACAAGTAATGTCCACTTATCATCATATATATAAAAGATAATGGTACTCATTATTATATTATACACAGATATATATCCATGTACTAAACTGTTGTCCACTTCCACCATTTCCTCGTGGAAGTGGGGTAATCCAACACCGCCCCTTTTCCTAATTATAAACTCGGGTGTTGCGTAGGATCATGGTAAAATACATATAACCTTTTCAATATAACATAATTAATATAAAAATAATTTAAATAAGACTCACCTCATATATTAATAATTTTTCAACATAACTAGCCTTACTAACTCAAAATATTAATAATTTATAAAACTCTTATAAGATAAATACATTCACAAATATATCGTAACTACAGAACGTCTCATAAATAATCAAGACAGTTTAGGAAGAACTATAAATATATTCTAGCAAATATAGTTAAAAACCAATATTTTTAAAAACGAGCTATGACACCACACAATTCTCAAATTTAGGCTCGTATGCCTTTAACACAGAAAAAAGAATAACTTTAAACACCTGGGGTGTTACAAAGTACGTACCGTTGTTTGTTTCCTTAATATAAAAAGGAGGAAAAATTTTGCATCCCAAAAACCCAAAAATTCTCCTCTTTTTCTAAAATTAACATAAACAACAATTTTCTCTATGAAAAAATGAGTGATCATAAGACCAAGTTCTTGGAGGTTTACAATGTATTGAAATCTGAACTTCTTAAGGATCCACATTTCAAGTGTATTGATGATGGAAAGTAAACTCGAAATTTGAATCATTACTAAGGTCGGATTTAAGCAATTTGTAAATCTCCAAAAACTTGGGCTTCAGATAGCTCATTTTTTCAAACACAATTTTATTTTATTTTTGTTAATTCTAGAGAAAGGGGAGAATTTTGGGGTCTTGGGGATGCAGTGAATTTCTTCCTTTTAATGTATAAGAAACAAACATCGATCTATTTGATTTCTAATATCAAAGAGCACATGCAATTTATGAGAAGCAATCTCATTTTTGTTGCAAGTACATAATATTAGTGTTATTAATTGTTGAATCAAACCAATAAGTCAATTATGTATAACTTGCCATAGTACTTCATGGTTGAGAAATAAATTATTTTAAAGTTAATCATTAATCCACTAATTATGGAAATATAATAAATAGTACAATGAATTCTAGGACTTACCTACTTTAGAAATATATGAATTACTATTTCAACTTTCTCTTATGAGATCTAGATTCTTCACGTGTGTATAAGTGCTAGCATTAAACTAATTTCAATTGTGTTTAATTTAACATGTACATATGTAATCACTTTAAAGGGCTTAAAGAAGATAAATGCTCTAATTGACACATTTGTTTCTAAACCACTTAGGCCCCAAAAAATAGGGGCCTAATATATATATATATATATTTATTTATTTATTTATTTTTATTTTTTTTATTTTTTTATTTTTTTATTTTTATTTTTTTATTTATTTATTTATTTTTTTTTTTTTTGGCATATCTTGAGTAAATATCTCAAAAAAATTAAATGAATTAGATATAAAATTAATTGAAAAAGAATATTTAAAAAAATCTAATACGAAAAATTTATTCACAATTTTGCACCTTATAAAGCTAGAAGAATAGATTGTTTAAAACAAGGCCTTCATTCGACTTTAACTTTCTCTACTAATGTATTTCAGTCATCCCTGCTAATTGGGTGAATAAATAAGAAGAGCTCAAAAAAATATCAACAAAGCAACTATTGATTCAAATAATTGACCATCAATTAATTATATATGACATGAATCAAACAATTTTTCAAAATGAAAAACTTTAATCCTATACCACAAAGAAAAAAAAAGAACGAACAAATATCAAAGCACGTGGTAGAGATTGAAAAAAGAAACAATCCAAGAAATATTTACTATCAAATTAACCATAAAGCTAGAACACAAGAGACATTAAAAAAATAGCCTTACAATATTTTTTAAAAATGCAAATTCTAATATATATATATATATATATATATAATTCAAATAGAAGACATTACCATTTTCAAGTATTTCAAATGCAGTCCCATGTTTGCTAAAATCTCCAATGCTAAATTCTCTCACATCAAATGCAAGGCCAAAAATGAAAATGAAATAATTAGAAAACAAACCAAACAAGAAGTTCAGCTTAGGTTTAATCAAGTGAGAAAAGGGAAAATAAAGGTATCTCACTCACAACATGAAAACTAGTTATGGGAGAGAGAAAAAAAATAGAGCACAAAAAAATAAAAGAAAAACTATAATTTGATGAGTGTGAGAAAGAGAAAGCTCAACGAGTTTTATACTAGTGGGATGAGTGATCCTATACAATGTGGTCTATTGAGAATAGTATTCTAAGTTTGTCTAGATATACCACATGAGTCAAGGAAAGATGATCTTAGTCGTTATTTTGATGAACATTGAAGACCGGCTAAAATAGGAAAAAGTTTAAAAGAATTGATTTTGTTTTTTTTTTTGTCTTGTGTTACTAAATATAAAGTCAAATATTAATTAATGGAAAAATATTCATATATATAATTATTTTGTTCAAAGTTACTTGATCACACTTATTTGGAGAATTTAAATTCGATTGACTAACAGTTTTAAGATGCAGTAATAAAAAATCATATATCATATATAAAAGAGAACCCTAGACCCGCCTACGTGGCGCCACCACAAACAAGGATTCCTTTTTAATTTATTTATTTCAAAAATTAGCCTTCCCTTTCATGAAAAATTGTGACTGTTATTAAAAGTTGTGACTTTTATGAAAAGTTGTGACTTTTAGGAAGAGTTGCGACTTTTATGAAAGGTTGACTTTTATTAAAAGTTGTAACTTTTATCAAAAGTTGTGACCTTTATGAAGAGTTGTGACTTTTATGAAGAGTTGCGACATTTATGAAAGGTTGTAACATTTACGAAAGGTTGTGACCTTTCCGAAGAGTTGTGACCTTTACGGTAAGGCACAATAAGCATTTGTTCACACTACATTTTGTTCTCCATAAATAGAGGGGTTCCCTTTAATTTTAAAACAACGAAAATTCTGAACTTCTTCTTCTGCACAATTAAATATTTGTGTACTTTGCTCATGTTGAGTGGATCACTGACACTATTGTTTTGTATCATTACACTGGTGAATAAAATCATTTCATCCTAAGAGGATCTATTTCTTTAAACCTCGTGTACTAGAGCGGAATGATTTCCTTAAAGAAGCATTGTGCATTCAATGAGCTCGATTTTTCCTTTCTGTTTCATTCTACTGTTAAAGATCCTGGTATGTTTTTTTACATTCATTAATTTATGCTTATGATATTAATTGTTGTTTTTGAGTACATGTTTTAAACTTTGTTGTTTATGTTTCTGTAAAGTTATTATTTTTAGTATTTGTTAGTACAGACTCTATGTAAATCCAACTACTGCAGATTCACAGATAACTTTTTACAGAATACATTCCTTTACAACATTCTCCAAAGAAATCTTTTCTTCTCCAAGAGATCAAGCCTAGAAATTTATCTGATTTTTTGTTGTTGTCATAATAATATTAATATTAACAGGAGTAAAAAAAATAGAAAGTCAAATGATAGAACTAAAACTAGAAATTAATTACAATTGTATGATACACAATAATGACTATTCTCTCACACCAAGGTACTCTTTTGAACTTTTTTCCCATTATCTCTTACTTCTCTTTCACCCGTTTCAAGGATCCTTAATGTTTTGTTCGTGAACAACTTCAATTCCCAAACACCATCACATATGAAATTTGGATTTTGGAAGATTGCATTTTAATTTTAAAACACATAATAACTACATATTACATATTAGTATATCATATGATTATGGAACCTTTGCTCTTGATAAACACATTAGTTATATATATATATATATATTTAAAAAATATTTAATTTTGAAGTGTTATACTAACGAAATTTGCAAAGAAGAAAATTGAGAAAAATATTTATTTGACTCTCTAACTAAAGACACTATGTAACCATGCATGTAGATGATAAAACTAAACTAACCATTGTAAAATTTCAAAAGCAAATTAATGAATCTGTAAAAATGAAATTATGTAAACTAGAAGAAAATAGTGTTATGATTTGTAATTTTACCTTTTCTTTTAATAAAACAAAATGGTAAACTACAATTGAATAACCTCCATACTCTTGAAAATAGATTTATATAAAAATGCTATAACATCAAAATACCAGAAAAGTTCTATTCTAATAAATTTTAAAGAAAAATAATCTAACCGCGCGAAGCGCGGGACCATTTACTATTTATCTATAAATGGCCATTTTATCCAAAATTACTATATCACCCTTATATTTAAGAATTCAAATTGTATTTCTTAACAATATAAAAATATTTAACATAATCAAATATAAGTTGAGATTACAGAAGGTTACATTATTGTTAGAGAAGACACATTGACTTTGAAATGACACCAACAATAGATTATTAATTATTATAAGATCTGAAAAGTAAATAAATGAAATTTAAATTAAAAAAATTGAGGTTTTGAATCCATTTTATTTTATATATTTGATCTTTTTTAACAATGTCACGACCCAACCCACCGGGTGGTGCGGGCACCTACTCCAACGCTTAAGTAGGAGAACCCTCGACTCCCAATAATTAAAACCATGCAAAAAATTAAGAAGATTGTCGAATAAAGGAAATTCATATAATATTTTTTTATAAAAACAAGAGTTTAAAACGACTCAAAGTTAAGACTTGTAAAGTAATTAACACCCAGGGATCTAGTCTAAATAGGTATAAGAGCTACTAAGAGTACAAGAAAAGACATAATAATGAAAAGACATAGCCTCTGTCATGAAGAAGGAAAATAGAAGATGTTGAAGATTTGTCGTCGTCTTCAGCTATGAAACATCACTGACCCTGCAACCATGACTATGCCCAAAAAGTCATAGCAAGAGTAGTATCAGTACAACCACACATATTGGTAGGCATCATCGGCCAACCCGAATACCCATCGCATAATATAAGAAATCAACTGGCGAAACATGCAATAAGACTGATCGCTCCTCCATCTCTACATTTTGCCTGCCCTTACAATTCCGAATATTAATATCATACTAGTTCACTTGCCTCTAACCCCTTTCTCGCTTCTTTCGTGATTACACTTAATCATTCTATCCTCCTAAGGAAGTTCCAGATATACTACTACCAACCCGGCCACCAATTCACGATACACCCTTACATTTTTCCTCGTCTCTACTCAACTTATGACCTCACATTACGCCTATCAAGGCTTACTATCCGTTTATATTACCATCCCCTAACCTCAACAATAATACCCATGGCCACATTCCAAATAACAAAGATAGCAGCGGGACCTTTAGTTCCCCTTTATCCATACTACAACCCGAATTGGGACTCTACCATTCACAATTCATTACACAACCAGATATCTCCAACTAACTTACAACATCGCAATTCCCAGATGTAATAACATAATGTACAATCCACCAATCTTTTCAGAAAGCACGCCCAATTCCACATTATCGATAGTACGAGCAAGCTATGAAAATTTAATGGTCCTCTCATGGAACCCATACCCAAATTGTTAGTGAACCGGTATGTAACACCCCGACTTTTCAAAACGTCTAGATTAACTCGTATCTTCGTGAAAAGACAAGGAGGGTGAGTAATAAATTAAAAATGATGTGGTATGTCATATTTTAAGTGTTCAAGGGTTATATCTCAAGTTTTGAAGTTAAGTGGCAAAATAAATGTTGGCGAAAGTTATCGTAAGTTCCTTTTTAAAGATTTTTCTAAAATTTGGGTCAAATATCTTGGATGTTTTCTCCCAATATATAAAGAGTTAGAAGGTCTATCACCCATTAAATTGAAGGCCTACGAGTCTAGTTTGCAATGCACAAAACCCCGTATCAAACCGACGTCAGAGTAAAAAGTTATGAGGGTTTTTACTAGGGAATGCCGGGGCAGAATTCGGGTCGGGTAAAAAATATGGTATGTCGGCTTATTTAATATATTACGCCATGAAAACATTTCATTTCAGTTCCAAACCAGAGAGAAAGCTTAAGAGAGGGGTCCTATGGAGTTCTATCATGATGAAGGTTAGTTTTTGACGATTTCTACCATTAAACATTGCCCCCGTGCCTAGAAACATAATCCCTACACGTGGCAATCATTTTTTCCTTCTATTAGTTGCATTTGCAACTGGTTTTTGAAGATATAAATTTGTAGTTATTGGTGTTTCTTCAAGGTTTACACTTGGTTAACTAAGGTAATCATCTCGGGACCCTTTTATGGTTGTTTTTATGAATTTCTACGAACGTTTCGACAAGTTGGGGCAATATGGCAAATCTGCCGATTTAAGATTAATTATGAACTGTTTATAGGTGCGTACCGGCTGTGTATATATAGTGTTTGCGAAGCTTAGGACATAAGGAACAACTTTCGTGAAGGAACTACGGTCTTTCGAGCGTTCATTGGAAAGGTATGTTAAGGCTATTCCGTACTTACGACATGTTTCCTTAAAGGTTGCTTATAACTAAATTGCTCGCTTTTAGCGATTGGATTGTTATTGTTTCCCTTGGGGCTATTGTGGTTAGCTGCAGGAATTTGATCTATGCCTAGAAGGGCTATGTTCTGCCTACAGGGATATATGGATGTCTAAAAGGGCTATGAGTTGCCTACAGGGCTATATTGACGCCTAAGAAGGCTATGTGCTTCCTACAGGGCCATGTTATTGCTTAAGAGGGCTATGAGTTATATATAAGCTATGTTGATGCCTAAGAGAGCTGGGTGCTGCCTACCGGGCTTATGGGGGCCTGAGTAGGTGGTCTTGTGTGTTGTTTGTACCCGCTGAGCTTATGGGGGTTGGTTAGGTTGTTGTTTTATTATTTTTGATAAGCTTAGATTTAGGAGCAGGTCAGTACACTTATCTTATCCTTGGTTTATTTATCAAATTATTCCAGTATATCAGGATACTTCCTCATAGTCTATTGTCTTTCATACTCTGTACATTATTTTGTACTGACGCCCCATTGCCTTGGGGGCGCTGCATTCATGTGTGCAGGTCCTGACAGACGACTGAGTAGACCTCCTCAGCAGCAGGATTGACTTTTATCCTGTTGGCTAGCCCTTTTCCTCCGGAGCTGCCAGAGTTTAGAGGTTTGTTACCTTTTGTTGTATATATCTTTGTGGGTAGTCTGGGGCCCTGTCCCGCTAATCTTTACTACTCTTAAAGGCTTGCAGACTAGTGTGTGGGGTGTATAGCTACGTTATGGTTATACTAACCTATGTTGTTGGCTTGCTGAAGCTTATGAGCTATTTGATGTATTGTATTGATATATACTTGCTTTTAGTTTTAGTATAGATATCATGGTGGCCTCGACGGCCCAATCAGAACTTCTATGCTAGTTGGCTATTTATTTATATGATCTCATGGGAGTAGCTGTTTCTTTTATAGATTAGTTGACAGGGGCCTTGTTGGTCGAGGGCTTAGTTTTAACCCGAGATACACTTGTTTGTTTTCTTGATTGTGTGTGGCTGCCATGCGCAGCAAATGGTTCAGCAGGGTCGGCTCAGGCTTGAGTTTTGGCATTAGGAGCCAGTTACGCCCCTCGAGTTTGGGGCGTGACACGGTACGTGATACCCGATCCAAGTTAGTGTGCCGGACGTGACACCCGATCCAAGTTAGTGTGTCGAAACATAACACCCGATCCATTCAACAAGCCACAATCACAATCACAATGTACATTCTGATAATCATACAATCAAGGCATGACTCATGGCATGCAATTATTCAATCATCCTCATCTACGACTAATGTGATCAATAATGTAACGTCTGCATACATACACGCATTATAATGAAGCAATTACCAATATGTATATCACACATCATGAAATCACAAACATTCCTAATCGTAATCCACCAACTAGGAACATACGCATAACCAACCCTTTTTTGGTGCACAAAAAGCCTACGCATGAATTCTACCGTCAATTTCAACATACTACGCAACGAATAACAGATTTATAACTACTCAACGAATAAACCTAGCCTACCTGGGGAACAAGCTATTGCACGAAATTATAGTTCCAATTCAGGTTTACGGGTGACAAGACGGTGAATTTGGCCAAGAATATGTAAGTCATCGATCTACTTACGCTAGAATTCCCTTCCTCCTTCTTTCCCAAGCCTAGAACAGCTTTTGGAGGGTTTCTTTGTGATTTATGTCTAATTTACATTCTGCCTCGCCTATCCCGCTCTGGCGGCTACTTACCCCGTTGTGGCACTGTGGCGCTGCCGCCCTAGTGGCATCTAGCCTGCCCTGGCGGGACAGTGGCCCCAGCATTTCCCCGAAGTTTTACTTTTCTAAATAACAACGGTTCAGGTCGTTACAAATGATATACTAATATTTTAGGATTCAGTGAGAAATTTGAGAGAAAAGCGTGACGAAGAGATTAATTAGCTTTAGTTCATCTTGCCAACAACCCCAAAGTAATCAATTCCTTCTAAACACAAAATAAAAAATCAACCACTTCAGCTAACAAAAAGACTGTTTTAGTACTTAAGCTTCACGAAATAGGTATCGGAAAAGAGAATCGTACTTACTCTTGAAGAAATCGTTATCGAAGAAGATGACTTCAACTATCAGTTCTTCAATGACTTCAACTCTTCAACTCTTCAGCTTAGTTCTTCGATGACTTCAACTCTTAACTTCTCAGCTCAGACATTCTTCGACGACTTCAACTCTTCAGCATTTTTTTCCCACAAATTGGTATCGGAGAAGAGAATTGGTTTAGGCGCTAGTTCTTCAATGAAAGCGTGGAAAGTGAAATGAAAGAGGAAAGTTAAAGTTTTATGATTTATTAATGTTTTTTTCTTGCCAATAAAAATGAAAGGGAGAGTTAAAAATATTGGAGGGAATATAATATTTTAGTGAAAATTTTAAGGCCACACTTATAATGTGTTGTTTTTTCAATTATAAAAATTGGACACTTTAAAAGTGAGGCCATATATGTAAATAGGTGTTGCCAATTATATCATAATGTAACAACACTTATAAAGTGTAGCTTATACCATTAAAGAGTACACTTTTGAAGTGTTGCCAATATTATCATAGCTAAAAGTTAAAAACTTTGGCTACGCTTTAAAAGCGTTCCCAAAACTACTTTAGGCAACACTTTACAAACGTAGTCCAGAATTAGTGTGGCTATAGACCAAAAATGGTGTAGTGATTTAAGCCCTTTTGAGGAATCTTCTACAAACTTCTAATAACTTGTATCAAGACTCGAGAAAGTGATTATGAGAATGAGGAGAATGTATTTATGAGTCAACATTATCATCGAAATCCTTCCTATCTTGAATTCATAATTCAAATTCAAGAAAGAGTTAAGAGTATAGTTTAAGAAAAGAAAGTCTTTGAGTTAAATCGTGAATCTTTTGAGATTAACTATCGATTTGAGCTAAGTTTTGAGGAAGTAAGTATGAGAAAGGAAGTGTAACACTTTGGAAACCAGACTTAGAAAACTGCAGCAAAAATCACCTGAACCAGTGAACCACGACAGGGTTCACGGTCCGTGATAGAGTCCACGGTCCGTTGACCTGCCCATGGACTGAGCCTCTTCCAGCAGAGGTGGACTGCCCCTCGCCCAAGTAAGGACCACGGGGACTTTCACGGTCCGTGGTCCTGACGACAGGTCGTAGGGCTTCCTTGAAGCCTAGCCAGAGGACCCCCAGACCTGAGCCTTCAGACCACCAAACGAAGTAGGGACCACGGGGACCTTCATGGTCTGTGGTCCCGACGACGAGTCGTGGTAACTCCCATAGAGTTGGTCCAGTGCAGCCCTTAGCCTAAGTGAAGGACCACGAGGACCTTCACGGTCCGTGATCCTTCAAACGGTTTGTGATCCTTCAAACGGTCCGTGAAGTGGATCGTGGTAGGGCGACCCCTAGAACCAGTGGCCATTGGCCAAGGACCACAACCGGTCCCATAGTCTGTGGTCCCTTTCACGGTCCGTGAAACTGGCCGTGGTCAGCCCAATTAGATTTTTAAGTGAGGTTATTTCGATCTTTACCCCTATTCGTTGGACATCTAAACTACATCATTTAACCCCTAAACTACGTGGTTTTGGTTAGTTTTAGCCTAGAAACATAACTTGAATTTACCCAAGTCAGATCATTCATCAAAACTTAGAAAAATTAGAGCGTAATAGGAGAAAGAGGTCAAGTAACCCTAGTTCAAGAACGCAGCAAGGTTCCATCAGTTCCAACCCCGAAATCAAAAGATTTCTCTGTGGAATTCGTCACCATGTATGTGGGATTTCACTAGTGGGTTCCTTTCACCCATTAGGTCCTTATTTCAATCAGAATCTTAATTCACCTAATATTATCTAGTCTTAGGGTTTCTTGAATGTTAGAATTGTTGGGTTTTGAGTTGTTAGAATGATCTGAATCGTATAATCATGAGGTAGTATCATTTTGCCCAGATTCCTGCATAAACCCAGAACCCTAGCTATGTAGTTCTTTTAGTTCATGAATTACACATGCTAGGTCAGTAGATTCAGTTATATATAAACATGCCTCAGTTTCGAATGCATTATTATCAGTATATTAATATTGCATTCTCAGTCTGCATGTCAGTTTTGAGCTATCCTGTATTACAGCATTTTAGTCATAAAGTGTTAATTACTTAATAATATGGGAAGCTTAATACCGAGTGGACTAGGGTCAGTCACCCACAAGTCCCAAAACTACGTGCCCCGTAGGTTGTAACTCCCCTCTGTGGGCATCATTTTAGTGATCACGCCAGCATGCCTCTATGCCCTTGGCAGGGTATATTGGGTCCTCTTGATGGAAAGTATACATCGGACTCCACATTTAGCTCATGTGGTTTTACGTCGGTTATTAGTAGCTCCCTTACTGTTTAGTCAGATTCTATTGCATTGATCTCGTTATCAGTATAGTTCAGTATTCAGTCTCAGCATGTTATAAACTTGGTCATTGCATTCAGTTTAGTTATGTACACATTCAGTATCCTTATCATGTTCAGATTATACTATTGATTTCCTGCTTGTTCAGTTATGAGTATTATTCAACTTTACTCTATCCTACATGCTCAGTACCTTTCAAGTACTGATGCATACTCTGTGCTACATCTTCTCATGATGTAGGTTCAGGTCCTCAGCAATCAGATCACTCATAGATCTATTCCCGATCTTCAGTTCAGCAGCATCAATGGTTAGTCATCATTCTTCGACGACTAGTGACATGATTTTTTTCTTACTTTTAGTTTTAGTTTCAATGTTGCTAGATCTAGCTGGAGCATGTCCCAACAGTTCTAGTCAGTAGAGGCTTTATTTCAGACGTAGTTAGTTTCAGCATTAGTGTTAGAGTTTGACTTTTCATTTGTATTCAAACTCTTAGATTTCTCATCTTCAGATTTAGTATATGGGTATTCCCCATTGTTTCAAATTTTTACATGATTTAGCTTTTGCACAGTATTTATTGTTTCAGTTTATCTTTAGTATGCTTATGACTATGCTAGCAGGGTTAGCTTGGGGTCACTCCTGATCCTAGGTCACGTGTTGCGTTCAGGGGGTAACCTCGGGGCGTGACAAGAAGAGTCGTATACATTAGTCCATATTGTTATGTCGACCCTTGATTCAAGTCATTCATGCCCATAAATTCCGCATGAACTCCCTAAATGGAGTACCTTTGAGAGGAGTAGTATCTCCAAGTTCTAAGTTCTTGAGTATTGAGTTACTAACCCTTTTGAGATTATATTCCTAATTGTAGGACTACTACATGTCACCCATGAAGGTCCTTGAGTTAAGTTGAGTTGTTCATGCCCATAATTCCGCATGAACCCTATGAGTCAAGTAGTCTCGATATGAGTAGTATCATTGAGTCCTTCAGTTCAAGAGTTGTTGAGTTCCGAGTATTGAGTTCTATATATATAGTTATTAAAAACCTTGAATTGAGTCGTTCACGTCCATAATTCGGAATGAACCCTATTTTGAGAAGTCTTCTATAATCAGTTTAAACTTGTTTTAAGACTTGAGCACTTGAGTTTGAGAAAGATTATAATTGAGTTCATTTACTTTAAAATGATATATGAGAACTAAGTATTCCCAAGTAAATGTTTTCACATTTAAAAGAGGAGGAAACTGAGATTTCCAAAAAAGTTTTGAGCAGTTTAGTGCCATCTCTTTTTAAAGAAAGATTTTGAGTAATAATCTCAAACCACATAAAGAGTTATGTTTTTAAACATATGAGCTAGTTATATTTTGGGAGTAGTATTGAGCACCGATATAAGGGAGATTTCAAACAACTCACAGCCCCCATAAACCATGTAGCCAACGTGGGTAGAAAGGGGCATACTTTTTAGATGATTCCTTAGTGCTTTTTAGCATAGACTAGTGGATCCACTTAGTTGAGGAGTTTTATACCCCGGCAAGGTATAGGACAGTTCTGGCAGCGTAGGCGAGACGTTGTATCATCACATAGCTCATAGTGATGGTTGTCGACTGAAGAAACTCCCACAGAGATATTTTGTATTCTTATATACACGAAGTTAATTTTGTATTTTCATATACAAATAGAGTTTATTTTGTATCCTTGCATACAAACTAAGTATATTGTATTCTTAAATATATTGAGTTGTTATCTATTATTTTAAAAGTTTTCCATCTATTGCATCTTTTATTGTTGTTTTATCCAGAGTTGAGTATGTAAGTATGTTTATTTTCCACCAATTCAAGTTTATGTTTATTATTTAGAATTCCACTTACATGCTCGTCCATGTACTGAGCCATTTGGCCTGCATGGTTTCATGATGCAGATACAGAATTCAAGATCATCAACAGACGTTTCGTTGAGGTCATAGGATATTCCAGTCAGCTTTGGCGAGCCTTCTTACATTTCAAAGGACTTCACCTTTATCTTACATTTAGTAGTTTTGAGATGTCGTGGGCGTTGTTCTGATATCCTTCTGTAATAGTAAAAGATTCATAGATAGACAAAGTTGAGTAGTTTCAGTATTTATCTTCCTTGAGTTGTTTTTACAAACTCTGAGTTATCTATTGAGTATTGTTCAGATTATTTTTAAAGTTGAGATTATTGAATTAAATTTAGTTTTTAAGCTTGTGCATGCTTAAGTTAGTCTTCCGCTTGTAGTCATCCAAGATAAGGGTTCGCTTGGGACTAGCAAAGGTTCTTGAGTGTCGGCCACGTCTAGGGTGTAGTCTCGAGTAGTGACAATGTGCTTCATTCTACTGTGGAAAACTGGATTTTGGCACAAGTAGGTGGTGCCATTGTTGTCGTAGTAGATAGTTGGTACATTATCATGAGATATACGGAGCTCTTTGAGAAGATTGGTAAGCCAATTTGTCTCAGCAACGACGCGATACTTGGCTTCAGTTGAAGATTGGGCGACTGTTATTTGTTTCTTTGATGACGAACTAATTGGTGCTAAGCCAAAATAGATAACATAAGTAGAAGTAGAGGTACGATCATTGTGGTCCCCTGCCCAATCGGCATCGGTATAAACATGAAAGGCAGAGTTAGATCTATGGCAGAAAAAAAGCCCATGTTAGATAGTTGATTTGAGATACCGAAGGAGGCGCGTCACTGCTTTCCATTTTATGTGAGATGGCTTATGCATAAATTGGGAGAGCTTATTAAAAGCAAAGCTTATGTCTGGTCTAGTAAATGAAAGATACTGGAGCTTGCCAATTGTACTTTGATATTGTTTTGCATCAGTAGGAGGGGAACTATCATTCAACCTAAGTGAACCTGTGGTGGATAAAGGTGTAGAGACACCCTGGTAGTCCTGCATAGAGAACTCCTGCAAGATGTCCATTACGTATTGGTTTGAAAAAGAAATAATCCAGTTTATTGTGGAAGGACTTCAACGCCTAGGAAAAAATGTAGGGGTCCAAGGTCTTTTAGTGAAAAATAGTTAGAGAGTGCGCTCTTGATGTTGTTAATAGTTTGCAAGTTATTGCCGGTAATAACAATGTCATCTACATATACAAGCAAGAAAATGACAGTTTTATGGGAGTGTAAGGTAACTAAAGAGTGATCAGAATGAGTCTTGCAAAACCCAACAGAAATGAGAAAATTTGTGAGCTCAGTATACCAAATACAGGATGCCTGTTTGAGACCATATATGGCTTTTTTTAGTTTGCATACATAGTTTGGGTAATCAGGATTCTCAAAACCTTTCGAATGTTTCATGAAGTTCCTCAGTCAATGTACCTTGTAGAAAAGCATTGTTTATGTCTAGTTGATGAAGCGGACACTTGTTTTGAATGGAAATGGCAAATACTGTTCGAATGGTTATTGGTTTGACAATCAGACTGAAAGTATCAACATAGTCAATTCCAGGTCGTTGAGTGAAACCTTTGGCAACAAGGCGAGCCTTGTACCGTTCAATTGAACTATTGGGTTTGCGCTTAATGCAGAATATCCATTTATCTTCCACAATATTTTGGTGATCAGATGGAGGAATAAGGTCCCATGTTTTGTTGCTCATGAGAGCGTCAAATTCACTTTGCATAGCTTGTCTCCATTGTGGGTCCTTGCAAGCTTGTTTAACTGTGACTGGTGGTATTTGGGATGTAATGGTGGCCATGGATGCATACTTTGGATTGAGCTTAGTGATTTGATGTTGGGAGCGGGTGAGAGGGTGTCGTGGTGGTGAAGACTGGTTGGTCTAAGAAGGGGGAGTTGTGGATAATTCAACAGTAAAAGATGAATTATCTAGAGGGGGAAGTTACCTAATTTTGTCGGATTGCTGGAAGTTTTGACGGAGGGTGCACACCTATTGTTGGTACAGTAGAGTCATTTGTACGAACAACCAAGTTTGGATCTTTGATTGGAAGTGGACTTCTTAGAGTAATGGGAAAAGATATGGTATGATCTGGAAAATATTGAGTAGAGGAAGATATATCCGAATCGGATGTGGAATTAAACCATAAAATATTCTGAGAGATTCCCTTATATTTTGAAAAATTATTTTCATAAGGAAAAATATCTTCCAAAAATTTTACATCTTTGGAGAAATTTATTTTTGAGGATTCAGGATCAAACCATTGATGACTATGAAAATGAGTGGAGAATCCTAAATAGACACATGGTGTGGATCTTGGTTCAAGTTTATTTTTAGTATATGGCTTTTAGCCAAGGATAACATAACCAACCAAATGTAAAAAGTGAGAAAATATTGAAAATTGTACCAAAAAGAGCTTGATATAGAGAAATATTATCTGAGGAGGTAGGATATCTCTTAATTAAGTAAACATCAGTTTGTCAAGCAAAACTCCAAAATTGGGGGGGTCATGATGCTTGGTGAAGTAGGGTTCTAGCAATTTCTATAATGTGCATATGACGTCTTTCAGCTAGCAATTCTTTGTGGAGTATATGGGGGAGAGGATAAATGTTAAATCCCGAATTCAGCAAGAAGTGATTTTAGCCCCTTAGATTCTCCTCCCCCATCAGAATATAGGGTCAAAATCTTAGTATTGAAAAAATTCTCAATGAGTGGCCGAAATTAGAAAAGACTTTGACTACGTCACTTTTTTGTTTAAGTGTATAGAGCCAAATATATTTATTAAATTGATTGACAAAAATGACGTAATAGCGCTTTTGATCAAGGGATAGAACGGGTGAAGGACCCCAAACATCGGTATAGAGTGTTTCAAAAGGCCTTGAACTTTGCAAAGAGTTATGTGAGAATGGAATCTTGTGGCTTTTATTGCAATGACATGAATTACAAGATTCAAAACTATCAAAATAAGGCAACTAGTAATTTCTCAAAAGAATATTCAAAAGACGGATATTAGGATGTCCTAAACGACGATGCCACAGAGATAAAGAAACTTGAGAAGTATTTGTCACGTAGGCTGTAGGAGATGAATGTGTTGAAGTCACAAACGTTGGCCATTCGTACAAGTCATCTCTATTCTTGCCTTGTAATAGTGGTGCCTCTAGTCAGTGCCTTCACAACAAAAGAAAAAGGAAAGAAATTGAATAGATGTTTGGTTTTGTTGACAAAATTTTGAAACAGATATAAGATTCTTTTTTATAGATGGAGCACATAGAATATTATGTATAGAAAAAGAATGTATGGGAGAATTTAGTGTAGTGGAACCAGTGTGGGAGATCGAAATACCATTACCATCACCCATTAAAACTTGTTCAGGACCCGTGTATTCATATAGAGAGGCTATGTTCTGAGAATCAACAGTGATATGATGTGAGTCGCCGGAATCCAGAATCCATGGAGCAGTATTGGAAAAAGATCGAGCAGCAAACATAGCCTAAGCGTCAAAATTATGTGACTTGGAACGACAAAAATTTGCAGTGAGACCAAATTTTTCGCATAACTGACATTGGATCTGCATTTTAGCCTGCAAAGGGATGGAGGGACGCCATGGCTGGGAAAAGTTTCCATTGCTTTGAATCTGGTGGATACACCATTGTTGCATTCCAATAGGGGTAGTTTGCGAGCGCCATTGAGGATGTCCAGACCAGTGGCGAGTTTGCCTGTTGCTATTGTTATTATGATTAGTTGTTCGTTGTGCAACTTAAGGAGTGATTGGAGTTGGTGGTTGCTTCTTTTCATCTTGCTTTAGATGAAGTTCATGGTTTGTGAGCTTGTGAGCTTGTGTGCCAATTCCTCATATGAAATAGGAGAAAATCATAAACGAATAACAGTACTTAAAGCCTCATATTCAAGTCCAAGGCCACTCAAAATTTTGACAACCAACTCTTCGTTAGAAATGCGAGCACCGGCAACAGCTAATTCATCAATGATAGTTCTTATTTACCTGAGATAATCGGTGATAGATTTTTTATCTCGCTGAACTTTCACCAATGCATCTCAAAGATTGTAGATCCTGGTTTGAGATTTATTTGCATATGTAGTATGCAAATAATCCCAGGCTTCTTGTGAAGTTTCAGTAGAGGCAACTGATGGTGCAATGGTGGATTCAACAGATGTCATTAAGGCATTGTAGAAGAGATTATCTTGCTGAAACTGGATTTTGATATGCATTTTAGTTGCAGCAACATTTACAATTGAGGAAGAAGTATTGATTTGGTCGTTGTTGCTCAAATTGATGTATGAAGCAGATGAGTCCCCCATTGATTTTTGGTGGTTTGGAAAGGAAGGGGGGGGGGGGAGGACTTAATGAATACGATGGGAAGATGATTACAAGTTTATACTTGTTTTAGTGTTGATAGCTCTAATACCATAATGGAGTAGAGTACACAGGAGAAATGTTTTATTTATTTCATTGATACAATGTGTTGTTTAAATACAAAAGAATTATGTGGTAAAAGATCCCAAAATATCAGTAAAACTAATGAATCTTATCAAGTAAATAAAGGTGAAGAATCAGAAAATATACATTAATGAAATCAGAATATATGATACAGATATGGGAAATATTCTATCTTGATTTAGCTTTTTTAGTTTTCCCTCTTTTTGTACTGTCTATGAATTTTATATTTTGTTAGTATATAGTCATTTTCTGTACTTAGATACTCTTCTACCGATCACATCGAGTCTCACGTTTGGTTCTTATGTATAGTTTTGGTCACTTTCGGGCCTTCCCATATGTTTTGTATAGTGTATATATATATATATATATATATATTACCTTAAAAGCATGAACTCCTAACTTGAATGTTAAATTACTATAATATCCCTAACTTAGGTTGTGAGTTTTTCAATGAGTTGTGACTTTTCCGATAAGTTGTGACTTTTTCCAAAGGGTTGTGAATTTTTCAAAGAGTTGTGACTTTTTGAATAAGTTCTGACTTTTCCAAAGGGTAGTAAATTCTCGGAAAGGTCATGACTTTTCAGATAAGACACAAAAAAACACTTGTTCATACTATCCTTTGTTGACTATAAATAGAGGGGCTTCCTCTCATTTTTCAACCACAATTTTTTTTAAATCTTCTACTCTTCTTCTTCTTGCATTTTAAATTTTTTTGTGTGATTTATTATCATGGAGTGAGTTCGAAGTTTAGCGAAATATGGGGCACTATTCTGATGAAGTAAATCGTTCTATCCTAAGAGGGTATATTCCATAATTTCGAGTACTTGAGGAAAATAATTTTAATTATAAAATAATTATTTTTTTGCTTAATATATAAATTTGTTTGTAATGTTCCAATATATTCAGCTAACATGATGCAGTCTAATTTCATTTGTTTTTGTTAACAATTTCTCTTGTAATGTAGATATATGTTTCTGAATATCTTCCTCCAAAATTTAGAGAATTTTCATGATTTGTTTCTTTTAATGCTCAAGACAATAGAATGACTTTATTTATCAATGTTACTTATGTGATTGAGATTGTCACGAAGTTTGCTTCAAAATAGTTATTACTATATAAACATTGCCCTTTTGTTTTACTTATTTACTATTTCTTGATATTTAAGTATTTTAGATGAAGAGAAGTTCATATGACCTGTAATAACGCAAGTTGAAGTTTGTATTAATTTAATTTTTATTATTTGTTTAATAGCTAATTTTTATGAGATAAATATTTTCATTAATGCAAATATATATTTATATTTTGGTAGGTATTTTTATTTAAATTAAAGTATTATATATGTCACAAATGTATTATCAATTTAACAAGATCTGCTAACTTCAAAATATTTTTTTTTTAATATTTCGAGTTATTTTAAAATAAAAAAACACTCACAACAAATGTGAAAATACGTGAATATATATGAATCATTTAAAAAAAATCATTTAAAAAATATATTTTATATTCAGTAATATGGAATAAACATTTACATTATGTCCCTACACTAAATTAAAATCTAATAACTAAAAAAATAGTAACATTAATTAAAAGTCCTATTTATTTATGTACGTATAAAATTTATTAGAAATTCAGTTATTGCACATTATTCATTTGTTATAACATTATAAATTCTCTTAGTTATTACAATTATTCCAAGCGCTATTCACACTCTTTTACTTTCTTAGGTATAATACTATGAATTCCATAGTTAGTACATTAATTATATTTTTCATCTTTCCTTATATTAACTTTTGACCAATAATTTTTCATATTATTACACCGCCCCTATATATGCGATAACATGGTGTTGTTATTTTTCCTTTGACGAATCATACTTGGTTGATAAATTGAAATAATTTACAAATATATGACTTATATCTTTGTTTGGTGTAAGATGATTAGGTGATTATATATATGATTTCACACATAGAATATATTCTTTAATTTTATTTTTTAGTTTTTTCCGGTAAAAAAGGAAAACCTTTCTTGCTTTTTTGTTTTTATGACCATAAATTCTTTCTTGATTTTCATAAAAAAATGTTCTCTAGACTTTTTATCAATATGAGGTGATCGTAGGTTAACTATGGACAATCAGATAACTATATTTGATTTATGTACACAGTCAATTGAGAAGTCAAGTATAAGAGCCAACAACATGAACACCATGTATTATGTTATAACTTACAAAAAATAGTTCTAAAAGATAAAAATGTAGTTGTTCTCTTCACATGTTCATATGACATCTAAACAGTTTAACGTGGAATACACATGCAAAACACATCTGGTTAGATGACAAGAAAAATATACAACAAATATCGTCTATAAGGTAATATTAGTGAGATATGACTAATTACATGATTGAACTTCATCATATTGAAATAAATATATACATTATTGCATTTAAAAAAAAATCATTTACGATCTTCATAGGTTCACGTGAATAAGAGATATAAATGACGATCCACATTGAACATTCAGAAAAGAATCTGCAATATTATTTTGTGCTAAGCTTAGTATTCAAAATCTTCGCCTAAATAAGCAATATTATTTACTATAACATATATGTTCTGAATTAGTAATCACGTGCACCACACGTGTCAAAAAACTAGTATATATATATATATATATATATGCTATGGGTCCCTCATGTTTCTTATTATTGCTTCCACATAGTTTATCTATTTGATGTTTTGTCGGTTGTTGTTGAGCTTTGGCTTGCTTATTAGGGGGTTAATGCTAGGCTACATTATGACTCGCTTTCAGTCGTGACAATATAATATTAGCGCTTTAGGTTCTGGAGTCTTATGAGTACAAGAGCAAGTGTCTAGTAGAGTCCCGCAGATCGGAACGATAACATCTGTATCCTAACTTCAGGCTACATGGCATTTTTTGAAATGCTTCATGTTTCTTGTTCCGAATTGTGCGTCCTTTGACTTTAGCAACTTCTGAATTTCAGTTGTTTTATTCTTTCTCAGATGTCTATGATGAGATCAATCGCGAATGGGTGAGAGCCTCCTACGCCTGCAGATAGAACCCCAGAGCTAGGGGTAGAGGCCTTGGTAGAGTATGAGCTACAACACCAACTTGGGATCAAGAGCGGGCAGCATCACCAAAGCTTGATATCGAGTTAGAGTCGGTCCAACATCAATGGGATGGTGTGGGGCCAGCCCAACTTCCTCCAGGATCCATTGCCACGTCAGTTCTCCTGGATGCTTTGAGTAGAATTCTCAACTTCATGGAGGGTATGTCACAGGCAGAGACTCTGCATAACCCTTCGGCTATCTCAAACCTGAAGGGCAATCTAAGAAATTTACTCCCAAAATTACAGTTAAATATTTTACATTTAACACATTTTTTATAATCGATTGCTAATTTGTAGGTAAATATATATTTTAATTAATTGAAGGTTAAATCTTATATATGTGAAGTCATAAATCACAAAGAATATATAACATGTGAAAGAAATATTTAATAGTTGTCGATGTAATCAGATTTATTTAAATATATTAAATAAGGATCCCTTCATATATAATTAAAATAAAACAAAGGACTGGTCAATTCAAAATCACAAGAAGTCAAAATTAACCTTGGTATTTTCAAAATAAATCTACTTTTTCTTTTGTAACTGAAATGTAATCAAATTTGTTCAAACATTAATTTTAAAAAAAGTAGTCAAATCTATTCTTATTATTTTTGGATTTATACATTAAATGATGTTAGTATATTTATTCGAAGCTAATGATAAAAAAGAAATTAAGCATCTCACTCACAAAAAACACCTCATTGATGAATTGAGCTTTTTTTGCTGAGTCTTTTTATTTCTACTTTGAGGTTTGAATCAGTTCAGTTATTTTATGTATTTATTTATCCTTTGGACTTGAAAGTAGGTGTTTTTTTTTCATTTTCATCATGCAATCAGAGTAGATCTACAATTTTATTTATGAATTTCACTAAACTCAGTAATTTATGTTCACTATTTATGATTAAAAATAAATTTAATAAATATAAATAATTTATTCGGAGTCCAGTATACTAGCTAATTTTTCTAAAATCTGAACTTCGCATACTCAAAATTTTAACTTCATCTGTGAATTTTTATTTTTTGTAATCTCTCTATGCTTTGAGTTTTTTTTTCAGGCTTGCAAATGGCATTGAGAATTTTGACGGAAATGCAACTATCACTTCTTAATCAAATGTTGAAAAAGGTAGAATCTAACTTGTTCCAATTTCTATGTATATATATAACATAACATAATTTTTATTGTATTTCCTCATTTCAATTTATTTGTTTGATTATTATTTGACATAGAATTTAAGAAAACTAAATAACTTTTTTGAATTTTGTGATCTTAAACAGAAGATATGTTGAAAGTACCAAAACGTTGTTTAATTTTGTGATCTTTAACATGCCATATCAAAAGTTGAAATTGATGAGTTGCCAAGAAATGAAAGAAACATTCTCTTAAAACAGATTAAAAAAACAAAAATAAATTGAAATAGTTGAATTTTGGTTTCTTATATATACTTAGTATACTTAATTGTGTTTTTATGCAGGGTTTGATCAATAATGAATTTGAACATTTGATGATTTCAAAGAGGGCACAAGATCCTGAATCTGTACTTGAAACAATTAGGAATATTGTGCTGAAGTTGAAGCTGTATTATCACAAATGAGAAATGACATGTACTACTCTCTAAACTCAAAAAACATATATCTATTTATTTTAATTAACAAATACATCAAATTTGTTTGTTCTATAATAAGTTTATGAATTCTATAATTAATTTATCTCATACAATTATTTTCTTATATGTTGATCATTTGCAGTGCTACTCCTGATGTTGAGTTTTCTCATTTGGTTGCATCATGTGACCTTGTCAAAAACAAAAGTAGAAGGTAATTATTTATTTATTTATTTATTAACGTACAAGGTGATTTATTTACTCTAAAACTATAATGAATCAATTGATCTTTGTACTGTAGTTTTTTAAAACTTTTACTATTTAGCTACCTTTATCTTCTTACATTAAACCTTGGGATAAACAAACCATATATTGTGGCAAAAACAATTTTTTTTATTTTCATGAAACCCTTAATTAGTAGTAATTGGTAAAATTCTAACTCAGTGGTAGTCACGATCCACAATTTAAAACTATGTTTCTTATAGTACAGTCTATTTTATGCTGAAGTAATTACTCTGTATATTTACTAACACGTTTTCTTTAGTTCATGTGTAAGTAACTACGTAACCCTAACGTATTATTTCTTAACTTTCATTGATTTTTGTCTTCATTATCCCTCATGACTTAGTAAAGAGCCATGTAGTTGTCATTTTTACTATACTAGAATGCCTATATAATAGTCGCCATTTTGAACTCCTTCTTTCTTTGGTATATTGTGTTGCAGAAATTATTTGAAAGATATCATGTTTATGAAAGTATCTTATATAAACCTTCGTTGCGTCACCTTATGTGAGAGTGTTGTAATTCAAGGAATCAAACAACGATCTTTGATTATGATTTTCTCAAACTCCTTTATAAATATTTTGAATTATTACCTCTATTGACATATAATTCTTTTCATGTACTTCTCGAATATGTCAGGCTTATTTTCTAAAAAAAATTAAAGGTCTATCTATAACTACCACACAAAAAATATTGATATTTTGAACTTAAGTGTCCGTTTGGATTGACTTATTTTAGGTGTTTTTAAGCCAAAATAGCTTTTAAGCAGGTTTGAAGTGTTTGGGTAAAGTTAAAAAGCGTTTATAAGCACTTATTTTAAAGCCAAAATAACAAAAATAAGCCAAAAGTCATAAGTTAGAAATCCTAACTTATGGCTTTTGGCTTATAAGTCATAAGCCAAAAGTCAATCCAAACAGACCCTTATACTCAAAAAAACCCTTCATTTAATTAAGAAGCATTTAGTTCTACATTAATTTGTGTATATCTTATTGGGTAATTAATTTATTAAACATTGTCAATGTGAAATTAAAAGTATTAAGATTATTAATTATTGTTGATGGTGTAGGATTGGTTGTGAGCAAGTGATTTCCACATGCATGCTTCTCATTGGTGCTTGTGATCAAAGAAACAAAAAGAAGTAACAATTAATCTGAAACTTTCAACTGACATACATGTTCAACCGCATCAGGTCCGCTTTAATGTTAAAAATATTGATATAAAGTTATATAATTTCAGGTTTTCCCAAACCTTGGAGTTGTTAAAGAACGATTTCTCAACTATACAAAGCCAATTGGAAACTTATGCTTGGGTATGTATTCATCCTAAACACAAATTAATTAATCACAATTTAATTAATTAGTGTAGTTTTTTCAATTAATTCAATCTTATTAAAAGATGTCAATTGTACTTGCAGTTGGAGAGAAGGATTATCAACGTGCAAATAGATCAAGCTGAAAGCTCAGGGTTTTAAATTAAAAGGGAAATATTTCAAAAACTATGTTATATGTAGACTTAGAGAATATATGGTGTCCATATATACATATGGCATTGCATTTGGTTTAAAATAAGCTAAGGGGAACTTGTTTATGTATCTTTTCTATGATAACTAAAACTATTTCACCATGAAATTCACTTTTTATTTTATCATGGTTGACATAAATTAGTTTGTTTTAGGGAAAATACATAAAAAACCCCTCGAACATGGCACGAAAACTTACTTTAATACTTAAACTTTATGGGTAATTATTTACCCCCCTAATCTCTTTTCAAGTGAATTTAATATCACCCTAAAATTATAATACCAGTCTCACAATGGCAAGTGCATTTCACACGCGCCACTGTTAGGATATATACTATTAACCATGTGTTAAGAAATAATATTTATTATAGAATAAATATTTGCTCAATTTTAATAGATCATATATTCGTTTATGGTGTCTATTTACTTATATAGTAGATGATTTAGTGTGTAGAGTTTTAGCTTATACACAGAGGATTAAATCATCAGTTCTTATAAGTATAAAGTTTTTTGTTCACAATCTAGAATGGAAATTGGACATGCCATCGGTACGATTGTAGCACAAGATTATAGGTAATTTATCTTGATTATGGGAACGGTATAGTTCCAACTTCTTGTGCTAGTGCATTTTGTATGTATTGAACGGGACCGAGTAGAGATAGTTGTTTTAGACTGACTGACAAAACATATTCTCTAAACTATTAAATGTACTTATATTCTTAATCCTGATATAACTATTATGATCTGTATATATTAATTATCGTTTTGATTTATTAAAAGGTGAGATTCTGAGATGGGTCAATATGCCTGGTAAGTTGGATGATAATAATATATATTGGTGAAATAATAAGTTAGTTGATGGAATCCATGTCTCGTTATAGAGATTGATTGATATG
>NC_064285.1:27677712-27703726 GCF_019186545.1 Solanum stenotomum | reverse complement strand
CTAGAAGGAAGAAACAATAACATTTTCAGTCCCACAAAGAATTGTCATAGACACTCATATACATGAAATCAATAAGATAAATGTTTCATCTTGGGCATTTTTGCTTTCAATAAGTAAATTATAAACAAATTTTAATGAAAATATGTATAAGATCTTTAAAATTGTTTATAAAAACAATATATTAAGTATGTATATTAATAAAATATATGTATATAATTCATCGGTTCGGTTCAGTTATTTCTTCGGGTTTTTTCGAATAAAATCATAACCAAATCAAATACTATCGATTTTCAAAAATCTAAAACCAAACCAAACCAAACCCAAATAAAATCGATTTTATTTTATCTGTTTGATTTGATTTTTCGGTTTGGATCGATTTTTATCCAAACCATGAACACACCTACTGATAGGAAAGGAAATTATATATGTTAATATTTTCTCTCTTACTTAGTAAAGTTTTTGTGCATTCAATTTCTTGTTAGAAGTTTGGAATATATCTTCCTCTAACTTTTATACCTTTTTTGGGATGAATAGACATGGTAGGGTTAAGCCTAACCCTCTACATCATGGGCCCTGAACCTTGGTGATGGTTTTTAAGATTAAAAGAACTAGAAAATTAAAATAATAATAATAACACCAGAATAAAATGTTGTTAACTTATAATTTTACTACAAAAATTAGAAAAGAATCATATTATTACAAATTTTCTCAATATTTTGAAACTGAAACCAAACTTATGATTAAGTATTTGTTACGATCGAAAGTACACCCTAGACGTGATATGGCGTATAAGATCCCGAGAGGCCCTACACAAGTCACTTGACATACATATACACAATATAATAGAAGAAAAGAATCTCATCTAAATGGGAAAGTATGACATTAAAGCGAAAGTCTAATGTTGGGTATATAGTAAGAATTAATGGGAAATGAAGGGAAGAACAAAATAGGAATTTGAAAGGTTCTCTTATGCTTTAAGAAAAAAGCATTTCTCCCTCATTGGTGGTGGAAAGAAAAGTTAAAGTGTTTAAATAGAGAAACACTTCTACTAGTTGTTAAAAGGATTGGAAAGAGGGACTCCGTTCGAGCCGTCGTCGTCATATATAGTATTGACAAGTCATCTAGTACATCAAATGAAATGGTCGAAACGTAATTCATGCACCACGTACAACATCTGAAAACTAAAACATAAGGAAATCAAGTAAAAATATCTTTGTCCTCGGAACATGGGGACTCACCAAATCTATGAACTCCAATTATCACCAACTAGCCACGATCGAAGGGAGAGGAAGCGTCACGTCCTACATTAGTGAAACAATGTAGGCACAAGTATGCATTAGTATATGGAATGTACTAAGTATGAGGAATATGCATGAAAACGTGATGATAAAGGGACATAATCGAAAACATGAAATACATGACCATGTTAAACATAGTAAAACAGACATCTTAAATCATGGACATGGTAAATACATTTTCAAATCTTAATAAAAGCTTCATAAAAACTTTAAGAATAACTTAGTTTGTTTTGTGGGATATTTACTATTAACCGACATTGACCACTAGAATCTGGTGTATTGCTCCAATACCGAAAAAAAATGTTCTTGCTTGCCCTTAAACTTCCAGCTTAGTTAGATCCACTAGTGATGTCTTTCTAAGACAAACCTACAGGGTGCACGTAGTTAGGGACAAGGAGATTGCTACTATAGAACTGACCTCTACTAACGGGAGAGCCTCCATCTCAATATCCTCTTCGTGCATGCTAAGTAAAAATCTCAATGGAATAGTCATAAACATAAACTTATCATCATCCATGAAAAAGTATAATTAAGTTACTAATCCAAGCTAAAACATCATAGAGTAGCTCCTTAAATCATGTGTGAGAAAACCTTTTACCATCCATGATTTCTTAATGTGAGAAAACCTTTCACAATTTATACATATGTGAGAATACCTTTCACAATTTCATTGATGCTTATCTTAAAACAACCCAAATCATAAATCATTCATTTTTCATAAATCATGCATACTTGATGAAAACATCATTCTTAGATTCATAGTTTCCTCATAAATTTATGTCTTTTAGGGGTCATAGCTATGAGTCGAAGGGAGAGAGCTGAGCAGAAGGATCTCTAGGTTAAATGGAAATAGGATTTTCGCTAAAAAATTAATTTTCTTAGTGATATAATAGGAGGGAATAGTTAATTGTAGTAAAAAAAATTAGAGGAATTTTTATTGCCACTAAAATATACCTTTTAGTGGTTATTGATTATATACTGCTAAAAATTAGCTGAAAGAATTAATTAGCGGTAATTGATTAATTGACACTAAATAATTGTCGCCAAAAATCTATTTTGTAGTAATGTAGTCAAAATCATGATCAATGCATGAGTACATGGAAATCAATTAAAAAGCATGTAATTGAGTCAAAACAATATAATAATAAACAAATACGAAAAAGGCACATGATTGGGGTATGGAATTTCTTCTGTGTTTTTCCATTTTTTATTCTTTTACCCTCAAATGAAGGAGTTTCTTCCTAATTTTTCTAAAACAACGGGCATCAACGTAGTCCACTAAATGATTAGTTTTGATAGTAAATCTACTATTTCAAAAAAAAAATCACTTTTACTTATAATATGATAATATTGCCACGATAATAATTATTTTTTTAATAGATTTGTAAGTAAAAATGAACGGAGAAAGTAAAGTGTTGGTGGCAAGAGCTTTCAATCAAATGGATAGCTGGAGTGAATAAAGCACACATATATTTTCGTCTTCCTTTTTCATTGGCAATGAATTGTTTCATATGTTTTTTTATATATTTATATTGAGTATGAAAATTTTTTTAGTATGAATTTCCTGTTATTTTGTGTTCATTTTAATCTAAAAAAATGTTATGTCACAAGATACACTCATTTCTAGCTATATAAAAATAGATAAGAAAATAGTTATTGATTATAAAATGAATCAAATTAAAGATTTTATAAATAATACTTTAAATTTTGTTCATCTATTATATTTTATTTTTGAAAAAGTTTATTATTTTATATCACGATATAACTTCTATATGATACTAGATACTTTTATTAGACAACAACTATATGATATGTATGCGGCAGAAGAAAAAAAAACTACAATTCCGCAAAGATAAGGTAGAAACTTAATGAAATGAAATATTGTTCACCATAGGTGATGTTTTTCATATATTAACATTAAATTATGCTACTGAAATATATATATATATATATATATATATATATATATATATATATAAAATAAAGAATTGGTCAAGCTAAATATTTGACATACACTCAAACCTCTATTTAACCATCATTCGTTATAAAACATTTCATTGTAACGACCTAATTTTCTTTAGAACTATTTTTTTATGTTATATTTTTCTTCTCTATAACATTCTACTTATAACCGTGTTGACATTCATGATAGAAGTATACTTTTTTTTTTGTAGAATCATATCTCTATATAGCCTTATTCAAATATTAATTGAGTAATAATATTTTGTAAAAGATATATTACGTATAAAGATAAAAATCTTGAAATATTTATGGTAATTGTTATTAGTGTCATGCACATACTAAATTTCAACTTTCAAGTATGAATATTTAAGAGAAAAATTGTACTTGAATGATGTCCATCATTTATGGTCATAACCTCAAAGAGGAAAGACTATTGATGGCTTTTTTTATATTTGATATTTTTTTTTCTATTTTGTTGGTTAAATTTGTTTACAAATAGAGTAAAGTAACAAAATAATACTACTAAAGAAATGTCATTTTCGCCCCCCATATTTAAATTTTGAATGCATTTTGAAATGTATCAATGATACCTGGTCATTTTGATCTAAAAAAATAATTTACTCTAAGACAATTTGTATTAATCATTTAAAAGCACTTGTCCAAAGTTCTTTCAATTATAATTATTTACTAAAAAGCTTTAAGTTAGTAATATTAATTCTATTTCACAACATTGTGTACTATGTGATAGGATACACACGTACCGTAAAACTAATATATATATATATATATATATATATATATGATAAGCTAGACTTCTAGTTTTACAATGTACTTCGTTGAACTATTATCAAGGTAAATTTTTATTTTTGTTTATTTTACCTAGGACAAAAATCAAATACTTCATTTGTTTCAACCTATTTGTCCTAAAAAAAAATAAGCCCGTTTAAAAGAATATCTCTTTTTTTCTTTTTTAGCAACTTTTAAATTTTAATTTTCCACATGACATGTTTAAGAAACAAAATTAAAAGGCATTTTAGTATATTTGACATATGTTTTATTTAAAATCACAAGATTCAAAAAAACTTTTTTATGTTCTTAATTTCGTGTCATATTAAAATAGGACAAGTAAATTCAAATGGAGAGAGTAATAAATAAATTAATATAAAATACAAATACGAATACAATTTTAATGCATGATTAATCTATGCATTTCGTACCCACACAATACACGGATATTATAAAAGTCCATAAGGACTAATATATTGATTCGAAATTCAAATAAATTTTTTTTTGTTTTATTTTGAATTCAAATTTTATGTTAATTCATAAAAGTGTATCTTTATATTCTAGTTAGAGAGATTGATACGATTGAAAGAATATATAAAAATTGGACCTTTTAAAATAAATACTACGTATTAGAACTCTTATAGGATGGAACCCATAGTGCAATTTCGATACAAATTATCAATTTTTTTATAATTAATTTTAAAAAAATATTGACAAATAAAAAATAAGTGTTAGGTTAATTTTTTGTGTGTGTTTGGGGGGAGGGGCAGGGGGGATGGTAGGTGTTATGATAAAGATTTTATCCCTACTTCCGATCTAAAGATTGTCAGAGAACAGTTACATTTTCATCAGAGTCACACAATTTGTATTTTGTCCAATGTTAACCAATATTTTTGTTTTCTGCAGAGCAATTAAGTCATTTGGGATGTTATAGAGAAACAACCAAGAGCTGTGTATAAAGGTCATTCAACTTATAATAAGTGGATGAACCACCCAAATTATTAGATTAGAGTGAACAATTTGAATAGCATTCTCTTGTCAAACTGTACAGGATACTCCTACGTCCTTAGTAAAAAAACTAGGTAGACAATAGGAGCAAATTGTACAACTATTATGTTATGTCAATCGACAAGTCGCTTTATCTATCAGGGAGGAATGCACAATCAACTTTTTAGCCACCAGACGGATGCCGGCAATTTGTTGATAGTCATATGAATCCACTGAGAAGTACACATCCAACAGAGTCCCTGGAGTAATCAAGGAATCCAGTTCTGCCACATCAAACCTACTGAACATAAGCTTCTGTGTTGCGGAAGCCTCTTTCTGGTATATCTCTGTGACCCAGCGGGAGATATTACCATCTACAACAGTTGGTAAACTGCAAGTGCAAGTACACTATAATATTAGTTGAAATATAACCTATGTAAGCCTGAACTAGCCATGAGCTAAAAGCTCATCTATTACTTGTGCTGTGCATCAGGTTGGAAAATCTGAAGGAAGACTAGCATATACAGAAGCAGACTAGCCTCACATTACATAGCATAATGGAAAACGAAAATTTGATCTCATAAGCATTAAGAATATACCAGAAAAAACACAAGGTGAAATCTCTCCTGGTTTCTGATAACAGGCAAAATTAAGGAGGTTTTACTTATCCAGGAAAAGGAAGATCAGAACTTACTTTAAACGAACGGTAGGAGAGTTCATAAAGCCAGGTTTTCTGTTTACCACAGGCCTCCATTCTGACATGCTACCTGAATCCTCTGTCAACTTCTGAGCAAGATTATCAATTGCATCCAAAAGTTGGCATAACTCTGATGATACATCAACCACAAAACTCAACCGTGGCCGACCAGCATAATCAACAAACTTTGTACTAATTCCAAACCGCACCTTCAGGCATTTAGAGCAAACTTGCAGCTCAGCATTGTTGTGCAAGATTTGTATCTTCTGCATTCCACTACGTAAGGGGGAAAGACTTAAGGAGACAGAAGAAATTGAAATTTTATTTGGTTCTAAGAAGTCTGTGATGCCAATGTAACCCTCTGTTGCAATTGACGCAGAAGAATCTCGAGAATAAGAAGCAGGTTCTTCTTCCATTGCATCTAACTGAATGGATTCCCTTACTTCCGCACTGAATTGGACCAAGTTAAAAGGGTCAGGCCTCGAGGAATTTGTTTCAATAAGATCTGGTACCTCCTCCACATTTCTGCTCACAAGCGGAAGTATTGGATTGTCTGATTCTGTGTAAGCTTCTGCAACAGATTTCATAGGACTTCCTATCTTGACACTTGATGAAGGTGTATCTATACTCAAGCCCATCCCCTCCAAATTAGTATTTCCATTAGCACGACTTCTTACAGCAGCATTAGGAGACACCCAACTGTTGTTGGTTAATATATCAGGCAGGCTGGATTCCTGCAAGTACAACAATTTTTCTATTCAACCCATGGCAAAGTTCAATAGTCTGTTCTGATCAAAAGAACTTTTAGAAATGATAGTAAACTGTTAATATATATATATATACTCATAAGATGCGGTAGCATGGCCTTGCAGTTCTTGATTGCATAGTGTCAACTGCCACATCTAAAAGCTTAATTGTAGGAGAAGTGATATTTTTATCATTTATTTTAGATATTCAAAATGCTCCTTCTGTGCAGCTTGATTCTCTTTCTTGAACTAAGCATGCGAAAATATTATTTTGTAGATGAAATTTGAACTCCAAATCTGATACCATTTCAAACAGTGCGAATAATCAAAAGTTTAAGTCGTAAGCAAGATGACACTTACATTTTTACTTCTGATCAGCTACAATTCACTTATTTGCTTGATCAGTTCTTAAGCTTCACCATTGATTCAACAATTTAATTTATTGGACAGTCAGAACTCGCATGTCCACAAGATGAAAGCAGCAAAAAATAAGGATGTTGAGATGGATGTTTGGGCATATTAGGAGCGATAGGATTAGGAACAAAGATATTCAAGACTAGGTGGAGTGACCTCCATGGTGGACAAGACGAGGGAGGCGAACCTAAAATGGTTCCGGCATGTGAAGAGGAGAGGCACGTATGTTCTACCGAGGAGGTGTGCAAGTTGGCAATGGTGGATATGATATGGCACACCTGCCGCTTACCGAGGATTTGACCCTAGATAGGAAGATATGGAAGTCAAAGATTAGTGAAGAAAGTTAGTAGTTAGTTGAGCATCTTTAGTCCTTATCGGTATTGTTCCTAATTTATTATTCTTTGATTTCATATTACGTGACGTTTCCTTTGTTTCGGTTACCATATTATTTGTTGTTGCTACTGTTCTTTTCTCCTTTTACTTTTAGCAGGTCGTCTTCACTACTGTATTTCCTTTAGGTACGTGATTATGATATCCTTTACTTGAGCCAAGGGTCTATTGGAAACAGCCTCTCTACTTTCACAAGGTAGGAGTAAAATTTCATACACACCTGACACCACCACCCCAGACCCACTTGTGGGACTACACTGGTATGCTGTTGTTTTAATAAATATGCAAGTACCTCTAAAGCCCTTTGCAAGTCTAAATTGGACAGCCTGCCAAAAAAAGGTAGCCCCAATAATCACAATCAGAGGCGCTGCATCTGCATCACATAGCTTAAACTGAAATGATTGCATTAATCTTGTTCCAGTAATGAAACAGCTCGTGCATCCCATAAAGTTTCATGAAAACCATTACAAATTATAACACAAACTTTTCCATCATATTCTACATTTGATGCTGAATTCTACCCTGTGACAGTTATCAGTTTAGGAAACCAATTAACACCTCAGTTGAGACAGAAGGAACACAGCCTAAACATTACAAAGAGAGACTTGTGGGAAGATATCAGAAGACAATGGATGAGAATTTTTCCAGCTGCAACCCCATACTCACTTTTAGTGTAAGTTTTTTCTTTTTTACTTTTTCCCTCTTCTTCTATTGAGATTGAGGTGTTGGGGTAGAGGGAGGAGGAGGGGCTAACCAAGTATAAAGTTATACGAACGGAAGGTATACCAATCTCACGATTTATGAGTTTGATTTCTAGCCCTTCAGGTGTTAGGTGTGCCATGCAACTTGCATTTCATTGATCATACCAAACATTCAACAATTTGGCATAGACATGGAATGAAATTAGAGTAATATACTTCCTTTATTATTGTTGCACCGTAATATCTTAACATATATGGCATGATTGTATGGACAAATAGGGTAAAAGGAAAATACTGCAATGAAAAGAAAAACCAAAAGCATGTCAAATTGGTTCAGCTGAACAGTATATCTACGATTCACCAAGTTTGAGAATAATTGTTAACATTAGCAAACCTAGACTTGAAGAACTAAAAATCAAAAGTACGGCAATGAACAACTTACCAAAAACAAGACAGTTGCACAGTGCTTTAGTACTTCGAAATTCATTCGGACATCATCCAAACTCCTGAAAAGTAGAACATCAATGTTAAGACAATGAAAAATATTCCAAAACCTAGCAGTTCACACTGCACGGGGCAAAACCATCTAAGAAAGGACAAAACATTGTTACCTATGTGTTTGCTCTCCAAGGCCAAAATATGTAGCAAGAGAGGCCATCTGCAAACAGAATGCAACCAAATCATCATTTGATGTTTTAAACATTACAACTGATATCACTTCACTTGTACCCTGTGACATTTCTTGGTGGTACACAAGACCTCCCCAGTTGTACAAAGGATTGCAATAGCCTCCCCTATTAGCAGAATTGGCCTATCTGCTGTTTACAAATACTCTCCTATGCTTATGTATGGAAACATCAACATATTAAATAACAAATAGATCTGAAAGAGGAAACATTGATACACTTCTCTTTCACAGCAAACCAGACGTTTTGTCATATATGTTGGTTGATTCTATGCAAAAGGAAGATTACTATATTGTTTTAGTTTCCTGCTTCTTCAAATAAAGCTAAAAACAATTAAAACAAAAGCATACAAAAATGAAGACACAGCATGAAAAATTTGCAGTCCCAGGGACTGGGGAGCTCATCTACTAATTTTGGCATAAGAACCCATCAACCAAATAACAACACAAATAGTAACCCTTTCTCAAGTAAACATTTATCTGTACAGAAGTACCATGAATAAAAAAGGTAATGCTATAAAAAGAAATGCTCTAACATAATTCAAACCAATATTAGAAGGCTGATTCTATTGATCTTGACAATCAATAAATTCGTGTCAAAATGTGTTGCTTAGCATATCACCCTGGCATGTACATAATTGACTTATGTTTGGGAAATATCATAACTTTGAGTACTCGGAAGGCCCATTAGTGTTTCCCAGATGAAGGCAAAAAACTAACACTTGTCTAACAAGTGAGAACTCTTGAAGATAACTGTTTATTACGAGTAAAATTAACTTACTTCCCTACTTTTTCATGAAGAAGAGGAGAAGAATTGCTATACCTTCATGTTACCAGCTCTCCTTCCAAATCTTTCAGTCAACAAAGTAAGTGTATCAATTGTTCCCTTAGGTTCTGGTGCAGGCCTGTCAATTCCAGCAAACTCCTCCCGAATCCTTGGAGAGTCAAATTTCAGTATATTGTGGCCTGCCCATATCCTCCCTACACAAACAACATAGCAAGCACATAAAAAAGAAATAATGTAAAATCAGTCAATTCCTTATAAAAGATAAACCATTAGACCCACCATATTTCCCACAGAACCAATTTAAAAGTCGAGCGCACTGTCAAAAAGTAAACACTAAGGAAGCAGAGGCAGAGGCAGATAGAAATAAAGGGCATGGAATGTGAACATCCACCCATAGCTTTTGACTTGGCTTATACACATCATTACAAAAATATACTCCTACGATTTACCATGATTTTAGCATCCACTGTGACAAAGTTATACGCTGTTTGTATCATGATACTCTGCACTATTTGTTTGCACGGTTGTTACTTATTGTTTTGATAATGTATCGTATTGTATTGGTTTAATAAATACTTAACATTCTGAATCCTGCCTGCCTCTATAGGCAGAAAAGTGAGAAAATGAAACTTAAAATGGTCTAGTAAACCACCAAACAACCTGCTACGGTCCACAACTAATTAAAATGCAAATAGCCTCCAACACAGTTTTATAGCTAAATTCAAACATGAACACGCCCATTAATCGTAAAAATGCTTCAGCCAGGTCGATAAATAGAAATAGCTGAATAAATAAAGCAGTAGTGATGAAGAGATAATAACCATGGAGAACATCAAAGACTTTATCGGCGATATCAGCGAATGAAGGGGCAGAAGTGACAGCATCTCTGGTAATTCCATTGCAGCGAACAGAAAGGGTAGAAATAAGAGAGAGGTCAGAGGGTCGTACAAGGGTAGAGTAACTATGTTGCTCAACAAGCTTTCTTGGGCAAATAAGAATTGCCCCAAATTCCAATAGTGCATATTTCTGTCCAGTTCGCGTGGGTATAGTAGTCTCCACATCGAAAAACACTATCTCCGACCTATCTTCCCCAGTTCCCATCGTTTCTTAAGGACTTGTAGAGGGCCGGCCTGCATATTATATAGAGCCAGCTTACCCTTGTTGGGTATTGCCTCCGGTGGAGGGTTTTGTGTTTTGAAGCGTGAGAGTCAGGGTTTCGTTTGTGCTTTACACAAGTGCCAAGCAACTAATCAAAAATGTTTCACCTCACACGCAATCAACATCAACAAAAAATAAAAAAAAATACCAATTTTATCATTTTATTACTCCCTTGCTTAATTTACATGACTTAGAGCCCGTTTGGATTTACTAAAGAAATAGTTTATAAGTAAAAAAAAATAAAATATCACACTGGAATGATTTTTAAGTTAAAAAAAAAAGGACCTATTTTTTTATTTTTAACTTATTTTAAGTTAATTTTTAATCTTGTCAAACACTTCTTCTTTTTAGTCACTTTTGATATATTTTTAGTTATTTTTACATTTCAAAAGTCAAAAACTGACTTAAAAATAGGATTTGATATTGAGTTTAATAAAGAAAATAAGACTTTTAAAACTTATAATTAAGAGAATAATATTTTTTTGCATAGCTTAGTTTCTAAACATATCTTTCAATCCTAAATTATGATCGAAATCTCAGAGACACACCTTAACTAAACTAAGATCTTATTACCACCTTAAGCTCATTTTTTTTGGTAATTTTGTACACCTTTTTGGCTTACATGACATCCAAATATCTCCCACGCGTCTTAAATGCATGGAGTCACGGAGTGTGCCACGTAAGGCAAAAGATGTACAAAATTACCAAAAAAAAATGAGTTCAGGGAGATAATAGGACCTTAGTTTAGTTAAGATGTGTTTCTGAGATTTCGATCATGTCTAGGAGGGTACTTGTGTCTTATCCCCATATGTTTGCTTAAGGTGGAAAAAATTATATGTTATTTGTATTCTCAAAAACCCCGCCCTACGAACTGATTCATATCGAAACTAGTTACCAAAAAAATAAAAACAAATAAAGAAAGCTCTAGAGAAAATGAAAAGTCATCTTCGTCATTTTCAGTGGACTGAGCAGCCTCAGCACCAATCTTCAAAAGACGATGAACTGGAGCAGCTTCGCAACTGAAAATATATATTGCACCTATTTCAATCTCTCTGAGTTCGAGATTTTGTCCCATCATGTAACACCTCAGATTTAGGAAAAGTAGTTTTTGGGCTGGTGTTTGTATCTAGGGGTCCCACTTACGGACAGTAGAACATCCTACGGGCCGTAGGTGGCAATCGTAGGTAAGGGAAAATGAAATTTTCAAAACAAGTCCTAGTACCTTTTGATAGTTCAATAGGACAGTCCGTTGTTCCTCTTACGAGTCATGGTAGGTCTCATAGGTCACCCCATACTTAGTAAAAGATAAGATAGTAAGAAATATGAGGAGTAGTATGTGTAGTATTTTCTTTCACACTTGGTGCCCAAAAACTACTTGGGCACCAAGTGTGATACAGGGATATCTTTTTGCCATGTATACACTTTGGGCACCAAGTATATCATGTGGCCAATTAGTATACACCATTTAGCATTTTATGTGTGTATTAATCTTACAATACTTAACATATTAGTGTGGACATCCAATTTACAACACTCCCCCTTGGATGTCCATATATATATAAAAAAAAATAGTGAAAGAAAAACTGTAGTAATACACATTATTTGTTGCCTCGTTCAAAACCTTACCAGGAAAACCTAGTGGGATAAAACCTTGGTTAAGGAAAAAAGAGTGCAGCGTGTATTTTCTCCTCTTTATGAAAATATCACTTAATATCTCGAAGATGACACATTTTGATCTTGTTTCTCAGCTTCTCAAATGTTGAAGTTGGTAATGCCTTGGTGAATATCTGCTAAATTATCACTAGAACGGATTTGTTGAACATCTATTTCATCCTTCGTTTGAAGATCGTGAGTGAAGAAGAATTTTGGAAAAATATGTTTTATTTTGTCTCCTTTGATGTATCCTCCTTATAGTTGAGTTATACATGCAACATTGTCTTCATATAATGTCATTGGAATCTCTTTCTTCGAAGGAACACCACATGTTTCCTGGATGTGTTGAGTTATTGATCTCAACCAAACACATTCTCGATCTCTGCATGATTTGAAGAAGTAGCAACTAGGGGTGTACATGGTTGGGTTGGTTTGGGTTTTTCAAATATCAAACCAAACCATTTGTGTCAGATTTTTAAATCTATAAACCAAACCAAACCAATAAAACTCGGGTTTTTCAACCTCGGGTTTTTTCAAATTTTTTTGAGTTTCTCGGGTTTTCGGGTTTTTCCGCTAAAGTATTCATACAAACATATAATTTACTTGTACTTCAATATTTCTCCAGTCCTACCAAAATACAAATATCTAAGGTGTTTCTTAAGAATACAACACAAACAATGGTATGATTAATGACACTAAAATATCTAAAAATAATAATAATAATGAAATCGCATAAAACAAATATTGCAAATTAACAAGTCACAAAGAAAATGATCATAATTTAAAAGTACTAAATCATGCTAAAATAAGTTTAATAAGTATTAGTTACATGACTAAATATTAAAGGAAATTAAAATTAGATTATGTACTTTAATTGTCTAAACCAATGTAAAACCAAAGAATAAATATTCAATATTATTGTCATTCTTAGTGTTAAATTGATTTTCTTTTTGCATTAGTATTAATTTGATTTTGATTTAAGTTTTATTATAATTACCAACATTTATGGACTATAATCTTTATGGAACTATTCAGAATTCTAAGTTTCAAACTTGAAATAATATATTAAAAGATAAAAACTATAAAAAAAGTATAAGAAATATTTAAAAATTATATCAAAGTAAATATTTTATGTATAAAATAAAATTTTAAAATTATATATATAATGTCGGGTTGGTTTGGTCTCGGGTTGGTTTTTTTTAGTTAAAACCAAACCAACCCAAATATAGTTGGGTTTTTTTTTCAACACCAAACCAAGTCAAACCAATCACTAGTCGGATTTTTTTTCTTGGTTTGACTCGGTTTGCGATTTGGTTCGATTTTGTACACCCTTAGTAGCAACCATAGTTTGTTTTGTTGAAAGCCGTGATATTGTTGTACCTCCATATGTAAATAAATAACATGTCTGAGATCGACCTCTATATGTGGGTCAGACAAATATCTTCTATCTGCATAACCAATTAATTGTGAATTGGACCCTTTTGAATAAGTAGTCTCATATATAATGGTTCCTCAAAGATACATCTGAGTATATGCTTTATACTATTCCAATGTCTCTGTGTTGGGGAAGAACTAAATCTTACCAATAAATTTATAGAAAAAGATAGATCTGATCGAGAATTATTAGCAAGGTACATCAATGCACCAATTACACTAAGATTTGGTGTCTCAGCACCAACAAGTTCTTCATCATTTCATAATGTTTTATTTCCTTATTTAATAGTATCTCCAAGACCTTTAGCGTTAATGTGGATTTCATCATCAAGAACCCATAACAAGTAATTCTTTCCGGTAATATCAAGTGCCACAAATTAAATTCAAGCTTTAATAAGTTTGACATGATGAAAACTGAGATGGAATTTGATTAGAGCTTCGTGTTGATAACGTGTTATAAACTAAGTATAAAAGATAAGATAATAAGAAAGATGAGGAGTAGTATGTGTAGTATCTTCTTTCACTTACTTTTGCATCTTTCTTTGTTACAAGACAAGGGGTATATATAGTTGTATATACTTGGACACCAAGTGTGATACATGGATATCTTCTTGCCATGTATACACTTTGGACACCAAGTATATCATATGGCTAATTAGTATACACCACTTAGCATTTTATGCGTGTATTAATCTTACAATACTTAACATATTAGTGTGAACATCCAATCAACAACACTCAACAGTTTTTGGGAAAACACTTTTTTTTTTGGTAGATTTTGCGAAAATTATAACAAAAAAAAGTTTGTTATCATAGTTTAGGTAATTTATTGCTACAGCAAGAAGAGAATCTATTACGTGAATATTTAATAAATATGCAAGAATCTATCACCTAATATTTTATAGCAAGAAAAGAATAAAAAAAACAATAAAAAGAAATTGCAGTTGGCCCGTTGTCAGGCAAACTATAAAAAAAATTGAACTATTTTTGTGTATGTTTTGAGAAGACAACGTTAACTGTGCAAAGGACAGTTCACCCAAAAATGTGGAGTGTATTCTGGTGCAAATTCTTAGAGAAGGTCTGTTTTGGGACGTTGTGTCAAAAAAGTGTCTATTTTGGCATCGAATTCCACAAAAATTGCAATTCCGTAGAATCAGTTTGTATTTGAGAAACCAGAAAATCATCGTCGAGGTAAAACGTGTCACCGGAGCTTACAAGCAAACAAGGTTATACAACCCAAAACTTTTCACTTCTATTTTGGTTTGATTATTGGTTTCTCGAGAACCTTACTCATTCAATGAATTTTTTGGGCATCTTACAACCTTAGCCCACTCTACAATTGAAAAAAAAGTTCATATGTGAAAGAAAAGAGTAACTCAGCAATAGCGACGACTTTTCGAGGATGATAATCAATTGGTCAATCTAAGCGCTATAAACAATTCACCCTTTGTAATTCATTCTCACAATGTGGTAGTTCAATGAGTATGAGATCATAGACTTCAAAATAACACACATGAGCCAGTAAGATACTTTGATCCAATCATTGACATGTTTACTTGTTTATCATTACACTTGCAATCCACACACCAGTTGTATTTTATTAACTTAACCAGAAGATAGTCTCAGCAATAAGTATCAGATGACCAAATAGTCACTTCTCTGCTACAACTGCCACCATCCCATGTCTATCTAAATGCTCAGAGATCTCAGTTCTTCCTCCCTTCAGATAAAATGAAATGGTATCCATGTCTGCAGTTTAAGAGAGGAGAAAAGAGTTATGAAACGAAATCGGTGCTTTTGAGCATCGAGATATCAACCAATTTGCTCAAGACAGAAAAGCTTTTCACGGGTGTGGCCTAGTTGTAGACAAAATGAGAGGCTAAGGTTCAAATCACAACAGAGACAAATAATGTTAGCTGATTTCTTCTCCTCAGTGGGGTTTACCTGGTACTTACTTTGGTATGAGATAGCAAGTATTCGGTGAAATAGCCAAGGGGCACAAAAGCTAGCGAGAAAACCACTTTTATAGAATAAAAACATAACAGAACTAAAAGCTAGAATCTTACGTTGATTTAAAGGGTGCACTGGTAGCTCCAACAGGGGTATTGAAGGCAACTTCCTGAAATGGGCCTGCCATCTTGCCACGTGGAAACCATCCCAGGTCCCCACCTTTCTTTCCTGAGGGGCATTCTGAGTAAGCTGCAGCTACCTGCAGTCAATCAATGAATCAACTAAGCTTACGCCTTAATTTCAAGCTAGTTGAAGAGAAAAAGAGAGAAATTTTGAAGGATCATTGGGTTTTGCCTATAAGATCATGTGAAATGGTGTTCTGCATTTTTGTTGGATTGGAAGGAAACAAGCTTGCTGTTTCTTTAGATAACAGATCAACTGAATGACGACTGTTTAACTTTGAAAAGATCCTCCTCTAACAACTTCCTTCCGCATCGATGTATTTTCTCAGCAAAACATTATTTCCATGGAGAATAACAGAGATGGAAATAGACAGATAAAGACTGTTTAATCTATACCTTGGCAAACTCAGCTGGTGGAACTTTATCTCCGTTGTTCAGCCAGCCTTCCTGTAGTATTTTGTATGCTTCATTAATCTTTGACTGCTTCTCACATAAGACATGCCTTGCTGAAAGGTTAAAGATAAATGTTACCAAATCATAACATCTACAACACAACAAGATGACCTTTCTGCTACTTAAGAAGAAGATACCTTTAACATATGTACAGGTTCCAAGGCCATCTCCTTTCCCAGCTTTTCCTTTTCCTTTCGAAGCACCATCCTCGCTTCCACCAGCAGCCTGTTTACCCTTTCCCTTGCTTCCAGAATCCTTAGACTTGGAATCCTTTCCCATAATTTCTGAAGCTTCACAACACCATATGAAAACATCAGAATCAGAGGATACAACTACAATTTTGCACTTGAATGTATGTTCAATTACGGAAGACCAATTAGTTTGAGTATGGGCAGTAGAGTGATGGATGAACATGAAGCAGGAGAAGAAGACAGCAGATATCTTAATTGCATATCAAGAAAACAGGAAGCGATGGCACAAATGGTAAACAGAGCAGATGGAATCAATGTTGCCACAATGAATTGTATCACATGCGAATACTATGGAAATAACCTGAGACAAAGAAAATCTAATTTGTAACACATAACATCTAGTTATAATCCATCTTGTAAAGGAGTTCCATAAGAAGAACATATTTTCCAGACTACATAATTGAATTTTAATGCACTAGCACCAAAGTACTTCCGGAGCTATTGAACAAAGTTTGCAGGAGACAACCCTGCACTTTAAAATATGTCATTGATACTAAACATCAATATACATCCAAGTTTCACCAAGCAATCCAAGGTAAATGGGAACAGCAATATTCATTAGACCAAATTTAACAAATCAAGTTATCAAGCTTTCTGAGACAGAACATCCACTCTATCCTTCCAATGACAAACTCTACAAAAATCTTGTGTTACTGTCTTTTTTATGCATCACTCTCTAGTTCTATGCATAACGGAAAAGTTTCGCTGCATCTGAGTGGCACAAGCTCAGTTTAACAATGCCTGATTAACTAAACAAGATGGTGAAATGAGTAATAACATGAGCTTTCATCACGTTCACTTACAATGGAAGGTTTATGTATTGATCCCAAAGAAACAATCAGACTAACAGACTCCAAGTCTTTCTGCTCCGGCATCTTCAAGCACAAAATGTTGTTATCTTCCAACTTTTACAAGTCCCCAGTTTTGACTTCCAAATTTTTGAGTTCCCCATATTTTTTAACTTCTGACCAACACACTAAGTCCCGAAACCTTGATCCGAGGACATCATGGAGTTATCTTACAGAACTTAAATCCTCGATGAATGTATATCTGATTGGGTGAATAAATGATGCAAATTACTACATAGATGTCGATTTGGAGTATCTCTATAGCTAATTTCTTTGATTTGCTGTTGCATATAAATCAACTTCCTAGGATACTTTAATTCTACATCAGGTATTGATACCATAAACTCAGGGTGCACTTGATATTTCTTAATCATTTAATAGAACTTATAGAAGTGAGTCAGTGACATCCTAAGTTGCTCGGACTCTTCACTTTTGGTGCCACACCCGTGTCGACACGACGTGGGTGAAGGTGTGGGTGTGGGATCCATGTCCGATTTGGTCAATGGATTTTGGGTACTCTGACCAAAATCGATGGGGAAAGTCGGATAGTTTTAATGATTCCTATAATCAATACAAAAGCTAAGATGAAATTGAAGAAGATGGAATACCTTTAAATAGAAATATCTATGTCACTCCTTTTCCTTTAATCTCCTTTCAGGATTCTCCTCAAGTACTCCACATAATATCCCATAATTTAGGTTTTATAACTCTATTTTTGGATATTTTAATTATTTTTAGGTGAATCCTTGCACCCGTATCCATACATGGATCCATATCCCCGAAACTTAAAAATTAGACCATGAAGGCTCAGACCTCTAGATCCGCACCCATATCGGACACCCGCACCCGAGTCCGAGCAACTTAGGTGCCATCCAATGACTATAAATGAAGAATTACCATAATCAATATTTTCATAAGCTAATCCAAGTTGGCTTACCTAATAGTCAGTAATTTGAAGTAACTCCCGGTACTAGTGGAGGGTTATCATTTGAACACCAACAAAATCCAGAGACACATGGAAGTCCTATAGATAAATTAATCAATGAACAGAGCCTCAAATTTGGTCATTCAACTCTAAATAAGTCTGGATTATTATATGAATCTTCTGTCTCCATTCTGCTCTATTCAGATCCTTCTTTCTAATACTAGCTAAAACAAACTTAATGCAAGTATAGCAACTATGTCCAATCCCATGAAATTAGTATTTTGTTCTTAGCTAAGTCTATATATATATATATATATATATATATAAAATTAATGACCTAATCAAATATGATAAATAGATTCCACAGTACAAAGGGTGCTGCTCCCACCAAATTAAAAAAAAAAAAAAAGACAACAAAAATTTTAGGGGACGTAAACACCAAAATCAAACCCAGATACCAAATTCAACTAATGCATCATTAAAAAGATTATAATTAAAAAAAAAAAAAGAGTTTAAACTTAAGAGGCACAAGATTGAGCATGAGGGTTTTCCACTTATTATTGAATCAATGTTGACCAAAAAATAAGATGAGAACTTGAAAGAAACCAAAAATTGAGCAGCTATAAGATTTTGAGGAGTGAGAAATGTACCTCAGAATTTGATTGTTTGAGGATTGAGAGAGAGGGTTTCCAACTTCAGAGAGGCAAGACTGCGAAGAGTATCTATCTTGGCAAAACTAGATGGATGACAACCTTTGTAGGATTCTACTCTCCAATTTTACTAATTTGCCCCTGATGCCTACTTTTTGTTATTTTTTTTTGGTAATCAAGACGATTTAATATTAATTATATAATATGCATCAATACATCAGGATCAGCCACATTGCTTGTAGCGTTACAGACATAGTTAAGTATTGGACTTAGGCGTCCATTAGTATTACATATGATAGTTGGATTAAAAATAAAAGAAGTTCCTCCCTTGTCTGCTTCTAGACTATCAAGAACAAACACCGGTGAAACTGGCCATTCTTTAAAACGAAACTCCTTCAGCATTCTCCCCTTCCTTGCTAACAAGTCGGCTATCTTGTTTTGCTCCCTGCACTCATGCCTGATTTGGGGCATCCCCGACAATAGGAGTAGCTCCCTGCATTCAACAACAATGTTAGGAGTGAGAATTTGAGCTTGAACTTAGTAAATTTATTACCTCAAATGAGTTTATAGAGATCTCCAAGTCCTGGATGTTGTTTCTCCTGGCTAGTTGCAGACCGTGGAGCAATGCAGTAATTTCAGTAGTAACTTTTTGTTATTTATTCTTACACCACCAAAAACATCTAAATTATATCTTTTTTTTAAAAAAATATTCATACTTAAATTATTTAAAGTGTGAATTTCATATTTATTAGTTTAAGAAACATATCTCTCAATTTTAAATTTGATTATTACTATTTTATGTAATTATTTAATAATTAAAGTAGTATTAAAAATAAATAACAAAATTTTAAATTTATTAAAATGGATAAATAAAATAAAAACATTACTTTTAGTATAAGGGCAAGTAATATGAAAGTCAAGGAATATAAACTAAAGGGTGAATTGTAGGTGTTAAATTCATAAATGACCTTTACAGGAGCTAGTCTTGGTATTTTGTCATCCATAACAAAAGTCATAAAAATAATCTTCATTCATTTAATGAAAATTTCTTGTACAAAATTGTCCTCCAAACCTAACAAAATAGGGGCAAGGAGCTATTGTATTGGATGAGGTTCAAACGAATCCACTAGCTTTTGGGTAGATTTTATAGTCATACTGAAATATCAAATACAAATGTATATATTAATCTCTTGTGAATCCACAATCAAAGAAAGGTAGGTGGCCCATGCATGGTCTCCATGCGCCCAGCTAGGGCCTTCAATCCGCAAGACGTCGGTTCGAAACTCACTGGGCACTCATTTTCTTTTATTTTTAGGAAAATTTTTACTTAGAGCTCTTTGATACATACCCAGAATTTATTTTTAGGAACATCTTTGCTTTAGAACTCTTTGATACAAACCCGAAATTTATTTCAAAAATTAGTGTTCTAACTTTTATTGTTAATCTCATTGCTACCATCCGACCTCTGCTCTCCGATATGTACTTTGACCTCTTTTTTTTTCTTATTTGTTTGCTTTTACACTGTATAATTATCTATTCAAAAATTAATTTTTAATCTTTGATTCTAGGGTTATCCCATATGTTGATAATTGATTATATTAAAATAATTGTTGTTTGCTTTTCAAAATTTTAGCTTTTCAAGGCAAGAGTGGTTCAAGGTGATAGTAAAACTAGTAAAACACTTGTTTTAGGCCTCAAAATATTAATGGTAAATTTAATAATTTTAATTTCATTGAGAACAATATTGAAGATTATAATTAAAATGTTCAAAAGGGAATAAGCACACAACTACGCATGAACATGCATGTTACAGCTGTGTGCTTCCCTCATAAAAGCTACTTGGCTGACTGGCCATTTTTATGTGCAAGGTCCCAGTTTCGAACCTAGGAAACATCCTATTTTTAATGCCTTTTACTTGTAATTTTATGTAAACATTAGTAATAAAAATTTAATTATTTATGTATAGTACTTAATTATATTTTAGTTATTCCATCTTCTATCATACATAAAATTATATTTTAGTTATTCCATCTTCTATCATACATAATACAATACATAAATTTTTATAATTTATACCTACATTAATTATAAATATTTCTAAATAAGTAATACTAAGTGCAGCAAATATCCAATGATTTAAATTTCAATATCAATATCCGAGATGTGTATGATGTGTGGTAAAGGAAGAAGAGGACAAAACAAAAAAAAATGATAGCTAACTTTACCAAAATTGTTTCGAGAAAAAAATAATATTTGTGAATAGACAAGTAAGTTAAAGAGGGCACAAGAGTCTGTTTTTCTTATGTGCTTTCCTAACCTTATAACTTGGATAAAAGGAATAGAGGAACCCAAAATAACTATTCCAAACTCAAATCATCTGCAGAATGAGCTTCACAGTCACCAAACCCTCTATTCCTAGTCCTACATTGGAATTGCACCCTTTCACTAAATCAGTTAAAGCATTACTTGTATCTCAAATTCATTTTCTTTATTCCTATTTCTGGTTAACTAATTACCTCTTTTCACTTTCTCAGCAGCTTAGGCATTGTTCAACCTCACCTTTTGGAAATGCAAGCAGGAGGCACCAGGTAGGGTATACATGTTACTCCGTGAATTTTCACAAAGAACAATACTCGAAAGTATAGTTTAAATTATGTCATTGAATGTTTTTCTTAATAAATGTGCATTGTCTTGCGAATTTATATGGAATTGAGCGAGTAGAACATTTGCAAAGCATATTGCAATTAATAATTAATGCTGCTACTTTTTATGGTTAGATTCAAAGAAATTGTGGTATTAGAGTGAAGGCACTCCCAGATTGGCCATTAATGGCAGTATTAGTTGAGCATATGGAAGGTCAAAGAGACCTCATAACTCATAAATCTGTTTGGCATCTTAGTGATGAAGCCATGAAGAATGTTTGTGAGTATATATATATATCTATATATATCAATCATCATTACTTACTAATTCATTCCCTTCATTTTATCATTATTATTATTAATTTTGTTTTTTTTCCCATTGTAGACACATTTTACATCATGTTCACTGTTTGGGGATGCTGTTTCTTCGGTTCTACCAAAGTAAACTTTTCTCGATATTTTGAAATTAAACTTCATAAAATTGAGTTGTATTTTTTGGTCTCTCATTATGCGTCTCTTTTAGGATCCTTACTATGATTCAGAACAATACAGAGGAGATGGAGGTGATGGTACTGGACATTGGGTCTATGAGAAGGTACAATTATTTTTTTCTTTATTATGGTTAGAAAACCAAAATGGAACAGTACCCTTTCTTGTTCACTACAAAGAGATGTTTGAAGTTTTGACTTTTGAGTCATCAATATTAAAAGCTGACGTCGTTTGGTTATCATGGGATAAACTATTCCATCATGTATATGAAATAACTTATCCATCACTAAGGTATATGGTAGAATAAATAATTTCAGAACTGTCTAATACCTCCAACCAAACGCAGGGTAAAATAGTCCTACATTTTATGCCTGAGATTATTATACTTTATACCTCACACCAAACGACCTAGAGTTTTAGCTTTGACCGGTGAAAAAAAGGTTTTTGATGAGTTAATTGCCATCTGAATCTTGAATTCTTGATGTTTTTTTTGTTAAAAGAACATCTCTCGTTTCTAAATGAAACTTTACTGAAACAATTTATGCATATAAATGTCAAAATCATACTAGCTAGTTTCGAATTGTCTGAATTTGTTTCAACATAAATTCTCATATCTAAATGCCCTATTCAAGATATACAGATATATTTACAAGGTGTAATGCTAGGACTTTTGTGTAGCAAAATGTCTGGCAAATGACACTATGAATCTGATTTTGTGGTGGTGCAGCAAGAAGACATTGAAGAAGAAGCAAGAGCAGCACTGTGGCGCGATGAACTGATAGAGGAGATTGAACAAAAGGTTGGGAATCTTCGAGAGCTTGAAGAAGCTGGGAAGAAGGAACAGTTAGTCAAATGATCATCTCTATATGTGCTAAGAACAAACTTTATTATGCTTCCCAGTTATGTATATACAATATATGATTTCCAGTTCCATAATACATATGCAGAGTAATACAGCATGGCTGTTTTGCCTTAATTCAGTGTTATGATGCAAAACTCTTCTTTAAGATTTCCCCTTCAAAATGTTTTCTTAATGAACTGTCAAGAATGTCAACATTTGCAAGCTGTTGCACTGTACAGAATCAGTTCTCTGTTTGTCTTTGGCACTAGCAAGTCTTGCATTGCTCTTTTGACAAGCACCTATACCAGCATTAAATTGATGGCATACACATCAGGAAATGAAAAATTACTTCAATAATAGCCAACATGTTAACCCTTCGGGGTGGACAGTGGTTTGGGCTTGAGACTTTCATGTTTGAGGTCTCAAGTTTGTGTAACCCCTTGCCAGCGAAAGCAAAGAGTTTGTCTTTTGGGTCGAACTATTGTACCGGACTTGCCTAGTGCGGGTTACCTCTCCTGTGTGAGTTGCGAGCTATTGCATAAGAGCGAGAGTTTTACCTTGTGCGCACCCAAAGGGTAGTGGCTGTGGGATCCCCTTGTCTTCAAAAATAAAATAAAAAACTAATAATAATAGCCAACATGTTCCCTCCCTGGTTGAGGAAATTGGAGGGAATTTTGGCTTAAAGTTACAAAAGATATCATCTCTGAATTTACATTCAAGATTGAATAGTGTTTTATTGACTGATAAACATTGTACAAGTGACAATTTGTGTACAAAGAATAGTGATATGTAGGAACCATGTCTTTTGATAGATCTCCAAAAAGAATTGAAGATGTTAAAACATTACAGGGAAACTGATAAGAGAACCTGCTCCTTTGATAGAACTGAGAGATAATAGTCACTCAACTTTGAATAGTTCACTTACAAATTTACTCAACTTAGAGTAGTTTACTCAAAAAGTCACTCAGCTTTATTTTATAACTCAAAAGTCACTAAACTTAATAAAATAATTAAGAAGTCACTCAAGAAGAATGTTGGAATCGAAGACGAGAAGTAATTACTAATTAAGAAGTAATCCAAACAAACGCACAATCACTCTTATCATTTTAAAAATAATTAGTTTAAAACAAAAATTGTATCTCACTAAATTTAATAAAATAATTAAAATGAGCATATTATCTTTTTATAAAATAATTAGTTTAAGACAAAATTTATATTTCAACAACATTTATTAAAAAATCATTTAAATTAATTAGGTGACTTTCTCTGTAAAATATTAATAGTTGGGTGACTTTCTAAGTGAAATACTAATAGTTGAATGGCTTTTGAGTTATAAAATATAGTTGTGTGACTTTCTAAGTAAACTACTTTAAGAGTATGTTTGAATTGATTTAAAAAAGCAGTTTTTAAGTCAAAAAATAAAAAGTAGGGAAATATCTGCTTTTGATTTGCAACTTATTTAAATTTATTTTAAACTTATTTTAAGTTATTTTTAACCTTGTCAAACCCTTCCTAATTTATTTTAAGTCATTTTTGACTTATTTTAAGGTATTTTTATATTCGTCAAACACTTTCAGAAATCAAAAACTGACTTAAAAGTAGGTCTGATCAACTTTTAAGCAAATCCAAACATCCTCTAAGTTGAGTGACTTTCTAAATGAATTATTCGAAGTTGAGTGACCATATGGGATATTAACTCATAGAACTTTGAGAATATTTGAAGAAGTTGTTTCGCGTGTGCACCAGAAAACATTGGAGAATAGTAATTGACCTTAATTCAATTCTAAAAGAAACTGTAAGTTAAGACAAGGAATATTTTCATACGGTAAGTGTTGGGATATACACTATTAATTATTTTAATAAAAGTTTTAATAGATGATATATTCGTCTATGGTGTCTGTTTACTTATATAGTAGATAATTTAGTGTATATAGTTTTAGCTTATACATAGAGGATTATATCACCGGTCCTTTTAAGTATAATTTTTTTTATTCACAATCTACGATGGAAATTGGACATGTCATCTATACGATTGTAACACTAGATTATATATAATTTATCTTGATTATGGGAACAATATAGTTCCAACTTCTTATGCTAGTGCATTTTGTTATGTATTGAACGATACCATTTTTCGCTCTAGTAGCTGGGGGATTCATGGAAGTGGTAGTGTGGTAGGTGGTAGTGTGATAAGTGAGTATTTTATTTTAAAGATTTTATTGTAGTATTCTTTTGCTAAGTGTCTTAATCTTGATATCCCTTTAATGTTAATTTTTGGTAGTGTGAAATTCATGGTAAAATGTAATAATATTTGTTGTAATATTCTTCCAATAGTTGTTTCAATTTGAATATTTCTTTAATATTATTTATGATATATTCAAGATATAACATATCTTCGGTTCTTTGGTACATAGATAAATTTTCCTCTATTAATTGTTCTAAGAGTTTTATATCTTCCATAGATTTTATCAAATATTGTAAATATTCGTAATTCATTTTAATCTGAATTTATTTCTAAATCGTACCATTCTATTCTTTCACTATCTAAATATAGATCTTGTAAATCTATCTCACACCATTCTTGATTTAATATATTTTCTGATTCGTAGTCATCAAATATTTTTTCCCATATGACTCTTCTTAATTCAATTATTTTTATACCGTTAAGTATATATAAGATTAAAGTTTCATAATTTTTTATCATCTCGTCATGCATATATGTAATCATGTTCATTGTTTATGCAGTTTTTATTTTCAAATTATTCCTTCCTATCATATTCATAATTGATTAAATTCATATTAGATTATTATGAACTAGATTATCTTTATCATGTTTTCCTGTCACTACTAGCATCGTACTTTAGCGGATACTTTCTTCTTATCAGCGCCTCAACTTTGTTTACTCCCCTAAACGGCTTCCTCGCCTACCGGTTTCAACATTAGGATGGCATAGTATAGAAGTTTTCTCCCTGTTTCCAGTGTGCTAATAAACTAGAAATCATGATTCAAATAATTCTAATACATAATAACTAACATAAATTTATTCAATCATATATATGATATTCAGGAATATATGAAATTAGTT
>NC_064285.1:27667741-27672715 GCF_019186545.1 Solanum stenotomum | reverse complement strand
TAATTTCATATATTCCTGAATATCATATATATGATTGAATAAATTTATGTTAGTTATTATGTATTAGAATTATTTGAATCATGATTTCTAGTTTATTAGCACACTGGAAACAGGGAGAAAACTTCTATACTATGCCATCCTAATGTTGAAACCGGTAGGCGAGGAAGCCGTTTAGGGGAGTAAACAAAGTTGAGGCGCTGATAAGAAGAAAGTATCCGCTAAAGTACGATGCTAGTAGTGACAGGAAAACATGATAAAGATAATCTAGTTCATAATAATCTAATATGAATTTAATCAATTATGAATATGATAGGAAGGAATAATTTGAAAATAAAAACTGCATAAACAATGAACATGATTACATATATGCATGACGAGATGATAAAAAATTATGAAACTTTAATCTTATATATACTTAACGGTATAAAAATAATTGAATTAAGAAGAGTCATATGGGAAAAAATATTTGATGACTACGAATCAGAAAATATATTAAATCAAGAATGGTGTGAGATAGATTTACAAGATCTATATTTAGATAGTGAAAGAATAGAATGGTACGATTTAGAAATAAATTCAGATTAAAATGAATTACGAATATTTACAATATTTGATAAAATCTATGGAAGATATAAAACTCTTAGAACAATTAATAGAGGAAAATTTATCTATGTACCAAAGAACCGAAGATATGTTATATCTTGAATATATCATAAATAATATTAAAGAAATATTCANTAATTTTCTACTAGTATTTTTCTTACCATGTTTCTTATTATCCATAGCTCTGATACCATTTTTCGCTCTGGTATCAGAGCTATGGATTAAGACACTTAGCAAAAGAATACTACAATAAAATATTTAAAATAAAATACTCACTTATCACACTACCACCTACCACACTATCACTTCCATGAATCCCCCAGCTACCAGAGCGAAAAATGGTAACCGAGTAGAGATAGTTATTTTAGACTGACTGACAAAAACATATTCTCTAATATGTTAAATGTACTTATATTCTTAATTCTGATATTACTATTATGATTTGTATATATTAATTGTCGTTTTGATTTATTAAAATGTGAGATTGTGAGATGGGTCAATAAACTAGTAGATTTGATGATAATAATATATATTGGTAAAATAATAAGTTAGTTGATGGAATTCATGTCTCGATATAGAGATTGATGATATGTCTTTTTGAGAAACTAATAAGTTTTTATCATGTCAAACCTTGCTAGTGGATTTATGAATCAGACACACGAAATAAGTTAAGCAGTGTTCTAAAATAAATTAATAATTGAATTAAATTTATCAGTAATTTAATTTATTGATTAGTATATGTAATCTTAACATGAGGCATTTTAAAATATAAATGAAGGAGTGCAATTATGAAATTTTAGTGTAATGATTTGTAATTTATCATAGTAAGAATAATTCAAATTAATTATAAGAACTCAGTAATCAAATTTATCATAATATGAAGCTTCAGTAATCAATTTTGTGGTCCCTACAATGTCCATATTTAACAAGAACTCAGAGTCCTATTTCTAAGAAAAAAGGAAGGAAAGACACATTAGTTTTTTGGTGCAAGAAAATGAGCGCGATTTTTTTTCTGTAACGACCCATTAGGTCGTTTTTAGTAGTAGAGATTCTTATTTTATAATAGACTCTTCGATAGATTCTAAATGGTTATTTTGGATTATTCATGACTAAAATTATATAATTAATGGTGTAATTTAAATAATTAATTAATGGTTAATGGGTCAAATCCATGATTTATTTAAAGGGAAAATTACGCGATTAAACATAACTTATACTACTTAATTACTCATCATAGCTATAGTTTGCTATAATTACCACTCACGACTAACATTATACATTAATTACGCGGGCTGACTTCGAGTTTGTATAATTAGCCACGTTTGTATATGTATAATTTGCCAGAATATACAAATACATATGTATAATATACAATTATCTAACCTATATACATATACAATTCACCTCTCTCCCACTCTCTCGCTCGCCTATCTCCTCCCTCTCCCAATCTCGCTCGCCTCTTTCCTCCCTCTCCCAATCTCGCTTGCCATATATACAAATGCATATGTATAATATACAATTATCTAACCTATATACATATACAATTCACCTCTCTCCCACTCTCTGCCCTCTCTCGCTAGCCACTCTCCTCCCTCTCCCAATCTCGCTTGCCATATATACAAATACATATGTATAATATACAATTATCTAACCTATATACATATACAATTCACCTCTCTCCCACTCTTTGCCCCCTCTCTCTCGTCTCTCTCCTCTCTCTCCCAGTCTCGCTCGCCTCTCTCCTCCATATAACATGTAGTTACAAATTGTAATTATCAAACTATAGCTATGGAGAGTAATTAGACTATTTTTGAGTGGCTATATGTGAAAGTTCCCCTTATTTAAAACTATTACCACATAACCAATGTGTAAATAAGGAATAAACATAAACGAAATTGTTGTCTGATGTGAGGCCAAAAATATATATTTTAATCATTATTTGTCTCTTATTTATTATTTATATTTTACCTTTTTGAGCATAAATTTTATGGATTGTGCTAAATAGTATATTTTATTTGCAGGAGTAAATTGGTGTACTTGAAGAAATTTGGAGCTAAAATGAATTAAAGATGAAAGGTCTAAGAAGGAAATCAAGCAGACAACTTAATAGAAATAAGTTAATATAATATTAATATAATTTATATTCAAATAAAGGAAATAAGAATGTATCTGCATAACACGTGGCAACCATCGAAGGCCACAACAAAAAGTTGAAGGCGGCATAGCTTCACACGGAAAAAGAGGAATCCAATTCTTTTTTGTTTTGATTTACCAATTTGTTTTGGACTCAGTTATTTTATTTAGTGTTTTATATCTCTATAAATAGTCCATGTGTTATAAAATATAGACTGAATACTAAAATTAAACTAATAACAACCAAGAAGAAAAGAATGTTGTAGAGAGATAAAATAGGAAACTTTTGTCTTTCTTATTTTTGTGTATTTTTTTTATATAAGTTACAATGCCTTCTATAGGCAAAAAATGGGTACAATGGACATTCATTAATTTATTTACAACACTCCCCCTTCGATGTCCATGTAAAATAAAATTCTTAGTGAAGTAACACGTATAAATAGTTATTCCTGATACGCATTACTTGCCACCTCATTAAAAACCTTATTGGGATAAAACTTTGATCAAGGCAAAAAGAGTACAACACGTATTTTACTCCCCCTGATGAAAACCACGATTCAGTTGTCCAAGTTTTCTCATTCCAATCTTGTATATCATCTTCTCAAAAGTTGCGGTTGAAAAAGACTTGGTGAATAAATCAGCCACATTATCACTCGAACGAGTTTGATGTACGTTGATATCACCATTCTTCTGGAGCTCATGTGTATAGAAAAACTTTAGTGAAATATGTTTTGTTCTATCTCCTTTTATGAGTCCTCCCTTGAGTTGTGCTATGCATGCTACATTATCCTCATATAAAATTGTGGGTACTTTGTCGCATTTCAAACCACATTTTTCTCGAATAAGATGTATTATGGACCTTAAGCACACAGATTCTCAGCTTGCTTCATGAATAGCTATTATCTTAGCATGATTTGATGAAGTGGCCACAATAGACTGTTTCGTAGATCTCTAAGATATGGCAGTACCCCCACATGTGAATACATAACCTGTTTGAGATCGAACTTTATGTGGGTGAGATAAATATCATGCATAAGCATAACCAACAAGGTCTAGAATGCAATCGTTAGAATATAATAAGCCCATATCAATAGTCCCTTTTAGATACCACAATATGTGTTTGATCCCATTCCAATGTCTCCTAGTGAGAGTAGAGCTATATTTTGCTAACAAATTAACCGAAAAGGTTATATCAGGCCTTGTAGTGTTAGCAAGATACATTAGTGCACCAACTGCACTAAGATATGGTACTTCAGGACCAAGAATTTCCTCATTTTTTTGTTGAGGTCGAAATGTGTCACGACCCAGGGGTACCTCCTATATGTGACAAGGCGTATAGAATCTTGAAAGACTCCATACAAGCCACTTAGAGTATCATAACATAAGAAATAGAGCAATAAGAGTAAACCACATTTTTCAAATCTAAAAAGTTTTCATAAAAGAAAGAGGAACTCTAGATACTTGTCTCATCATAGCCATCTATTACAATATCGAATGAAATTGGGCCTATTTAACACCCGGAAACTAGTAAGCTCAACTAGAGCCTTAAGTGAGGGTGCTAAAGTTTAATGTGAGGGTTAGAATCATAAATATGACTTCCTAAACTTAGAATGAAGGTTTTAGGGTTAGGGCATCAAGGTACAACCCCCAAGGACCAACCAAGGGTCCTTGAAGGGGACCCAAAATAGTCCCTAAAATCTGCCCAAAAAGGGGCCACCTACGGATGGGACTCCTGCCAAGTAGGTGGACCCACGCCCCGTGGGAAGGGGTCGTGGGTCAAGATCCCAATTTTAGAGCTGGAGACCACCACCCACGGAGGTGAAACACACCCCATGGACCCACCCACGGTTCGTGGGTTGGGGACTTAAGGAATATTCTAGAATTAGTTAGTTATTAAGTAGGGTCTTTTTATTAGTAATTAGGACACCTATATAAAGCTAATAGACCCTTAATTAGATGATTCCAAATCATTATTTTAGATTCACCAAAGAACCCAAATCCCCTCAAGAAATTCTCTCACTATAAGTGAAGTAGAAGAAGAAGAGGAAGAGGGAGAGGGAGAGGGAGAGGAAGAGGAAGAGGAAGAGGAAGAGGGAGAGGGAGAGGAAGAAGAGGAAGAGGAGGAAGAGGAAGAAGAGGAAGAGGAAGAAGAGGAAGAAGAGGAAGAGGAAGAGGAGAAAGAGGAGGAAGAAGAAGAAGAAGAGGAAGAAGAGGAAGAAGAAGAGGAAGAGGAAGAAG
>NC_064285.1:27467036-27666380 GCF_019186545.1 Solanum stenotomum | reverse complement strand
AGAAGAAGAAGAAGAAGAGGAAGAAGAGGAGGAAGAAGAAGAAGAAGAAGAGGAAGAAGAGGAGGAAGGGGAGGAAGAAGAGGAGGAAGGGGAGGAAGAAGAGGAGGAAGAGGAAGAAAAGGAAGAAGAGGAAGAAGAAGAAGAAGAAGAAGAAGAAGAAGATGATGAAGAAGATGAAGGAGAAGGAGAAGGAGAAGGAGAAGGAGAAGGAGGCTAGGTCAAACTCCTCCATTGTTGCAAGATTTTGTGAGAGCTTTATATCCAAGGTATGATAGATTATTCATCTATGGATTCTTCCATCCAATAGAGCCCCCTAGATTTCCCCCAACTGTGAAGACAAAACCCCAATTCTAGCTAGGGTTTCTTCTTATATTGTGGGTAGTGATTGAGTATGATTCCAATTGAGTGGATAGTACTTGTTTATGATTGTTTTAGTATTTATTGATGATGTTATGATGAATTTATATCTTTTCCATGGTTAAACCCAGTCTAATTGATGAAAGTGATACTATGTGGGTTTATGCTATGTAAGGGTGAAATTAAAGACTTAGAGTTGACATTCTAAAATTGATGATGTCTATAGTAATTGTTCAAGGATAGAAACATGTAGTCATGAATTGAACTAGATTTTTTGAATATGTGATGGATCATGACTAGTAAAGCTTGAAGTTGAACCTTTATGATGATTTATGACTAGAATCACCTAATAATGAAGAATGTGATTAGAATGTCTTGAAATCTAGGTATGTATGATGATTGTAAGAAGTGAAGCTTTTGAAAGTAAAGTTAATATGATCTATATTATGAAGGTATTCATGTTCTTGTAGAATATATGTAAATGCTATGAGTACACTTTGAGAGTGAACTGTGAAAGATTAGGTTGTTGTTGTGGGTTGATTGAAAGGTTGTCCTCATGAAATCATAATGAACTTAACATGAAAGGTGCTCTCACATAGTAATGGTTCTAGGGTTGAAAGGCTTTTCTCACCTAATGGAACCTAAGGCTAAAGAGCCTTCATACCTAATGGATGATGATAGTTGCTCACACATGGTATAATGAATTATTTAATGAATTAACTTGGATTGATTGTCAAGGACATCTTTCCATGAAACTTGAGTCAAAGTAGAGACTTAATAATTATCTTGTGGCATTTAGGCCTAACACCGAGTGGATATTGAAACGAAATGGAGGTTCCCACCTAGTTGAGTTTGGGCTTCCAAAATGGGAACTCTTACCTAGTATAGTACGGATTTCCCAAAGTATGTATCATGAGATGGAAGCCTTCACCTAGTGGAGTTTTGGGTTTCTAGTAGTAATCTCCGTATCCCATAACTACGTGCCTCCTAGGAAAGTGAGCTAGTTGATATGGCTAAGCTAACAAACCGGTTCTACCTTAGGCAAGTGGACCAACCCTTGACGGTGTGGGTAACACCAGGAGGGATCATGTGCTAGCTTACATGTTCTCTGTCGGTTAATGCTATATCCCAACTACAACAAGATTAGTAATGAACTAATATTATGCTTATAGAAGTATCTCCTAGAGTTCAAACCTAATGGACCAAGATTATGCTTAATGAAACATCTCCTAGAGTCCATCAAAATTAATGAACTAATATGTGCTTGAAGAAGAATCTCTTTTGGTTCAAACTTAATGAACTAAGACTATGCTTGTGGAAGCATCTCCTAGCGTTAAAAACAATGATGAACTAAGATGTACTTAATGTAGTATCTCATAGGTTTCAACTTAATAAGGAACTAAGATATGCTTAATGAAGTACCTCATAGAGTTCCAATGTCTTAAAAATGGGGACTAGTTTCCAAATCAAGAAGTATGAGTATGAGGACCTAAAAGTAGTACTTAGCATGGGTAGGATTATGGGGTCTTATTCATGCATTGCACAAGTATAACCTAAGGTTACCTAAGAAATAGTTATCTTATATGATGTATGTTTAGATAGGATTGTGCTATAGTTGCCTTCCTTGTTATGTTTGACTAAAGGTGAGAGATTTCCTTGGTTATGAGGTAAGTATGTATGATGGCATAAGGTGATACTTAGTGTGAGTGGGATTATGGGGTGTTACTCATACATTGCACAAGTATGACTTGAAGCTACTTATGAAAGTCTAGGACTTGACTATGTACATGGACTATGTTTGTGATGACCAAAAGGGATACTTAGCTTGGATAGGATATTGGGGTCATATCTATGCCTTGCACAAGTATGAATTGAGGTTACTTGAAATGGTTCTCTTATGATATGAAGGACTAAGGGTGGAATAATGATTATATGATGCTTATGTTGGAGACTTTGCTTATGATTAGGATATTGTCTCTTATGCTTATAGTTGATGTTTGATGAAGTATTCCTTATGCTTATGGTTTATGTCTTATGACTAACCCTTACGTTGTTATGCTCTTATGATGTTATGCTAGCTATCATATTTAGTACTTTTGTACTAACACATACTTTGCCTACATTCTAATCAAATGTAGGGTTCGGTGATTTGAGTTCCATTCTTGAGGTTAGGTTTCTAAGGAGCAAATGAGTTGAAGATTTGGTGAGTCCTCATAGCTTTGAGGACAAAGCCACTATTTCCTTTATGTCTTTTATTTTCATGTTTGAAACTATTGTATGGGCTGTGACCCAAGAGTATTCAAAGTTGTATTAGATGGTTTGAGACAAAGTGTAGTAAGACTTCCGCTAGATTTTATAAAAGACTTTGATTGTATGGATACAGTTTTTTTAAAAAAATTTCCATACTTTTCTATTATCTTATGTTATGATATGCTAAGGGCTTGTATGAGACTGATGTTTGCCGTAATCAATGACACAACTTCCAATTCAAGTGTCTACGATCGTGCAATAGTATAATAACCCAATCAAGGGTTGGGGTCGTCCCAAGAGAGTGGTTTTCAGAATTTATAGAAAAATAAAATTAAGTTCTAACTAGTCGTAGCTAAAGAAGTTAACGAGTAAAAGCATAGTAAATTAAAAGGGAGTGACACAAAGTGTCAAATATCAAATGGGGTTTTTGTCGCAAATAGATAAAAACAACAAATTAACAATGGAATCTAAGCAATGAGAGGGGATTCTTAGGATGTGACCAGAATACGAGTTAATCTAAAGTATTGGGTACATGCTTTCGATAGAAAAGTTATAGAGTAATAGTGACTAGGCTAAGATTTATGTGGAAATAAGTTCTCTCTCGAGCAACTTACCCCGTTTCAAATGGGTTCCTCTCGGACACCCACTTGGCGCATGAAGGCCAGCCTACGCCTTACCCCACTCACTCTCTCAAGCTGAGTGTTAGGATATGGGACTAGGGCTCACCCTCTCGGGCTGAACCTCATGTCGACCCACTCCTTAGGCCATCAATTTAGTGGTCTTAGTTTTATGACCTCTCTCTCGAGCAAGCCGAAAACACATAAATAAACTTGTATTTGCAACTACAAATTCTTTAGATTCATACACAACCACTAAACGAACACAATTAAACTATCATCAAGCATGACCCACCAAATATCTTAACCCATATTCGCTAAATCACACCCCAAGAATTGGGGTTTTTAGCCACACATCAAGATATAGAAATTTATACCTAAATGAGTTTGCATTCAAATGGGTATGAAGATTTAAGTCTTGTTACAGGCCAAGGACGAAGAATCTAAGAGACCCAACTCCAAATCTTGAAGATAAAAACCCTTTTCTCTTTCAAGTCTCCAAAACCCTCTCACTTGGAGCAAAAAGTACTATTCTATTGTGAAAATTAAAATAAATGTTCAACTCTCCTAAAAATTAATAAAGAGTTTAGTATTTATAGACTTCAGAAATTAGTGCTGGCGGATCGTTTGGCGAGGTTAGTCGGTATCACCAATTAACTCGCCGATTCTCCCTTTGGTGTAGTTCGTCATCGTTTTGCACTAGCCTTCAACATCATCGTGCTCTATGTCGTTGGGCGACATAGTACTTTTTCGCGGAACTATTCGGCGACACGGCGACTGCTCCTTTCATCACCTTTTTGATCCTGCTCCTTCAGGGCTTCACGTACTGGAACAAAGGGCGAAATGCGTCCCTTCGACGAATTGCCAAACGTGCTTGGCGATGCTCAGGTTCCAACTTCTTCGTTCTTTTTAGCCTTTTTGTTCCTTTTTGCGCCTAAGTGTCCATGCTTCCACTAAACCTTGAAATACCTGAAACTTAAAGGGTTTTATCAGATGTTGAGATAAAATAAGCATTTGAGGACACAATTTCAGATAAAATAAGCATTTGAGGACACAATTTCTATTAAAATATAGCCCTAAATGAGTCCAATTTATGGACTCATCAACACCCCCAACTTAGACTTTTGCTTGTCCTCAAGTAAAACTCAAGTTCAACAGTTCAAATAGGATGTCTCAAACAGTGCTACACAAGGTTCAATCATGAATGCACACAACAAGACTCAATTTACTTATGCAGGAATCAATTTTGTACTCAAAGATTCAAGTTGTGACACACAATTACCAAAGATTCTTATGCTCGCAATACTTGCTACTTGTGCAAGTTCAAGCTCAACAAAAAGTATCTAAATGCTCTCACATAAAGAATCATTCCATATTTACACACAGAGGTTAATCAATTCAATATCAAGAATCAAATGCAACTCTCACACTCAAAAAGAGGAACACAATGCATGTTTTCACCCGTAGGTTTGCCCTTATTTTCCAATCGACTTTCAATTCGGCTTACTCAAGATCAAAAAGGTCTTTCTAAGGCTTGTAATGGGGATGAGTGCAAAGGTATGGTCATTTAGGCTCAATGAATTTTTCCTCGTGAAATGTGGTAGTCTCAAGGCATTCCCTTCCTTTTCTATATCAATTCTTTTTCTAGTGCTTCTAAGTCACCTTTTTATTCACCTCCATGGATTGCTTGGAAACCCGATTTCGTTTGTACTTTATTCCACTTTTTTTTGTAGGGGTTCCATTATTATGCAACACCATGGGTTAAGGGAGTATTTTCCTGCACTTTTTGACTACTCCTTTTCCTTTTCACCACACCCCCAACTTAGGCTTTTGGCCTAAGTTGGCTATTCGCTAAACCACAAATCAAGAGGATTATAGGTAGTGGGTCAAGTAAGGTCTAGGGTTCATCAAGGTTCGTCCAACAGAAGGTAAGGCTCAAAGGGTGTTCAAGAGAGTTTCACACGCTCACGGGTAGGCCACAAAAGAGGTATAGCTTAAATTTGGCTCAAACTCTTTAAAGTTGCCTAAGATCATCTCAAGAGGACACCTTTCTAAATCAATCAGACTAACGGGGTAAATTCTAGGTTTGTTCATGCATGGTTCAAAGCAAGCTAATCACACAAGGCATCGAGACTTAAGTCAAACAAGACTACACACTGTCGCTAGTGTGCAACAGTCATTACAAGAGAATCAATTCGATAAATGACTAATCACAAAGAGATGCAAAGAGTTCACATATTGTTTATGCAACTTTATTTGGCCTCGTCGTAGCCGCGCATTCATGTTCGTTCAATTGAGAGCACTATTCAAGTCATTGGTATTGATCGAAATCGTGACTCAAAGTTTTGCAAAAGAACAACCACATTCAACTCACAAGGGGTGGCAAAAATGTGCGAAAAATTCAAAATTTTTCAGAAGGGGTCAAAATCATTTTGCAATTAAAAATAAGCGGAGCCTCAAGCTCAAACATCCACAGGAAAGCATATAAACATAATTTTGACACAGAACAACCCAAACATATACACAAAACACAATTATCAGCACAAAAGGTGTGGGCCTCACCCCACCACAAATAAAAATCATTTGTCCTCAAATGCAAATAAATGTAGCCCAAAAGTAGATGTAAGTAAGACAAAGAGGAAGGTAGAGAAAGGTCCTGTCTACGCAGTCTCTCTATATGTCGGGGCATCAATGCCCTGAGTAATCTCAGATGAAACATCAGTGCCAGATCCATTAGGAGCTACTGTGGACGTCTCGGTCGGCAATGTCTGGATCACCGGTTGCATAACCGTCTCTACTAGATCTAGCATATCTCTGAATATGCTCGCATCTTGTCTCTCTGTCATCTCCTCCTCATCTGCTATCAACTTCTCATCGGTCTCTGCATCCGACTTTGCATGTGCTGTGCCATCCACCTGCATATCTCCGGTGGTCTCAGGAGCATCCTCATCATCTGCCATTTCTATTAGAGAAGTGAAGTCAGTAGACTTAAGATAGTCTACGTCCTTCCTCAAACCCTCGATCTCAGCTTTTAAAGCCGTCACCTTAGAGGCCTCCCCCTGTCTGCTCTCGCAAATAACAACTCTTAATGTCAAGGCATCAATAGAAGTTTGAAGGGGGGTGAGTGCTGCTAGTATGGCCCTGTCGATTATCCCTGGAACAGACCTCTCCAATCGGGTAGCTCTCACATTAGTTGAATAGGTCAACTGCTCCATCTTCAGGATCATGGCCTGAGTGATTCTGGTAGGCTGGGAGGATGAGGGAGCACCTGGAGCCTTTGAGGAAGATGAAGAAGAAGAAGGAGGGGGTATACCTGAGGGCTCTGAGGCTGGAGTAGGCGAAGGTATCTCTGCTGGTAATGAGTCAGCACTGACCTCTGGAGAGGTATCTATTGGATCTGCTCTTCTCCTATTAACCTCTTCTCATGTGAACTCGGCCCCTATACACCGGATATCTGTGGAGGAAGACGGGGTGACCTCTATATTGCTTGCAGGATCCCGGGGTACTCCGTCACGCCGGCTTAACTGAGTGATCAAAAAAGGAAATGGCAAAGATGTCAGGGTCTGTTTGGCTCTCACAACCATCTCCTATGAGATCAGCAGTCCCAGGTCGATCTGCCTTCTAGCCATGATAGAACCAAGGCACGCCGCCTTAGGATGACGCAGGATGGACTCCTTTTGTGATGGAATGACAATGCTGCTGATGAAGCCAAACCAGTATCGGAAGGCGATATTCATATCCCTCTTTTCAATAGGAGGTCCTGCATCCATCCACCTCGGGGTGATGTCAAAAATCATCGGAGCTAACCAACCCTTCAAGTCATCTAGGGACGGAACAATAGGCAAACCCTGGTAGGGCAGTACCAAGTGCAACGGTCTACCCAATACAACATTAATATGCTCGCTGTGACACTCAAATTCCTTGCCTCTGGACCATAACCAACTTCATCGGTTGGAATTCACTAGATTTTTTCTTATTTTTTGGGACCAACTCCCCATAGGCTAAGTAGAATTCCCGAACCCAGGAAGGGATGTAAGTGCCCAGTGTGCTAGTGAACTGCTCGAACTCATGATACCTGAGCGTGTCAAGCACCTCAACATGCTTACCTTCCAAACCCTCCACAGATAGTAACTTTTCTTCTAGAATGATCGGTAAACCATCACCTTTCAATCTGTTCAGCAATCTGGGTAGAGGTGGAGCTACTAGGAGTGCAGAGGCCACTGAAGGTGGTGCCGGAGCTGGCACTGATTCAATAGTAGGAGGAGTTATAGCTGATGGAACTCTAGTGGGTGTGGATTGATGTCTATCTCTGAGCCTATTCTGTCGGTTAATCAAGGGTTTTTCATCATCCAGCTCAGAGAAATCTGGCTCAATAGCTGACCCTTTTCTAGTGATATATTTCTTTCGTTTGCCTTTATATCCCGATGGGAGATATTGCTTTCTTTTTTGTGAAGGACATGATCCTCCTTCATTTATCGTAATTCCCTTTGCCTTTTTCTAAGGTGGCTCGTTTAAGTTTGTGTGTACCATAACTGCAAAAGATCAAGAGATTAGGCAAACTCAACACAACCACAAAGAATATTTTTGTAGAAAAACTCGTTGATCAAGTCGGCGAGTCGCCTAACCTATTTGGCGAGCTAGGTCGAGCTCGCCAAAAGGATTTTCTTAAACTTTAGGCAACTTGGCACTGAAACAGCTTATTCGGCGAGTCGCCGATTACTTTCGTCGATGACAAGGTTATCTGCCAAAAGATACAGTGAAAGAGAGTATAATGGGTATCGAAAGGGCGATCTAAAGTTCTATTGGTGAGTCACCGACAACTTTTTTGCGATCACGAATGTGTCTGCGAAAAGTTACAGATTTTACAGCACTAAGGATATGAAGTAAGGGCGGTCTATAACCCATAAGCGAACCATCGAATCATTCGGCGAGCTTGACCCAGCTCGCTGAATGACACAACGTTCCTATTTTTCAACCCAACTCTCGAAACCAACCTTACGAGATTCAAAAGCAAAATCAAAGCATGCATACACGAAATTCACACAGGACCGATACTTCCCATTGCACCACAATACTCAGACTTTTTCTGGTTTCGCCAAATTTGGCCTTTTAACTACGAGTACCCTTAAGAATGCAGTCACCCATTACTAGTTCATTCAAATCAAAGCACAAACACTAAGACATTCGACTATTAAAGCATTTCAGACAAATTTTTTGAATTAACAATAGCATCACAATACCCTATTTCTATCAGAGAGGCTCATCACACGTCATCCTGATACTATAATTAGAAAAGAGTGGAAAATTATCACCACTAAATTCAGAGTTTTAGAGACTAACCTTCGATGCTGATCGATTTGCTTTCTTTTTGAAATGCTAGGTTGCAAAGAAATCCAACCTCAAGAACTAATCACCGACTAAAATACTAATTTAAGGTATAAATGTAAGAAAAAGTACCTTTGGTTCGATTTTGGGGAGTTTCAGACGAGGGAAAATAAGAGATTCAAAAATTTGACCTTTGGCCTTTAATAACCGTTCAGTTCTCGGCCATTCGGAGAGTTTAGTCCTGTCACTGATCAACTCGGAGACACCCCGAACGCATACTCATCTTGTCGAGTTTTACAGGACATCCCTTATTTTGGGGCCACAATGGCGGATTAAATCGGAATCGTCGATAGGTTTGGCAATTCGCCAATTGGATCCTTGGCTCGCCAACTTGCACTTTTCAACACCTTTCTCACTTTAACCTACAAAACCAACACACCATTATTCTAACATAGTAATTAAAAGTAGTAAAACCTTGGGTTGCCTCCCAAGAAGCGCCTTATTTTATGTCGTGGCACGACGCAAATCCTGTCTCATTCTCCGTTATTGGGGTTAGCCCTAGTGTCACTAGGTGACCCCAATATGTCATTTGGGTTGAGATGAGGCATTGCAAAACTCAGGAGTGACCTGATTAGCTGGATTGATCTAGAGTGAGATCCTATCATTTGATTCAACACTTCAATATTCTCCTTCATTTCTTCCAACACCTGATCTTGATCGGTGATCTTTTGGAGAATGATTTGAAGTGTGTCCTCGACACGATTTCCCCCATCTCTAGACTTCCTCCGCCCATGAGGGGGTATGTATCTCCCTTTGCTATTGCATTGGATTACCACCTCTGAGATTTTGGTGGCCAAGCAGTTTAGCTGAGATGTCAGTACGGTCAGCGTGAGGTCCTTTTGGACTCCTTGGCTCATTTCAACCAATTTTCCACTACTCTGCTCAGCCATGCTCATCTAAATGGACAACTTAACGACAAATAAAACTAAAAGTAAAGTTAGTGAAACTACAACTAAGAAAATAAAAAATTCTACTAATCTAAAAATTCTCAAATAACACCACTCCCCGGCAGCGGCGCCATTTTGATGTTTGTTGTAATCAATGACACAACTTCCAATTTAAGTGTCTACGATCGTGCAATAGTATAATTACCCAACCAAGGGCTGGGGTCGTCCCAAGAGAGTGGTTTTGAGAATTTATAGAAAAATAAAATTAAGTTCTAACTAGTCGTAGCTAAAGACGTTAACGAGTAAAAACATAGTAAATAAAAAGGGGTGACGCAAAGTGTCAAATATTAAATAGGGGTTTTGCAGCAAATAGATAAAAACAATGAATTAATAATGGAATCGAAGCAATGAGAGGGGGATTCTCTTGGGATGTGATCAGAATGTGAGTTAATCTAAAGTATTGGGTACAGGCTTTCGATAAAAAAGTTATAGAGTAATAGTGACTAGGCTAAGATTTATGTGGAAATAAGTTCTCTCTCGAGCAACTTACCCCGTTTCAAATGGGTTCCTCTCGGACACCCACTTGCCACATGAATGCCATCCTACGCCTTACCCCACGCACTCTCTCGAGTTGAGTGTTAGGATATGGGACTAGGGCTCACCCTTTCGGGCTGAACCTCATGTCGACCCACTCATTAGGCCATCAATTTAGTGGTCTTAGTATTACAACCTCTCTCTCTCGCAAGCCAAAAACACATAAATAAACTTGTATTTGCAATTACAAATTCATTAGATTCATACACAACCACTAAACGAAATCACAATTGAACTACAAATAAACTATCAACAAGCATGACCCAACAAATATATTAACCCATAGTCGCTAAATCACACCCCAAGAATTGGCGTTTTTAGCCACACATCAAGAGATAGAAATTTATACCTAAATGAGTTTGCATTCAAATGAGTATGAATATTGAAGTCTTGTTACATGCCAAGGATGAAGAATCTAAGAGACCCAAGTCCAAATCTTGAAGATAAAAACCCTCTTCTCCTTCAAGTCTCCAAAAGCCACTCACTTAGAGCAAAAAGTACTATTTTATTGTGAAAATTAAAATAAATGTTCGACTCTCCTAAAAATTAATAAAGGGTTTAGTATTTATAAACTTCAAAAATTAGTGTTGGCGGATCATTCGGCAAGGTTAGTCGAAATCATCGATTAACTCGACGATTCACCCTTTGCTGTAGTTCATCGCTGTCTTGCACTAGCCTTCAACATCGTCGTGCTCTGTGTCATTGGGAGACTTAGTACTGCTTCGCGAAACTATTCGGCGACACGCTGACTGCTCCTTTCATCTCTTTTTTGATCTTGCTCCTTCAGGGCCTCACGTATTGGAACAAACAACGAAGTGCGTCCCTTTGACGAATTGCTAAGCGTGCTTGGCGATGCTCAGGTTCTAGCTTCTTTGTTATTTTTAGCCTTTTTGTTCCTTTTTGCGTCTAAGTGTCCATGCTTCTATTAAAACTTGAAATACCTGAAACTTAAAGGTTTTTATCAGATATTAAGATAAAATAATCATTCGAGGACACAATTTCTATTAAAATATAGTCCTAAATAATTCCAATTTGTGGACTCATCAGAGACCCCTTCGGGGTCAAGTATGCCGTGTTACATCTAGGGTGTACCCTTGGGTTATGACAAACTTGGTTATTAGAGCACAAGGTTTAGAATGGTTCTAGGATTATCTCAAACCACGTCTAGTAGAGTCTTGTTCATAAATGTGAAGCTTGTCACATTTATGAATAGAAGGCTATTGGATATTTAGGAAATCTCACTTCTTCATTCTCTAAGTTGTGCCATAGAGTTTGGCTCTAGTAGGTCCTTCTTCTAATCTGTGTCCTATGGTTTTTTAGGGTATGGATAATACAAGGGAAAATGGTAGGAGAAATGATGAAGGCAATGAGGAGCAAGAAGTTCCTCCCCAAGCTCCAGTTGATCCCGTGGTGGAGAATGTGACACATAAGGAATTTCGATCTACTATCCATATGTTGGCTCAAGTCGTGACGACTCAAGCCAATAGAGAAGTGGTAGCTCTGATCAACCCTAATATGAATTCTGCGACTTCTAAATTGTGGGATTATGCATGAATGAACCCTCCCTAGTTTCTTGGTTCCAAAGTGGGAGAGGATCCTCAAGAATTTATGGAAGAGGTTTATAAAATACTTGATGCCATGGGCTGACTTCGACAAAAAAAGCGGAGTTAGTCGCTTACCAATTGAAGAGTCTGGCTCAAGTATGGTACTCAATGGAAGAACAATAGGCTGGTAGGAGCGAGTCCAATAGAGTGGGAAGTGTTCAAAGAAGCATTCCTTGATAGGTTCTTTCCCCGAGAGATGAGGGAACCTAAGGTGGAAGAATTCATCAACCTTTGTCAATGAGGTATGAGTGTTCAAGAATATTCTCTAAAATTTACTCAATTGTCCAAGTATGCTCCGGCTATGGTGGTAGATTCAAAGTATATGATGAGTAGGTATTTGAAGGGGGTGTCCAAAATGGGAAGAAAAAAATACCGTACAACAATGCTCCTTCATGATATGGATATCTCACGTCTTATGGTGTATGCTTAACATATGGAGGAGGAGAAACTCCAAGACAAGAATAGGGAGGAGAAACGAGCTAGAACCGGTGATGGGAATTTCTCCAATTCTAGATCCGATGGATATAGCCAAACCTAGGACCCAACAAAAGCTTTCCAACTAAGATAGGGTGTATAACCCTAAGCCTCAAAGGGGAAGTAATAGTGAATCTGTGTTACTTAAGTCTACTTGCACTAAGTGTGGAAGGAAACATTATGGTAGGTGTCTAGCCGACAAGGACGGTTGTTATGGTTATGGTAATGAGGGGCATAGGATGAGAGATTGTCTAATACTTAGGGCTAAAGGGAAAGAGTCCAAGCAAGCTTCTCTTAGTGGTCTGAATTTCAATGCTTCCAAACAAATATAGGTTCTATTTCCTCCAAGCCAAAAATAATGAAGTGTGACCTCCTAATGTTGCTACCGGTATGTGTATTATGCTTTATTTGATTCCGATATTGTTTGGTCTTTTGCGATTTGATATGTTAGACTTTGAAGTTGTCCTTAGTATGAATGATGTTTAGAAGAGTTTTGATAGGCTTACTCCCAAGGGGGAGATAATGTGCCTAAATAGTAAGGTTATGGTGTGTTTATGTGTTGTCATAATTTCCTTATATGATGCATGTTAATGAAAGCTTGTGATTGAAAAGAAAATGAGTTTGCATGATTATTTCCTCATGTTGTAGTGCATTGAGTAGGAGTTGCCTATTGCCTTTATGAGATTAATAGATGAGCATACCTTAGTTTGCAGTTGAAAGATTCCTCCTTGAATAAATGCTTTCTGAGAGTAAATTGCATTTAGGCTCCATGAGTGTGTGTTGAGCATGTTTAGCTTGGAGATGGTAGTTCCTCCTTGAAAATGAGTAGATATAGAATTTCATGAATTTTTGGGTTGGTAGATGTAGTTCCTACTTCCTTTTGTTGCATTCAATATGTTTAGCTTGGAATTAAAGTTTTCCTCTCTTGTTTATGTGCATATAGATGAGTTGCATGCATGATGGGCTGCTAGTCTAGAGTCGTTTCCTTTAAAAAGTGTTTAGAATCATCATTCGAGGACGAATGATCCCAAGTGGAGATATTGTAACACCTGGAAACTAGTAAGCTCAACTAGAGCCTTAAGTGAGGGTGCTAGAGTTTAATGTGAGGGTTAGAATCATAAATATGACTTCTTGAACGTAGAATGAAGGTTTTAGGGTTAGAGCATCAAGGTACGACCCCCCAAGGACGAACCAAGGGTCCTTGAAAGGGACCCAAAATAGTTCCTAAAATCTGCCCAAAAAGGGCCCACCTACGGATGGGACTCACGCCTAGTAGGTGGATGATGAGTCCACAAATTGGACTCATTCAGGGCTATATTTTTATAGAAATTGTGTCCTCAATGCTTATTTTATCTCAATATCTGATGAAAACCCTTAAGTTTCAGGTATTTGAAGTTTTAAAGAAAGCATGGATACTATGTCGCAAAAGGGAACAAAAAGTTTGAAAAGAACGAAGAAATGAAGGCCTGAGGATCGCCGAGTCCACTTGGAGAGTCGCCAAAGGGTCTTACTTTGCCTTTTGTTCCAGTGTGCTGAGCCCTGAAGAAGAGGATTAAGTCGGCGGAAAAAGAGAGCAGTCGGCGCATCACCGAGCAGTTCCGCAAAGCAGTACCATGGCGCCCAATGACCTAGAGCACGACGAGGCTGAAGGCTGGTGCAAGACGGCGATGAACTACACCAAAGGGTGAATCGCCGATTTGATCGGTGATTCTGACTAATGACGCCGAACGATCCGCTGCCGCACAAATCTGTGAAAACTATAAATACTAGTTAGATTTTTAATTTTAGTGTGGAACAATTATTATAATTTTCACTTAGAGTCGAACAATTGTGATAGTTTTCATATAGAACAATACTTTTTGATATTTTTTCTCTAAGTTTTAGAGGGTTTTGATGACCTGAAAAAGAAGAGAGTTTCATCTCCAAGGATTTGGACTTGGGTCTCTTAGATTCTCCATTCTTGGCCTGTAACAAGACTTAAATCTTCATACCCATTTGAATGCAAGCTCATNTTCTCTAAGTTTGAGAGGGTTTTGATGACTTGAAAAAGAAGAGAGTTTCATCTCCAAGGATTTGGACTTGGGTCTCTTAGATTCTCCATTCTTGGCCTGTAACAAGACTTAAATCTTCATACCCATTTGAATGCAAGCTCATTTAGGTATACATTTCTATCTCTTGATGTGTGGCTAAAACCTCCAATTCTTGGGAGTGATCTAGCGAATATGGGTTATGATAATTGTTGGGTCTTGCTTGCTGATAGTCTATTCGTAGTTTAAATGTAATTTCGTTTAGTGGTTGTGGATGAATTTAATGAATTTTTAGTTGCAAATACAAGTTTATTTATGTGTTTTCGGTTTGCTCGAGAAAGAGGTCATAAAACTAAAACCACTAAAATGATGATCGGTGTGAGTGGGTCGACATGAGGTTCAGATCGAGAGAGTGAACACTAGTCTCATGTCCACACACTTAGCTTGAGAGAGTGAGTGGATTAAGGCGTAGGCTGGTCTTCATGCGGAAAGTGGGTGTCCAAGAGGAACACATTTGAAACGGGGTAAGTTGCTCAAGAGAGAGCTTATCCCCCTTAAAGTTTAGCCTAGTCACAATTATTCTATGAATCTTCTATCGAAAGCATGTACCCAATAATCTAGCTTAACCCGTATTCTTGTCACATCCCAAGGATCCCCTCTCATTGCTTAAAAATCCTTGTTTATTTTGCTGTTTTTACTTAGTAGTGACAAAACCCCCGATTGTTAATTGACACTTTTGTGTCCCCCTTTAATTTATAATGTTTTTTACTCGTTAATGTCTTTAGCTACGACTAGTTAGAACTAAATTTTATTTTTCTATAAATTCTCAAAACCACTCTCTTGGGACGATCCCAACCCTTGGTTGGGTTACTAAACTATTGTGCGACCTGCATCGGAAGTTGTGTCTTGATTATGCAAACATCAAAATGGTGCCGCTGCCGGGGATTGGTGTTATTTGATAATTTTTAGATTAGTAAAATTTTTGTTCTTCTTAATTGTAGTTTACTTACTTAACTCTTAGTTTTGTCTAGCTTGTTTGTGTGTTGAGACAGGATAATGAGTATACATGATGGAGATGGTGAACCATTGGAGCACCTCCAGTAGAAGTGATGAGGTTCAGTGATCGCATCCTGACCTTCAAGCATCTAGAAGGAGAATTTTTTCATGAGTCGTGGCTGAGGTTTAAAACACTAGTGATACAATGCCCAACTCATGAGATCCCCGATCTAGTTCTACTGGAATGCTTCTATAGGAGTCTAAATCTTGGCAATAGAGGATTAATCGATCAACTTATCCCAGGTGGCCTTGAGAGATACTCCTATGAGACCGTAGCCAAATTCCTTAACCTTGTGGCTAAAACCAACAAGGATACTGAGAAGGTCCAGCAATTGATCATTTTGCTAGGTCAGATGGATAACTTTACCCAAAAGGTCGAGGAACCGGAGGTGATGTCCAAAGAGAAGAGCAAATGCATACTACCTACAGAGCAGGAAAGGTCTATGGACATTGAAAATAGACGTATCAAGGATATGTTATTAACCATTCTCCATAAACTAAATGAGCAAGATAGAGTGTTAGATGAGATTAGAGAAAATGTAGAAGTGCTAAATCAGATGGGCGATTCTCACTGTAGATCTATCCAGATAATTGAAACTCTCTTGGGTCGTGTGATGCCTCATCTCCATCAGCCACGAAGCAGGGGGTTGCCAAATGATGTTTTGGCTAACCCCAAAAGTGAAGTTTCGGTGTTAACCCGCGTCGTGCCACAACGTTAACTAAGGCGCTGTTTGGGAGGCAACCCAAAACCCTTAACTTCTTTAATTATGTTATTTTTGATACAAAGGTGTTTTGATTTTGTAGGATTGGGCATGAAAAGTTTGTGAAAAGTACGGGATGAATTACACAAGTTCAATTGGCGAATTGCTGAGTAGATTAGCGACCCCGACAAAGACCGCCGTTTGGATCCTTACTTTGACTGAGGGTCCTATAAAACTCGGTGAGGTAGATAAACACTTGGAGCATCGCCGAGTAGTAGAGAAAATTCAACTAATGTCGTCGAATGGGTGAGATCTGGATGGTTTTTATAAAGTCACAGATCTTGACTTTCAACCTTTTTCATATTCTCTCACTCTCGATTTTTGCAAAATCGCACCTACTTAGTATTTTTCAGAATTTTCACACCTCGTAAGTATTCTAGCTGCTTTAGTAGTGCTTGGATATGTACTAACCTGCTTCCTAGCGTCACAGTCTTAACTTAATCTGCCTAAAAGGTTGATTCTCCAAACCCTGCATTTAATTGTGATATTTATACTCTCATTGCAAGTAATTTTATCCTATGTCATGTGTTGTGCCTTTCTGATAAATTTAGAGTATTCGACGTGCTGAGGTGAGCTCTCCGAATCACTTGGCGGTTCGTCAAATGATCCCGTCTCGCCTTTAATTTCAGTCTACTTATGATAAGGGTTGTGTAACTTTCGGCCAAAAATCTTTGATCGCCAAAAGCATTCGACAACTCGACGAAAGTATCCATGGTCGCCCTTTTTGTCTGCACCTCTGAACCTTTTTGCACTGTATCCTTCGGCGGATAAAATCCTGCTCGCCAAAGCAACTTGGCGACTCACCGATCTATTTGGCGAGTTTTTCTGCAATTGTGCCCCTCTGAATTTGATTTAGTTTTTTTAACTTCTTCCGAATTCTTTGCAGAAATGACTAGATCTAAAGTTGCAGGAAGAAGCAGGCCACCACAAGGTAAAACAAAAGGGATTACAATCAATGAGGATGCAGATGCATTTAGAAGTAAGGTTGCTAAACTTTCCACAACTGGTGAAAAAGGCAAGGGAAAACACAAGACCCTTGAATTATCAGATGCAAGCACTAACAGTAATGACTTTTATAGAAATTACCCTAACCAATCTTAAAGCGAAGGTGTGGGTTCTGATGAGGATGGTCGGTTAATAGCACTGAGGGCTGAGCGACGAACTAAGAAGCTGAATGATCCATCCAGGGCCTGGACTCCCCATCCTATCACCACTACACCTCTAGTTCCAGAGCAGGCAATGGTATTAGCACCTCCAGTACAGGGTCCTCCGCCTAAATCAATGAATCGAGTAAAGGCTGAGGGGTGTGCGCTTTTCGCTTGGCTTCTTTGCGTAAAGAACCTAACTCATTGAAAGTTAAGAAAAATGAACCATTAAACCCTTTAACCAGTGTATGCTAAGTAGTGGCAATAAGAATCTGAACTTTCTGAAATTCGAACCAGAACTTGAATAGGAAAACAAGTGGACACACCCGCAAGGAAACCCATGTTTGAGATACCACAAGTTCCAAATCTTCACCAAACCCCGTGACCCTTATATTCCAGTATAGCAGCGTGTGAGCACAACCAAGGGTCCACAGAGGAGGTGACGACTTTAAAAGCTGCCATTGCTGAACTGCGAAAAGATATAGACCACCTGAAGTCCACCGATGTGTCTATGGTCTTTGGATCAGTGGAGATTCCAGAGGTGCCTAAGATGCCTCAGACCACCACTGGACATGGGGATAGAGAGAAGTAGATAGCCGATCCTGAGTTAGAAGCAACAACTGATGAAGAGATGCTTGAGGAGACCGAGGGAGCTGCAGATGAAGACCTGACCGAGATGGAAACAACTATGATAGATGCTGTTGTGCAAACTTCCTTAGCACATGTTGCTGGATCCAATGGAGCTGGTCTTTCTGGGGGTCACTCCGGGCACTGAAGCCCAAACAGATGGAGCGACCAATTCGACATGTTCCCCTCTTTTCCTCCCTCTCTGTCTTTTCCTATTCTAAATCCTGGATAATCTTATTTGCATTTGAGGACATATTGCTTTTATTTGTGGTGGGGCGAGGCCCACCTTTGTGTGCTATTTGATGTTTGTATATTGTGTATATTTGGGCTGTTCTTTTTAAATTGTGTTATTATACACTGCTTTGCGTGGATGTTTGAGCTTGTGGCTCATTTTTTTTCATATTGTAAAATGATTTATACCTCTTCTAATTTTTTTTGAATTTTTTGCACATTTTCGGCACTCGTTATATGCTCTTGAATGTGGCTATTCTTTTGCAAAAAATTGAGTCTCGGTTCCAATCAATATCGATGACTTGAATACTGCTCTCAATTGAACGAACATGAATGCGCTGATGAGGCCAAATGAAGTTGCATAGATAATATGTGAACTCTTTGCATCTTGTTATGTCTAGCCTAATATCGAATTGAGTCTCTTGTGATGATCATTGCACACTAGTGAAAGTGTGGAGTCTTGTTTAACTTATAGAGTCAATGCCTAGTGTGATGAGCTTACCTGTGAACTATGCATGATGGATCCTAGAATTTTCCCCATTGGTCCGGTCAACTAAGTGATGCTATCTCTTGATATGGCTCGAGATCTAGGCATTAGTGCCTGGAGTCACCTCAGAAGGACTTTGATGCCGATCAAATGGCTTTTTGTAATGCTAGGCAGCAAAGAAATCCAACCCCAAGCACTAATCACTGACTAAAATACTAAATTAAGGCAAAAATATAGAAAATAATACCTTTGGTGTGATTTTGGAGAGTTTGAAATAGGGGAAACTGAGAGATTCAAAAATTTGACCTTTGGTGTTTATATAACCATTCCGTTCTTGTCCATTCGGCGACGTTAGTCGCACTCGCCGAACCACCGAGCGGTCTTTTGTCCTGCCTTTTCTTTAAAATATTCAATTTTCTGGGGGCAAAATCGGTGGTCTGCATCGAGATCACCGAACAGGTTGGCTATTCATCGAGCTACTTTTCAAGTTCGTCGAGTTTTACAGGCTCTGCAATGCACTAGCATTGAGCCCAACGACGGATACAACCGATCTCGCCGACCTATTAGGTGAATCGCTGAATGGACCTGTTGCTCGCCAATTTGAAATTTTCCACGCTTATCTCATTTTTAACCTGCCACATTATAAACCATTATTTATAAAAGTAAAATCCTACATTTGCAACCTTGGGTTGCCTCCCAAGAAGCGCCTTATTTAACATTGTGGCTCGACATAGGTCCTGCCTCAACGTAGGTCCTGCCTCACTCTCTGTTATTAGAGCTAGACCTAGTGTCTTAGGTAACCCCAATATATCGTTTGGATGGAGCTAAGGCATTGCAAACATAAGGAGTGATTTGATGTGCTGGATTGATCTAGAATGAGATCCAATCAATTGATTCAACGCTTCAACGTTCTCTCTCATTACATCCAACACTAGATCTTGATCGGTGATCTTTTGGAGAATGATTTAAAGTGTGTCCTCAACACGACTTTTCTCATATTCTCTAGACTTCTTTCGCGCATGAGGAGGTGTGTACATCCCTTGGCGTTTGCACTGGTTTTCCACCTCAGATATTTTGGTGGTCAAGTCATTTGGTTGAGATACCAGTGCAACTATCTTAAAGTCACCCTTGACTACTTGATCTGCCTCAACTGGCTTGCCATCCACTCCTCTGTCATTCTCAGAGGACCTACATACACAAATAATAAACAAAGAGAATAAAACTAAAAGTAAAATTAGTAAAAACTACACCAAAAAGAACAAAAACTCTAGAAATCTATATCTTCACGTGACACCACTCCCCGGCAGTGGCGCCATTTTGATGGTTATCGTGACCAACGATACTAACCTACGGTATGAGTGTCTACGATTTTTGATAATATAGTAACCCAACCAAGGGTTGGGGTCGTGTCCCAAGGGAGTGGTAGTGAAATAGTAGTTAGGCTAAAATTTTGTTCTAGTTAGCTGTAGTTTGAGAAATTATCGAATAGAAACAAAGTAAATTCAAGTGGGTGACACCAAAGTGTCAAATATCAATGAGGGTTTGTCACAAGTATAGTTAATACAACAAAAATAAAGAGAAAATTCAAGTATGGGGAGAAGTTCTTGGGGTGTGATCGCTATACAAGTTGAGATAAATCGGTGGGTACATGCTTTCGATAGGAAATTTGCAAGATAATAGTGACTAGGCTAAGCTTTAGATGGAAATAAGTTCCCTCTCGGTCAACTTACCCCATTTCAAATGCGTTCCTCTCGATCACCCATTTGTCGCATGAAGGCCAGCCTACACCTTACCTCACTCACTCTCTCGAGCTGAGTGTTAGGATATGGGACTAGGGTTTACCCTCTCGGGCTCAACCTCATGTCGACCCACTCCTTAGACCATCCGTCTAGTGGTCTTGGTTTCACGACCTCCTTCTCGGGCAAGCCAAAATACATGGGTGGTTTGTATTTGCAACTACAAACCCAATAAATTAAACCACAACCACTAGGTGAAATCACCATTAAAATACATCTAACCTATCAGCAAGCGAGACCCAATAACAATATGAACACATATTTGCTAAATCACACCCCAAGAAGGGGTTTTTTTTGCCACACATCAAGAAATAACAAAATACACCTAAAATGATACTAAAATCAAATGGGTATAAGGAATTAAAGCTTGATTTAAGCAAAGGAAGAAGAATGGAAAATACCCACTTCCAACTTGGGGAAGATGAAATTCTTCTTTCTTCAAGTCTCCCAAACAAAACCCTCTCCAAACTTGAGAGAAAATATCCCAAAAAGTACTATTCTATTGTAGAAATTATAATAATAATTCAAATCCTTAAAATTAATAGAGTTATAGACTTCAGAAATTAGTGTTGGCGGATCGCTCGGTGAGGTTAGTCGAGGTCGCTGAATAACTCGGTGACTCTCCTTTCTTCTGTCTCATCGCCATTTCGTGCTTTCCTTCAGCATCTTCACGTTCTGGACCATTGGCGGTATCGTACTATTTCACAGAACTATTCGGCGAAGCGCCGACTGCTCCTTTCATCGCCTTTTTGATCCTTCTCCTTCAGGGCGAAGGCGTACTGGAACAAAGGGCGGAGTGAGTCCCTTCGGCGAATCACCAATTGTGTTTGGTGATGCTAAGGCTTCAGCTTCTTCGTTCTTTTCAGCCTTTTTGTTCCTTTTTGCACCTAAGTGTCCATGCTTCCACTAAAACTTCAAATACCTGAAACTTAAGAGTTTTCATTAGACAAAATAAGCATTTGAGGACACTATTTCTATCAAAATAAAGCCCTAAATGAGTCCCATATATGGACTCATCACAGACCGTAAGTGGGGTTCCATCGTAAAGACCCAAATCTTTATAGTATCTATTCCCACCCATGGTCAACCTGTATGGTTCATTGTTGGACCTACAGACCGTAGGTGAGGGTCAACAACCAATTAGAGGGAAGTTGATGTTGGTCAACTTCAAACGGCTATAACTTTTAGCACAAAAGTCCTTAGGTAGCCCATTACCAACCCAATGATAGATAATTGAATTCTCTTTCCAACGCCGCCGAGTTTGCTAAAATCCCATCTCCGAGTAAAAAGTTATGCTAATTTTAGTGAAGCCCTGTCGGGAGACTTGACCGACGACCCCTACCTACGGTTGGTAGGTCAACCCATGGACCTTAGGTCCCTCCTGGTGGCCTTCGTCAGAATTAAGTTAGGTTCGTTTTGGTCCTTTCCCCTATGTGTTGGTCACTTAAACTACGTCGTTTAATCCCTGAACTAAGTAGTTTTGGTGAGTTTAAGGCTAGTAACTTAGTCAGATCTTTCCCTAAGCGATTCATTCACTATAAATTCGTCAAACTTAGAACTCAAGAGGAGAAAAGAGGCAACCCAAACCCTTCCAATAATGCAACAAGTTTTCTTCAGTTCTATCCCCAAAATCAAAGGATTTCTCTGTAGATTTCGTCACCAGGTATGTGGAATTTCACTGGTGGATTCTTTTCATCCACTAGGTCCCTAGAATTTAGTTAGATTCTTGATTCCTATATATTTCTTAGACCTAGCTAGGGTTTCTAAGATCTTAGATATTGGTTGTGATTTAGCTGTTAGAGTATTTCCAAGTAGATATCATGTTTTTGTGGAATCATTGCTTAGTTCTTTGCATGAAACTCAGAACCCTAGTTGTGTAGATTCTCTTAGTTCATGAATTACACATGCTAGGTCAGTTAAACATATACACATGCTTCAGTTTTTGATTGTCACATTATTAGTATATAATTGTTACATTCTCAGATTTACATGTCACTATTTTGAGCTATTCAGTATTTTAGTATTTCAGTCATAATGTATCATATACATATTCAGTTGGGAGTAGGCTTAGCACCGAGTGGACTAGGGTTTCAGTGTACCCTCATAGTCCTAGAACTACGTGCCCCCGTAGGTTAAGTCCCCTCTGTGGGCATAAAGTTTAGTGATTACGCTAGTCATGCCTTTATACCTCTAGCAAGGTATATTAGGCCCTTCGATGGGGTGTATACATCGGACACCACAGTTAGGTCACATGGTGGTTATATCGGTTACTAGTAGCTCCTACATTCAGACTCTAGTGTATTTGACCAAGTTTTCAGATATACTTCAGTATTCAGTTTCAGCATGTTATGTACTTGGTCATTGCTTTCAGTTCAGTTCATTTCAGTATGCATCAGTATTTCCATCATGTTCAGATTATATTATTGATTAGTTATGCTTTGTTCAGCTTATATGTTTGTTCAGCTTTTATCCTATCTGCATGCTTAGTACCTTCCAAGTACTGACGCATACTTTGTGCTACATCTTTTCATGATGTAGGTTCAGGTCCTCAACATCCAGATCATGCGTGTATCGATTCTCGATCCACATTCAATATATTTAGTGGTGAGTCCTCATACTTCGAAGGCAATAGATATGTTTGTAAATTTAGTCTTTCATTTCAGTTTCAATTTTGCTAGGGTTAGTTGTGACATGTCCCAGCAACTCTAGTCAGTAGAGGCTTTCCGGACAATAGTATTAGATTCAACGTAGTTTTTTAGTGATTGTTCAGTATCACTGAACTCTTATTCAGTATTCTTATATTCAAACAAGTTTTGGGTATTCCCCACTATTAGTTATCTCATGATTTAGGTTCCGCATTAATTTATCTTCTCATAGATTTGTTCAGTTTGCTTATGATATGCCAACTAATATACCGTGAGTTTACGATATTTTTAATACATTTCACTTAAGAGTTGTGTGTGTCTAGGGCCATTTTGTATTGGTTTTTATGTATTTTTATCACGTTTGTAGGAAATATGTTCAGACGTGGAAACTGAGAGACACAACTGAAGAATGTGCAGAAAAGGGCATCTACGGAGGTGATCTACGGACCGTAGGTCCATTCACGCTCCATAGATGATGACAACAGATAGGCAGGCAAGGCTTGAAGGAAAATCAGGGAATTCTTGACCAAGTGTGGAACCACAGCTGCAAACCACAGACAGTAGATCGACCTATGGGCCGTACTGCTGTTTTGTCAAATCATTCAGAGAGGGGTTCCAGTACTGTGGATCAACCCACAATCCGTACTGTGGATCAGTCGATTGATTCAGAGAAGTGGAGAATTTTGAAGATTGGAAAATTGCCGATGTTCTGAGCCACGGAAGGGACCTACGGACCGTAGGTCAATCCACAATCCATAGGTCAATGTCGTAGATCGAAAATGCTACCTGAAACATTATTTCCTTGTTTCATTTCCTTTTTAGTTAGGGCTTATTTTTCTATATATAGGTCATGTAAACCTCATTTTAGGGAGTTAGACATTATTATTCTTGTTCTAGTTTTTGGCGTTGGAGATTAACTTGAAACTTTAGTAATTCTTAATTTTCTAAGTTCCTTTTGAAGATTTTAGTTTGGAAATTCAAGTTGAAATTCTGGGTTTATCATTCTCATTACGTAAGTTCATGATTTCTTCTTCTAAAAATATGTATCGTGTTCTTGCTATTGTGGATAACTAAATCCACAATTAGGGTTGTGGGAACCATGAGCGATTAACAAAATATGAATAGTAACTAAGCAATTCTTGAATAGTGTTATTGCATGCATTGATAATTCTTTTGTTTAGAAGTCTCTTTAGTGGTTGCAATAGTTAAAACTCGCTTCGTTACTACTTGCCGGACCAAGGAGGAAATTAACAGGAAAAGAATTATCAATATAGACTTAGGGTGATACTATCTAATAGTCTAATGTCAATTGGTGCGAGGGTGAAAACTAAGCCATACATCGATGTGATGTCTAATATGAGGTAAAGGTATGGGTTAGTAAATTATACACATGTAGCCGGACCAAGGTGCGGGGTGAAATTCTCTATTTGCCGGACCAAAGAATTAGAGATACCTAAATTATCACTTTGCATGTAATACACTAGGAAAGGGTTGCTATTACTAGGATTATTGAATTATGAGGTTATGGGGAACACATACACCCTAGTTACTTTCTCATCTTGATAACAACTAAAGTTTAAATCTTGCTCATTGATTACTTACATAATTTTCTGAATTTGTTTCACAAATCCCCCCTTTTAATTAATTGTTTTTGGAAATACATTGACTAAACAAATATAATCGTGGGTTAAAGTTAAGTCTAAACCATATTCCTCGTGGGATCGACCCCAACCTATAAGTTGGCTGCTTTACTTGATAACAATCGCTTATGCTTCTTTAGGGAGGTGTAATTTGAGCGTATCAAATTTTGGCGCCGTTACCATGGAATTTGGCTTTTAGATTAAGTTTAACTACATTATAGAACTTTAGTCAAATATTTCCTAATTTTACTTTTTCTTTTGTTTTTGTCTCTCTTAGGTTCCTACTCTAGTGTATGCCAAGTACAAGGAGTCAAGGAGAACCACTTACTCCCTACTCTCCAGAACTGAACAGAACTTTGCAAAGTGAATAATCAAAGAGTGCCAACTAATCTTGTCGGAGGAGAAGTAGGTGATGGTGTTGGGTTGCAGTCTCCGAGGGTTGGTGATGAGAATAATCAGATTCAAGCTGAGAATCTATTGACAAATGCAGTGAGGTTACTTCATCAACCAGGACCAAGACTGCCTGATAACTATATGGTCAACTTTAGTGCTGTTGAATTTGACGGACCTCTTGTCCTACCTCCTCTACCTCAGGGGCATACATTTGTGGTGACTAGCAGTTTGATGCAGATGCTTACTACGAGGGGCTTGCTTGCGGGTTTGTCATTGGAGGATCGACATGCGCACGTAACCAAGCTAAGGAGTGTTTGCAAAAGCTGTATCAGTCACCCAGACTTAGATATGGATGTCATTCGATTGCGAGTATTCCCTCTATCATTGACCGGCGATGTTGTTGTGTGGTTTAATGAGCGTCCTTATAACTCAATCTATACATGGGACCAATTGACTGATGTGTTCCTAGGAAGATTCTTTCCAGTGTCCAAGAAGCTAAACCATAAAGATAAACTCAACAATTTTGTAGCACTACCTGGAGAGTCCATGAATAGTTCTTGGGATAGGTTCATTGCATTCATATGAGGTGTCCCGAATCACTGAATTGATGATGAGTCGCTGAAGGAATATTTCTATCGAGGTTAGGATGACAACAGTAAGGCAATGCTTGATACTATTGCTGGAGGTTCATATGGTGAGTGTAGTTTTGAGCAGATTACGGTGAAACTGAAGAAGATCTCCCGAAACAACAAAGCTTGGAGCACTAGAAAGTCTGATACTGGAAGGAACACGTTTGCCTTTCATGCTACAAACAACTAATCTGCAGATGAGATTCGCGATGAGATGGTTCAGATGAGGACTAAACTAGGGTTGGTTTTGAAGCATGTGAGAGGAGAAGGTAAATGCTATGAATTATTGACTAGGAATCCACCTCCGGTTGAGTAGTGTTATTATGAAGAGGATACTTATGCGATGAATGATTAGACCGGGGTTTCCAACCAAAGGCCCAAGGTTCCAATACGGATAACTGGCGCCAAGGTCAAGGAAACCAAGGTCAGAACTATGGCAACTACAACTGAGAGGGTCAATATGTCTGGAATGAGAACTTCAATCGTGACAACAACTACAACCAGAACAACTATGGCAACATAAATGATTGGGTTGGACCTTATGTTTTGCCTCAAAATCAGGAATCTGGAAGTAGTATGTCACGTATTGAGGATATGATGTAGAAGATGATGAGAAGGTTTGATGCAACTAATGAGAATGTGAATGAGATGAGAAATGACTTGTCCGAAATTGGCCAGAAAGTTGATGCCCATGCAGTGTCGATAAAGTAACTTGAGCAACAATTTAGTCAGTTGTCTGCTACTGTGATACATACCAACTAGGAACGCTTCCCAGCAACACCATCCAGAATCTGAAGAATGATGGGCATTGTATGGTAATCACGACTCGTGAAGGAAAGCAGACTATTGACCCCACCATGCCATCCGATGTAGAAAAAGTGGTAGAAACAGATGGTGATGAGATTGAGGTTACCGAAGAGACTAAAAATGCCACAGAAAATGAAGCGGAGATAGCCCAAAAGGTTGTTCCCATTCCTAGACCTCCACCTCCTTTCCCACAGAGGTTAGTGCAGAAGGCTGAAGAAGGAAAGTACTCAAATGCCTTGGTATGCAAAGTTCATGAAGGACTTGGTGACCAAAAAGAGGGCTGTTAGTTTTGAGAATGATGAGAGGTTGCAGCATTGTAGTGCCATTTCTACGAGGTCACTGGTACAAAAGATAGAGGATCCTGGAGCTTTCACTATTCATGCACCATCGGTAAGATGCACTTTGCAAAAGCTTTGTGTGATTTGGGTGCCAGCATTAACTTGATGCCATTGTCAATTTATAAGAAGTTGGGTTTAGGAGCTCCAAAACCAACTGTGATGCATTTACCTATGGCTGATAGAACTGTGAAAAAGCCTATTAGAGTGCTTCAAGATGTCCTTGTGAATGTGGGGCCGTTCATTTTTCTGACAAACTTTGTTATACTTGATTGCGAGGTTGACTTTGAGGTCCCCATCATCTTAAAGAGATAATTCCTTGCTACTGGGTGTGCCTTAGTCGATATGGAGAGTGGGCAGATGAAGTTTCGACTGAATAAGAAGGAGGTGACCTTCAACGTCTATAAGTCTATAAAGCAGGAAAGTGATGTTACATCGGTATCGGTGGTGAGTCACACTTTCGGATGAGGTGCCTTAAACACGGAGAAAAAGCACCATGCTCAAAAGACATAGAAGCGCAAACTAGCTCATAGTGATCTTGTGTTGTTTTATAAATCAAGGTTGTGCTATTTTTCGAGTAGATCCAAGTCCTAGTGGACTAGACCATTCAGAATGACCCAAGTGTCCCCACATGGAGTGGTTGAGCTTGAGAAAAGGAGTGGGACAAGGTTTAAACCCAACCAACGGAGGATAAAAAACTACATAGGAAATTCTGAGAGTGTAAATGCAGTGATAGAGGCATGGAATCTTGATGAAGTCTGAGTAAGCAAGGGGTCTACATCGTGCCGTGACGTTAAACCAAATGTTTCTTGGGAGGCAACACAAGATGTAAAATCTAGCCTACTATATGTTTTTCTTTTCGATTTAGGAGTTTTCTTCGTTTATTTGAATTTTTGTAATCCTTTAGATAGGTGTTTTATTTTCTGTATTAGTGTTGGCTAGATATAGCATAGGCTCTATGTCTAAAAAGTGTCCAAAAATTGTAAAAATAATGGCCTAACGATTGCTATATGTACATGGATGAAAAGGCCAAATCTGCATAAAAAACACTGTGCAGAGGTCTATGGACCCCATTAACGGTCCGTGGGTCAATCCACGGACTGTGAATGGTGTCCGTCCATCCCATGTATGTATCCTTAATTTGTCCAAGTATGGGCGCCTCTAGTAGCGTGAGCACTACTAATGGTGCAGCGAGAGTTGATGTTAGCACTACTGATGGTGCTGAGATGAGAGATGCGGGAACTACTGAGGGTGACCGAAGTGTTGATCCAGCGGGCTCCAGGAAACCGGACCCACCTGCTTGTTGATGAGTCTTCGGCACTATGCGCCACAGGTTTACTTCCCCCAATCCATTACTTTTTACTGTTTGTGTGTGCATTGGGGACAATTGCGTCTATTTTTGTTGGGGGTGGGGTAAATGGATTGTGAGTGATATGGTGAAGTCTGAGTAACCCAACTCATAATCCTCTCTTGGGGTTTTCTTGCCTGTGTTCTTTTCCCCCAAGAGACTGCTTAATTTCTGTTGAACTGGCATGTGTTAGGACTGTATGTGTAGAAACATGAGAAAGAATGAAGCATGATGGCAAAAGCTTTTTGAAAAAAAAAATGATACATGTCCAAAATTTGTGATATGTGCTAAAATTTGTAGACGAGAATGAGTTGAATATGTTGGCTCTGAGTATGACATGATAATGAACCAACTTGATGGCATGACTTAAGCTAAGACTTGAATTGGGTAATCTGATAATATGATAATGAAACTATGTGCCAAGAGTGTGAGAATAGTTGATTGTTCAAATAGTGTATGTGCCAATCAAGAACTTGCCCGGTTAATCCTGCTAAGACAATCTACTCTAGAGGATAGGAAGTGATCATAGGCCCTTGTTCTGATAAGTCCACAAATTGCCTAAAAGAAGAATCCAACCAAATGAAATAAATGCTCCCTTTGATCCAAATGCTTTGAGCCTAAATTAGACCATTTCTTTCTAAACCCCTAATCCACCTTCCCATAATCTACTGTGTTGGCCCTGGTCCCTCCTTGGACATGTGCACCTCAACTTAGGCCAAAAGCCTAAGTTGAGGGTGGCTAATGTAAAAAGTAACCTCAATCCTGGCCCTGATCCGACATCGGGTATTGTGCACCTCAACCAATGGAAAATCCATAAGTTGAGGTTGGATATGAAAGGGGAAACCAAAAGAAAAATGGGTATGAAAAGAGTTTGGGGTTGAAAAAAAAAGAGTAAAAGGAAAAGAGAGGAGAGAATTTGACTTTGTGCAAAAAAAGGTGAACAAAAGTGTTGAAAGCGAAAGAAAAGAATAGACTCAAGAAAAAGAAGAAAGTGCAAAAATAAAGAGCTACAAAGTCTAAAGTCACATCCATTGTTGAAGAGAATCAAGGGAAAGAAGGTAAAATGGTAGGATGTCAAGAATAAGGCAAAAAGAGGTAGAACTCCTAATGTAATGTCAAGGAGGGCAGAAAGTCACTAAAGAGTATCCAAATGTACCACACCTGACCCTGAGCCTACGTTACAAGCCAAGAAAGTCCTATAGTGATCCTAGAAACTAGTTTGGAGAGTCTAAGCAGTGAAAATAAGGGCAAACCTATGGTATTGAGCACTAACTGTACTTGAAGTTACTTCTGAGTGTGAGTGTTGAATGAATCCTTGTACTCAAAATCATATTCATTGTGTGAAAAAGGGATTTCGTTTGAGGTAAGGTACTAGTTACATTGTCGCAAATTGGTACCTTGGTGATAGTAAAACAATGTATATTGTGTGTTGGTTGGTCGGTCTTTGTCATGTTTGGATCCGCACAAGTTAGCTTGTTGAGTCTGGGAGAAAAGATTTGCACTCAAAAGGAGAGTTGGGGTAGAGAGCCATGTGAATGCTTGGGCTTGAAATGCTTACTTCTATACAAGTGTCGTTTAGAGTCTTACTGTGTCGCTTGAGGACAAACAATGAATTTAAGTTGAGGGTGTTGATATATCGTGAGTTTACGGTATTTTTAATACATTTCACTTAAGAGTTGTGTGTGTCTAGGGCCATTTGTATTTTTTTTTATATGTATTTTTATCATGTTTGCAGGAAATATGTTCAGACGTGGAAACTGAGAGACACAGCTGAAGTATGTGCAGAAAAGGGCATCTATGGAGGTGATCTACAGACTGTAGGTTCATTCACGCTCCGTAGATGATGACCGTAGATGGGCAGGCAAGGCTTGATGGAAAATCAGGGAATTCTTGACCAAGTGTGGAACCACAGATCGTACATCGACCAACGGGCCGTACTGCTGTTCTGTCAAATCACTTAGAGAAGGGTTCCAATACCTGATTTCGAAGATTCTAAGTATGGAGCTATGGAAGAGGATCCACGGACCGTAGATCAATCCATGGTCCGTACTGTGGATTCGTCGATTGATTCAAAGAAGTGGAGAATTTTGAAGATTGGAAAATTGCCTAAGTCCTAAGCCACGGAAGGGACCTATGGACCGTAGGTCAATCCACGGTCCGTAGGTCAGTGTCATAGATCGAAGACGCGTCCTGAAACATTATTTCCTTATTTCATTTCCTTTTTTAGTGAGGACTTATTTTTCTATATATAGGGCATGTAAACCTCATTTTAGGGAGTTAGACATTATTATTCTTGTTCTAGTTTTTGACTTTGGAGATTAACTTGCAACTTTAGCAATTCTTAATTTCCTAAGTTCGTTTTGAAGATTTTGGTTTGGAAATTCAAGTTGAAATTCTGGGTTTATGATTCTCATTACGTAAGTTCATGATTTCTTCTTCTAAGACTATGAATCGTGTTCTTGCTATTATGGGTAACTAAATCCACTACTAGGGTTGTGGGAACCATGAACGATTAACAAAATATGAATAGTAACTAAGCAATTCTTGAATAGTGTTATTGCATGCATTGATAATTCTTTCATTTAGAAGTCTTTTTAGCGGTTGCAATAGTTAAAACTTGCCTCGTTACTACTTGTCGGACCAAAGAGGTAATTAACGGGAAAAGAATGATTAACATAGATTTAGTGTGATACTATCTAATAGCCTAATGTCGATTGGTGCGAGGGTGAAAACTAAGCCATACATCGATGTGATATCTAATATGAGGTAATGGTAAGGGTTAGTAAATTATACCCATGTAGCCGGACCAAGGTGCGGGGTGAAATTCTCTAGTTGTCGGACCAAGGAATTAGAGATACCTATCTTATCACTTAGCATGAAATACACTAGGAAAGGGTTGCTATTACTAGGATTATTGCATTATGAGCTTATGGGGAACACGTACACCCTAGTTACTTTCTCTCATCTTGATAACAACTAAAGTTTAAATCTTGCTCATTGATTACTTACATAATTTCTGAATTTATTTCACAAATCCCCCATTTTAATTAATTGTTTTTGGAAATACATTGACTAAACTAATATAATCATGGGTTAAAGTTAAGTCTAAACCATATTCCTCGTGGGATCGACCCCAACCTACAAGTTGGGTTCTTTACTTGATAACGATCGCTTATGCTTCTTTAGGGAGGTGTAATTTGAGCGTATCACCAGCTCAATGTTAGCTTGAGGTCAGTCGTAATCCTATGTTCCATGTTTACGTCCAAGGGGTAGCCTTGGAGCGTGGCAAACTTGGTATCAAAGCGTTAGGTTTAAAAGTCCTAGGATGTCTTAAAGCCACACTATGTAGATGAAATGACCCAAAAGGTTCTTAAAAATGTGCTTCGGAAGTTACCGGAAACTTGTTTAGCTATATCAAAAAAAAATCCGTTTCGTTTTTCAAAAATCCGACTTCATATTCTTGTTTAGGAGGTCAAATTGAGTGGGAAATGGGTCTAACCCAAATTTTAGAGCAACCGTATCAAAATCCGAAATTTCCAAGTGAAGCCTTTTTCGAGGGTCTACTTTGGAGGGTCATATCTCCTAGCACACAAATAATTGGGTGGTCCATAACATATCCATGGAAAGCCCTTTGAGTTAGCTACCTAACGCACTTCGTTTCACCTCATTCGGAGTTCGGACGAAGAAGTTATGCCCATTTTCGTAAAATCTGTCCGGCAGGAAATGCAATTTCCAGTGAGCGTTTTTACTGTTCACCCGCCTCATTTTTTTTTCTAAGTGTTGGACCATTTTTCCAAAGGGCATATGTTATTTCCTATATACCATTAGTTCAATTCCCATCTCTAAAACATTTCCCAAAACACCTCTCCCATACTTAGACACATTTTCTCTCAAGTTCTCTCAAGAACCCTAATCCAAAACCTTCCTCAAGATTGAAGAGACTCTTGCTCCAAGTTCCAAGCTTCCATTGAAGACACTCTCAAGACCTTCATAAGAACTCAAGGTATGTGGTGTTGAACTCATGGGTCCTTCCACCCATAGTGCCTAGACTCTATTCTACTCACTAATTCATGGTTTAAGTTAAGATTCATAAATTAGTCTTGTTCTTTGTAATAATTTCCTGCACATTGAATTTTAAACATGAAAAGTGATTGTTTTGAGCATGTTGTGACTCTAGAACTTGAATCTAAATTTGGAATGGATGTGGAGATTTTCATGTGGTATTGTGGGTGTTAAAAGGTGTTGTTGTAGGTTGTTCACTGGTTTGGCTGCATAATTACTACCCTATTTTCCATGCTCTTTGATTCCATTACATGCCTTCAAGGTGTTTGACAAAATGTCCAACTATGGAGAATTGATGAATCGATGCTTTAAAGCTTGAGTTATGAGATGTATGGCAATCCAGAGATGTGTTGATGACAAACTAAGCTTGTGTATATGTTCATTCCATACGTGAGATTGCATTAGAGCCTAATGGGAATTTCCTATATAAAGTGTTGCATGACCATGCCCGGTCCGGGGGAAAAGAACCGGACAACCATGTGAGAGGTTTATATCTCACCACCTAGGATGCTTGGGGTGTGACCAACATCAACCATGTGAGAGGTTTATATCTCACCACCTAGGATGCTTGGGGTGTGACCAACATCAACCATGTGAGGGGTTTATACCTTGCCACCAGGGTGTCCGGGTGTGAACGGCATCCCCCATCCTAAGTTGGGGTTATAGATTGGTTGGATCATGCATACACATATGATATCTACTATTAGTATAGATTTACTTAAACATGTTTTGACTTCACTTTGATCATGCATCCTCATATTGTTATTCATAATGCCTATGAAACTATTTCTTGTATTTCGATTGTGTCCTTGTCTATTGTTGTGTTGCACCCCGCATACTTAGTACATTCCAAGTACTAACGCATATTTTGCCTACATGATGTCACCATGTAGGGACCGGAGCTACTCTTGATCCTTCTCTCCATTCACGTGGCTAGTACGGTGCTTATCCGAGTTTGTTGGTGAGTCCTCAATGATTCGAGGGCTATGTTATGTTTCCTACTCCTATGTTTTGAGACTTTAGCTTGCAATTGTATTTTGACTATGAGGGGAGCCGGTAGTATGTCATGGCCCCCGTCCTATCTATGTATGTAGAGGTGTGCGTTGGACAAGTATTTTGTAAATGAGCTTGACTCTTGTTCTATGATGTCATTTTGAAATGGTTTGCCCTTAGTCCCTATTTCCCGTTAATTAATGTTGATTGTACTTCCGCGACCGATGAAGTGTGATGACAAGTTTGAGAGGCTTGTTTGGGGTTCCTTCGGGTTCCTCATTCGCCATGTCACGTCTAGGCCCTAGGCTTGGGTCGTGACAAGCTTGGTATCAGAGCACTAGGTTGTTAAATCCTCGGAGTCCAACACACCGCGTTGAGTAGAGTCCTAATCATGGTTGTGAAGCGCGCCACGACTATGAATGGGAGGCTACAAAACGTTTTAGGAAAGGTTTCCCTTCTTCATGTTCTATGTCGTGCTTAGAGTGCGATAAGGTGATTCCTCCCTAACGCTTGTTCTTTGGATTGCTAGATCATCATGCCAAACATGAGGGGAAGACGGGCCCGATCACCGGAAGAGCCACCCACCAATGGTGAGCTCCGTGATGCACTCACCATGCTTGCACAAGTGGTAGCTAACCAAGTGCAACAAGGAGCCCAAGCTCCTCGAACTACCACCCCGGGGGAAAGGGTGAGAGATTTCATGAGGATGAACCCTCCGGTCTTCCATGGTTCAAAGGTGGATGAGGACCCGCAAGAGTTCATCGATGAGGTATGCAAAATCTTGACCATTATGGATGTTGGTGCTTGTGAGAAGGCGGAATTGGCGGCCTACCAACTCAAGGGGGTTGCTCAAATTTGGTTTGATCAATGGAAGGGTGAGAAAGGTAATGGCTATGTGGTGTTGTGGGAGGAGTTTAAACTTGCTTTCCTTAATAGGTTCTTCCCTCTTGAGCTTAGGGAGGCAAAGTTGGTGGAGTTCATGAACTTGAAGCAAGGAGCTATGAGTGTGAGGGAGTATGCCCTCAAATTTGTCCAACTCTCCAAGTATGCACCTCACTTGGTGGCCGACTCTAGGTCGAGGATGAACAAATTTGTGATGGGTGTATCCGACTTGGTTAGTGAGGAGTGTCGGTCCGCTATGCTCATTGGAGATATGGATTTGTCTCGGTTGATGACTTATGCCGAGCAAATGGAGGAGGAGAAATTGAGGAAGAGAAGGGGGCACGAGGCCAAGAGGGCCCGATTGGAGAATAGGTTCCCTAAGGGTGCTAGATTTCATCAAGGCCGAGGAAACCCTCATGTCAACCGGGGATTTGCTATCAATGTTCCTAGACCTCAAGGGGGAGGTGAAGTGGGTTCTATGGATGTATGCCCTAAGTGTGGGAGGAAGCATGGTGGTCCTTGCATGAAGGGTTCGGGTGCTTGCTTTGAATGTGGAGAAGTGGGTCATAAGAGGTTTGAATGTCCCAAGATCCGCAACAAGGTCCGAAGTGCTAACACTACTCCTTTGGGTAGAGGTGCTTCTCAAAGTGGTGCCCCAAGGGACAATCGATTTTATGCTTTGCATGGTAGACAAGGTGTTAATGAGACTCCGGATGTGGTGACCGGTATGTTGCAAATCTTTGATCTTGATGTTTATACTTTGATTGATCCGGGTGCCACCCTTTCCTTTGTTACCCCCTTAGTTGCTAGAAAATTTCATGTCGAGTCGGAATTGTTGCATGAGTCATATGAAGTATCCACTCCCATTGGTGTCTCTATTGTTGCTAGAAAAGTGTATAGAAATTGTCCGGTTTGCATATTAAATAAGTTGTTGCCTTGTGATCTTGTTGAGTTGAACATGGTGGATTTTGATGTTATTCTTGGGATGGATTGGTTGCATGCATATTATGCTTCTATTGATTGTAGGACTCGTAAAGTCAAGTTCCGATTTCCTAATGAACCCGTCCTTGAGTGGGAGAGCCGGGATGTTGTGGTGAAGGGGAAATTCATTTCTTGCATTAAAGCCCATAGGTTGATTTCCAAAGGGTGCTTGTACCATATTGTGAGAGTCAATGATGTGGAGTCTAAAGTCCCTCCTATTGAGTCTATTCCGGTTGTTAATGAGTTTCTAGATGTCTTCCCAGAAGACCTTCCCGGTGTCCCTCCCGAAAGGGAGATAGATCTTGGTATAGACCTCCTTCCCGATACTCAACCTATTTCTATCCCCCCTTACCGTATGGCCCCGGCGGAGTTGAAAGAGTTGAAAGAGCAATTAAAAGATTTGTTAGAGAAGGGGTTTATTAGACCTAGTCATTCTCCCTGGGGTGCTCCGGTTTTGTTTGTGAAGAAGAAAGATGGGTCTCTTAGAATGTGTATTGATTATCGACAACTTAATAGGGTCACCGTCAAGAATAGGTATCCTCTTCCAAGGATTGACGATTTATTTGACCAATTGCATGGGGCTAGTCACTTCTCTAAGATTGATCTTCGGTCAGGGTATCATCAAGTGAAGGTGAGGGAGTGTGATATTCTCAAGACGGCCTTTCGTACTAGGTATGGGCACTATGAGTTTGTGGTGATGTCTTTCGGGTTGACTAATGCTCCGGCTCTCTTTATGGATTTGATGAATAGGGTTTTCAAACCCTACCTTGATTCTTTTGTGGTGGTGTTTATAGATGACATCTTGATCTATTCTCGGGGTGAGGAAGAGCACAAGGGTCACTTGAGGGTTGTACTCCAAAGATTGAGGGAAGAGAAGTTGTACGCTAAATATGAAAAGTGTGAGTTTTGGTTGAAGGAAGTTGCTTTCCTAGGCCATGTGGTGTCGGGGGATGGTATTAAGGTGGATCCTAAGAAGACCGATGTTATTAGGAATTGGCCTAGACCTTTGACCCCGTCGGATATAAGGAGTTTCTTGGGTTTAGCGGGTTATTATAGGAGATTTGTGGAAGGGTTTTCTTCTCTTGCTTCTCCTATGACTAAGTTGACTCAAAAGAAGGCTAAATTTGTGTGGTCGGATGAGTGTGAGGAAAGCTTCCAAACTTTGAAAGAAAGGCTTGTGTCCGCTCCTATTTTGTCACTTCCGGATGGGTTAGAAGGTTTTGTTGTTTATTGTGATGCTTCCCGTATTGGTTTGGGTTGTGTGTTGATGCAAAGTGGTAAGGTTATAGCCTATGCTTCTAGGCAACTTAAGGTTCATGAAAAAAATTACCCAACCCATGATCTTGAATTGGCCGCCGTGGTTTTTGCTTTAAAGATTTGGCGTCATTATTTGTATGGGGTGCATGTTGATATCTTCACCGACCATAAGAATCTCCAATATGTGTTCACGCAAAAAGATCTTAACTTGAGACAAAGGAGGTGGTTAGAATTCCTTAAGGATTATGATATGAGTGTTCACTATCATCCGGGGAAAGCTAATGTGGTGGCGGATGCATTGAGTAGAGTGTCCATGGGTAGCTTGGCTCATGTGGAGGAAGGTAGTAAAGAGTTGGCTAAGGAGGTCCATCGGTTGGCCAAATTGGGAGTTAGGTTAGAAGGGGTGGATAGTGGAGGAGTAGTTGTTGTTGATGGTTCAAGGTCTTCCTTGGTTGATGAGGTGATAGTCAAGCAAGATCTTGATCCTTCTTTGGTAGAATTAAAGGCTTCGGTGAGTAGTGGTAAGGTGGAGGTTTTCTCCCAAGGGGGAGATGGTGCCCTTAGGTACCAAGGTAGATTATGTGTTCCTTGTGTGGATGGTGTGAGGGAAAGAATCCTTGATGAGGCTCATAATTCTTTTTATTCTATTCATCCGGGGTCAACAAAGATGTATAGAGACTTGAGGGATGTGTATTGGTGGGGCGGTATGAAGAAGGACATTGCAAAATTTGTTTCGGGTTGCCATAGTTGTCAACAAGTCAAGGCCGAACATCAAAGGCCGGGTGGCCTAACTCAAGACATTGAGATACCTACTTGGAAGTGGGAAGAAATCAACATGGATTTTGTAGTGGGCTTACCCAAGGCTAGAAGAGGCTTTGATTCGGTTTGGGTGGTGGTTGATCGGATGACAAAGTCGGCTCATTTCCTACCGGTTAAAACTACTTACGGGGCTGAAGAGTATGCCAAGTTGTACATTCATGAATTGGTAAGGTTGCATGGGATTCCTTTGTCTATCATCTCGGATCGTGGTGCCCAATTCACTTCTCACTTTTGGAAGTCATTCCAAAGGGGTCTTGGTACAAAGGTAAAGCTTAGCACGGCCTTCCACCCTCAAACGGATGGCCAAGCCGAAAGAACAATTCAAACCTTGGAGGATATGCTTAGAGCTTGTGTATTGGAGTTGAAAGGTAGTTGGGATGATCATCTTCCTTTGATTGAATTTGCATACAACAATAGTTATCATTCTAGTATCGGTATGGCTCCTTTTGAGGCACTTTATGGTAGACGGTGTAGGTCACCGGTTGGGTGGTTTGAAGTTGGAGAGGTGGCCTTGTTGGGTCCGGATCTGGTCATGGATGCTCTTGAGAAGGTAAGGATGATTAGGGAGAGGTTGAAAACAGCCCAAAGTCGTCAAAAGTCTTATGCCGATGTGAGGAGACGGGATCTTGAATTCAAAGTGGGTGATTGGGTTTATTTGAAAGTTTCTCCAATGAAAGGTGTGGTTCGTTTTGGTAAGAAGGGGAAATTAAGTCCTAGGTATGTCGGTCCTTATGAGATAATAAGAAGGGTTGGTAAAGTAGCCTATGAGTTGGGGTTGCCCAAGGAGATGGAATTAGTTCATCCGGTATTCCATGTATCGATGTTGAGGAAATGTGTTGGTGATCCTAACGCTATTGTACCTCTTGAGGTTGTGGGTGTTGTAGAAGATAATTTGACGTATGAAGAAGTCCCGGTTCAGATCTTAGATAGACAAGTTAAAAGGTTGAGGAACAAAGAAGTGGCGTCCGTTAAGGTGCTTTGGAGAAATCAACAAGTGGAGAGTGCTACTTGGGAGGCCGAAGCGGACATGCAAAGACGTTATCCTTATCTATTCAACTCCACTCAAGCCTAAGGTATTAAATCAAGTCCTTTGTACTCCATTGAGTCTTACATTTCAGCCCCTGAATCATTAATGTGCATATATGTTTAAATTGATGAGTTATGGATGCTTTACACTAAGTTTTGAAATCTTGAAGTGATGTTTAAATAAAATTTTTGCATTCATGTTGGGGCTGATATGTTCTTACTAAGTCTTGCCTTGTACGTCTCTTCCACATTCGGGGACGAATGTTCCCAAGGGGGAGATATTGAAATGACCCAAAAGGTTCTTAAAAATGTGCTTCGGAAGTTACCGGAAACTTGTTTAGCTATATCAAAAAAAATCCGTTTCGTTTTTCGAAAATCCGACTTCATATTCTTGTTTAGGGGGTCAAATTGAGTGGGAAATGGGTCTAACCCAAATTTTAGAGCAACCGTATCAAAATCCGAAATTTCCAAGTGAAGCCTTTTTCGAGGGTCTACTTTGGAGGGTCATATCTCCTAGCACACAAATAATTGGGTGGCCCATAACATATCCATGGAAAGCCCTTTGAGTTAGCTACCTAACGCACTTCGTTTCACCTCATTCGGAGTTCGGACGAAGAAGTTATGCCCATTTTCGTAAAATCTGTCCGGCAGGAAATGCAATTTCCAGTGAGCGTTTTTACTGTTCACCCGCCTCATTTTTTTTTCTAAGTGTTGGACCATTTTTCCAAAGGGCATATGTTATTTCCTATATACCATTAGTTCAATTCCCATCTCTAAAACATTTCCCAAAACACCTCTCCCATACTTAGACACATTTTCTCTCAAGTTCTCTCAAGAACCCTAATCCAAAACCTTCCTCAAGATTGAAGAGACTCTTGCTCCAAGTTCCAAGCTTCCATTGAAGACACTCTCAAGACCTTCATAAGAACTCAAGGTATGTGGTGTTGAACTCATGGGTCCTTCCACCCATAGTGCCTAGACTCTATTCTACTCACTAATTCATGGTTTAAGTTAAGATTCATAAATTAGTCTTGTTCTTTGTAATAATTTCCTGCACATTGAATTTTAAACATGAAAAGTGATTGTTTTGAGCATGTTGTGACTCTAGAACTTGAATCTAAATTTGGAATGGATGTGGAGATTTTCATGTGGTATTGTGGGTGTTAAAAGGTGTTGTTGTAGGTTGTTCACTGGTTTGGCTGCATAATTACTACCCTATTTTCCATGCTCTTTGATTCCATTACATGCCTTCAAGGTGTTTGACAAAATGTCCAACTATGGAGAATTGATGAATCGATGCTTTAAAGCTTGAGTTATGAGATGTATGGCAATCCAGAGATGTGTTGATGACAAACTAAGCTTGTGTATATGTTCATTCCATACGTGAGATTGCATTAGAGCCTAATGGGAATTTCCTATATAAAGTGTTGCATGACCATGCCCGGTCCGGGGGAAAAGAACCGGACAACCATGTGAGAGGTTTATATCTCACCACCTAGGATGCTTGGGGTGTGACCAACATCAACCATGTGAGAGGTTTATATCTCACCACCTAGGATGCTTGGGGTGTGACCAACATCAACCATGTGAGGGGTTTATACCTTGCCACCAGGGTGTCCGGGTGTGAACGGCATCCCCCATCCTAAGTTGGGGTTATAGATTGGTTGGATCATGCATACACATATGATATCTACTATTAGTATAGATTTACTTAAACATGTTTTGACTTCACTTTGATCATGCATCCTCATATTGTTATTCATAATGCCTATGAAACTATTTCTTGTATTTCGATTGTGTCCTTGTCTATTGTTGTGTTGCACCCCGCATACTTAGTACATTCCAAGTACTAACGCATATTTTGCCTACATGATGTCACCATGTAGGGACCGGAGCTACTCTTGATCCTTCTCTCCATTCACGTGGCTAGTACGGTGCTTATCCGAGTTTGTTGGTGAGTCCTCAATGATTCGAGGGCTATGTTATGTTTCCTACTCCTATGTTTTGAGACTTTAGCTTGCAATTGTATTTTGACTATGAGGGGAGCCGGTAGTATGTCATGGCCCCCGTCCTATCTATGTATGTAGAGGTGTGCGTTGGACAAGTATTTTGTAAATGAGCTTGACTCTTGTTCTATGATGTCATTTTGAAATGGTTTGCCCTTAGTCCCTATTTCCCGTTAATTAATGTTGATTGTACTTCCGCGACCGATGAAGTGTGATGACAAGTTTGAGAGGCTTGTTTGGGGTTCCTTCGGGTTCCTCATTCGCCATGTCACGTCTAGGCCCTAGGCTTGGGTCGTGACAGTAGAGTCCTTTTCATTGGAGTGAAATAACTACATATAATGAGAGGGAGACTACGAAGTGTTTTAGGAAAACTTCACTCTCTTTGCTACTCTTATCGTGCATAAGGTATGATCCAACTTTTCGTTTCTAATTCAACGTTATGCGTTTCAGATCATGCCTCCTCGTAGAGCTTACCCAAGGAATGCTAATGCACGCAACACTAACGCAGTTCCTCCCATCCCAAACCATGATGTTTCGAATGCAGAGTTTCAGAATGCGATTCAGATTTTTGCTCGAAGTATGACTAAGCAGAATAATCAACAGGTTCCAATTCCTACTTATATGATCAGTGGCAGCTAGAGTTTGAGATTTTGTTAGGATGAATCCGCCTGAGTTTTTAGGGTCACAAGTTGGTGAGGACCCACATAACTTCATTGATGAGGTTAAGAAAATCTTTGGACTGATGCAAGTGACTGGTAATGATAGGGTAGAGTTGACATCCTACCAGCTTAAGGATGTGGCTCACATTTGGTGCACTCAGTGGAAAGAAAACAGGGGTGTGGATGCATCTCTTGTGACTTGAGAGTGTTTTACTTGAGCTTTTCTGGACAGATTCTTCCCAAGAGAGTTGAGGGAGGCTAAGGCACAAGACTTTATGAATTTGAGGCAAGGTTCAATGTCATTCCAAGAGTACGGGCTGAAGTTCACCCAATTCTTTAGGTATGCTCCACACATGGTTGCCGATCCAAGGGCACAGATGAGTAAATTTCTATTTGGGGTATCCGACTTAGTGAAGACAAAGTGCAGAAGTGCTATGTTATTAGAGGATATGATTATCTCTAGGCTCATGACTCATGCTCAATAGGTTGAGGGAGATAAGCTTAGGGAAATAGCTAAGGACAACAAGAAAGCTAGAATAGGGAACTATGAGTACTCTTAGCAGAAACAGGTGGTGGAAATCACTCACAATTTCTACAGGATCTGAATAGTAGGGCACAAAACTCTAAGTCTCAGGGGAGTGTTTTAGAAAATAGGAATTACCTAACTTGTCCAAAGTGTGGTAAGAACCATATGGACGAGTGTCTTGTAGGAAAGGAAGAATTCTGTGAATGTGGTCAGTCTGGTCATAGGCTAAAAAATTGCCCTTCGGCTTGGAGGGGCAAGAAGGTAACAATAGAAGGGCTCAGTCTACAGTCCCAACAACACCAGCAGGTTGCCCAACTCAGCAGGGTGTGTCATTTGGTACAGGTGACGGTCATCGTCAGGGAAGGTTCTTTGCTCTCCAGGTTCACCAAGACCAAGAATATTCTCCTGATGTGGTCACTTGGACGTTACGAGTGTTTCTTTTAGATGTTATTGCATTGTTAGATCCATGGGATACTCTTTCCTTTGTAACTCTCTTTATTGCAGTAATATTAGGCGTGTTAGTCCAGATACTCTTTCAAAACCCTCTTTTTAAGGTTGAGGGAGGCTAAGGCACAATAGTTTATGAATTTGAGGCAATGTTCAATGTCAGTCCAAAAGTACGGGCTGAATTTCACCCAATTCTCTAGGGATGATTCACACATGGTTGCCGATCCAAGGGCACAGATGAGTAAATTTCTATTTGAGGTATCCAACTTAGTAAAGACAAAGTGCAGAATGCTATGTTGTTAGAGGATATAAATATCTCTAGGCTCATGATTCATGCTCAGTAGGTTGAGGGAGATAAGCTTAGGGAAAGAGCTAAGGGCAACAAGAAAGCTAGAACAGGGAACTATGAGTACTCTCAGCAGAAATCAGGATACGGAAATCACTCATAATTTCGACAGGATCTTAATAGTAGGGCACAAGGCTCTAAGTCTGACGGGAGTGTTTCAGGAAATAGGAATTAGCCAACTTGTCCAAAGTGTGGTAAGAACCAACGAGCGAGTATCTTGTAGGAAAGGAAGAATGCTTTGAATGTGGTCAGTCTGGTCATAGGTTGAAGAATTACCTTTCTACCAGGCAGAGGCTAGAAGGTAACAATAGTAGGGCTCAGTCTACAGTCCCAACAGCACCAGCAGGTCACCCAACTCAGTAGGGTGTGTCAACTGGTACAGGTGGCGGTCAGCGCCAGGGAAAGTTCTATGCTCTCCAGGCTCACCAAGACCAGGAAAATTCTCTTGATGTGGTCACTGGTACGTTACGAGTCTTTCTTTTAGATGTTGTTGCATTGTTAGATCCTAGGGCTACTCTTTCAGACAATAGTATTAAATTCAACATAGTTTTTTAGTGATTGTTCAGTATCACTAAACTTTTATTCAATATTTTTATATTCAAACAAGTTTTGGGTATTCCCCACTATTAGTTATCTCATGATTTAGCTTCCACATTAGTTTATCTTTTCATAGAATTGTTCTGTTTGCTTATGATATGTCAGCTCAAGGTTAGCTTGGGGTCACTCATGATCCTAGGTCCCATGTTTACGTCCAGGGGTGGCCTCGGGGGGTGACAAACTTGGTATCAAAGCGTTAGGTTTAAGAGTCCTAGGATGTCTTAAAGCTGCACTAAGTAAAGTCATTTTCATGGGAGCGAAGTGCACTACATCTAAAGAGAGGGAGGCTATGAAGTGTTGTAGGAAAACTTCAATTTCATTGCTACTCTTATCGTGCATAAGGTATGATACAACTTTTCATTTCTAATTCGACGTTATGCGTTTCAGGTCATGTCTTCTCGTAGAGCTTACCCAAGGAATGCTAATGCACAGAACGCTAACACAGTTCCTCCCATCCCAGACCATGAGGTTTCGAATGCAGAGTTTCAGAATGCAATTCAGATTTTAGCTCAGAGTATGACTACCAGAACAATCACCAGGTTCCAGTTCCTACTAATAGGATCAGTGGCAGCTAGAGTTTGAAATTTTGTTAGGATGAATCCGCCTGAGTTTTTACGATCGCAAGTTGGTGAGGACCCACATAACTTCATTGATGAGGTTAAGAAAATCTTTGGAGTAATGCAAACGACTGGTAATGATAGGGTAGAGTTGGCATCCTACCAGCTTAAGGATGTGGCTCACATTTGGTTCACTCAGTGGAAAGAAAAATAGGGGTGTGGATGCATCTCCTGTGACTTGAGAGTGTTTTACTTGAGATTTTCTGGACAGATTCTTCCCAAGAGAGTTGAAGGAGGCTAAGGCACAATAGTTTATGAATTTGAGGCAAGGTTTAATGTCAGTCCAAGAGTACGGGCTAAAGTTCACTCAATTCTCTAGGTATGCTCCACACATGGTTGCCGATGCAAGGGCACAAATGAGTAAGTTTCTATTTGGGGTATTCAACTTAGCGAAGACAAAGTGCAGAAGTACTATGTTGATAGAGGATATGAATATCTCTAGGCATATGACTTATGCTCAGCAGGTTTGAGGCAGATAAGCTTAGGGAAATAGCTTAGGACAACAAGAAAGCTAGAACAGGGAACTATGAGTACCCTTAGTAGAAATCAGGTGGCGGAAATCACTCACAATTTCGATAGGATCTGAATAGTAGGGCACAATGCTCTAAGTCTCAGGAGAGTGTTTCAGGAAATAGGAATTACCCAACTTGTCTAAAGTGTGGTAAGAACCATATGGGCGAGTGTCTTGTTGGAAAGGAAGAATGCTTTGAATGTGGTTAGTCTGGTCATAGGTTGAAGAATTGCCATTCTACCAGCCATGGGCAAGAAGGTAACAATAGTAGGGCTCAGTCTACAGTCCCAACAACATCAGCAGGTCGCCCAACTCAGCAGGGTGTGTCATCTGGTACAGGTGGCGGTCATCGCGTTCTATGCTCTCTAGGCTCATGAAGACCAGGAAGATTCTCCTAATGTGGTCACTGGTACGTTACAAGTCTTTCTTTTAGATGTTGTTGCATTGTTAGATCTAGGGTCTACTCTTTCCTTTGTAACTCTCTATATAGCAGTAATATTATGTGTCAGTCTAGATGCTCTTTTAGAACCCTTCTGAGTCTCTTCTCCAGTTGGTGACCCAGTTATAGCTAGACGGGTATACAAAAATTGCCCTGTCACAGTCTCTTAGAAATTCACCTTAGCAGATCTTGTAGAGTTGGAAATGGTAGATTTCGATATCAATCTAGGCATGGATTGTTTACTTTCATGATAAGCCCAGGCGATTGTAGAACTAGGATCGTTCGTTCCAGTTCTCAAATGAGCCAGTCTTAGAATTGAAGGGTAGTAGTTCAGTGCCCATAGGTCGATTTATATCATACCTTAATTCCAGAAAGATGATCTCTAAAGGGTAGTGTAGCACGTGTCGAGGAAAAAGGAAGAAATTATCAAAAGATGTTCATCGACTTGCTCTTTTAGGAGTTTGTCTTACGAACACATCAGATGGTGGTGTGATAATCCAGAATAGATCAGAAATCTTCATTGGTAGCGGAGGTTAAGGAAAAATAGGACAATGATCATATACTGCTATAGTTGGAAGGTGCAGTTCATCAACATAAAGTAGAGGTTTTATCCCAAGGGAGAGATAGTCACTTATGTGTTCCTAAGGTGGATGAGTAGGTGAGGCAGCCTTGATTGGGCCAGAATCGATTATGATGTTATGGAAAAGTTCAGCTCATCAGAGATAGATTTAAGACATAAGTCCTACGTAGATGTAAGGAGAAGGGACTTGGAGTTTGAGATAGATGATTGGGTTTTCCTGAAATATAACCATGAAAAAAGTGATGAGATTTAACGAAATTGGTTGGGAAGCAGAAGCAGCCATAAAGGCCTAGTATCCTCATCTCTTTCCTTCCGATTCTGTTTCAGCTTGAGATAATAGTTTCCTCTGCAGTCTTTCAGTTTACTCGTGGGTAAATTCAGTCTTAGTACCTTGTTCCTTCAATTGTTCTTGCATTTTCAGCGTATTTGCATGTTCTTGGAACTCAGTTCAATCAAAAATTAGTTTCTAGTACTTAGTGGTAGGGATTGCAGCTTCTTCCCTTCGTATTCAACTAAGTTTAGACTTCATTCGAGGATGAATGTTCCCAAGGGGAAGATAAAGTAACACCTAGGATCTCAAAATGAAGAAAATCCTAGTTTTCGGAAAATCTGGTGCCAGTACCAATGGAACCACCCACGGACCGTAGGTGGGTGTAACACTCCGAAAAATAGTAGGTTAAACTAGAGCCTAAACGTAAGGGTTAAAAATGAAAAATGACTCCCCGTAGATTAGTAGACCATCTAGACTTGAAACGGAGACTATAAGAGTCAAGACCAAAAGGCAAGTGCCAAGGCAAAGGGGCCAAGTCAAAGCCAAAGGCCAAGGCTGCCCCAGCTTGGAGCACACTGCCCTAACTTCACGAGTGGGACCACAGATTGTGGTCCTCACCATGGCTCATGAAGGTGGCTCGTGGAGTTGCCTTGGCCATAGTAGATTGGCCACCAAATGGCCTATTTACCGCCTCAACTTCACGAGAGGGACCATGGCTAGTGGTCTTGACTACAACTCGTGAAGCCCTTAGTGAAGATGCCTTGGGCAAGAGGGCTTGTGGCACCAAAGTATCCTAGCTACTACCTCAAGGACCACGAAAGGGACCACGACTCGTGGTCTTGACCATGGCTCATGGAGCCCCTCGCAGGAAAGCCTTGGGCTTGTGAGCCTCATGCACCATTTATGTAGCTACTGCCCCAACCTTCACGAAGGGGACCATATATTTTGGTCCTCAAATTTATTGGAGATTCTTAATGAAGGTATGGTGGATTTTCATCTATGGGTAGCTTTCACCCATAGGGTCCATTCAAAACTTGATTTTAAAGCTTCCAATTTCCCCAAAAGTTAGGGTTTCAATCTAAGTCATGGGTTCTCTTTCAAAACGTTTTCAATGGTTTAATTATGAATGATTATGGTTGAATTGCTGATTAATTGTTGATTTATGATGAAATCTGTAACAACCTGGAAAACTAGTAAGATCAAGCTAGAGCCTAATGAAAACTAGTAGGTGAAACTAGAGCCTAACGAGTTTTGTTTTGAGTTTGCTGTGAGGTTTGAGGGTGTAAAATGAGTTCCCGAGCTTAGGTTGAGGGGTATAGGGGTTAAACGTCAAGGTACGACTCCCCAAGGACCACCCTAGAGGTCCTTGAGGACGACCCTAAAGCCTAACCCCCAAAGCTCCCCAAATCTGCCACAATTAGCAAAACCTTGTGAACCACGGATAGGACCTACGGGGCGTAGGTCCATCCACTCTCATGGTCTTTCTCCGTAGGTAACGACATCATTTTTCATGTCTCTGATCAAAACCACACATTGACAATATGGTCCGTGGACCCACCCACAGTCCGTGGGTGGGGGATCAGTGGATCATCATTGTTTTACTGGTTTGGTTCGGCCAACTATAGCGTCTATTTGGTAAATTGTTAATTAATTAGTTTTCATTAAAGGTCGGTTATGATGGGTTTATTTCACTAATATAACGTAGTTCATTGTATTAAAACACCTTTTAATTAATCATAACCCAAGACCCCAAATCAAATCCCAATTTCCCTCCTCTCCAAAATCTTCTCTCTAGAACTCCATTGAAGACCAAGAGAAGGGATCAATCTCGGCCTTGAAGAAGGAGGCTTCTTCATATGAATTTGATGGGATTCTAAGTCTAAGGTATGGGAGTTTTCATCCTTGGGAAGCTATCACCCAAGGAGCCTTTTCAAAAGCTTTTATCTCAATTCTAGAAAACCCAATTAGCTAGGGTTTCAACTCAACCCCATGGATTCCTTTCAAAGTTGCTTTTAAAGGTTGAATTATGTTTGTTTAAGAATGAATCACTGATTTTAAATGATTTTAACTCGAATTGTTCAAGAATCCATGAGTTCCCCAACCCTATCTATGATTTTCTTTACATTATGAGTGTTGTTGCAAGTTGATCCAAATTGATTGGATGTGAGTTAATTATGATGTAATTGCATAATTTAAGTATAATTCTACATGTATACTTGATTAACCTAAGATTTCTAAGGTGAATTGATGTGATTAGGGTTATATCATGAAAGAGGCTAATTGAAGGTTTATATGTGACCTTCTAAGATTGATGAACTTTTTAATGAATTGCCTTAGAAAAGATCAGTTAGAAATGAATTGCTTATAAGTAAAGTTTGAAGATATGAATTGAATTGATTAGGGCTTATATGATGGATCATGGTTGTGTAGTATTGAGATTAAGTTTATATGTTTCCTAAATGACTATAATTGATCAAGAATGAGGCATGTAGTTAGTTTACCTTGAGATTTAGGTTTACATGATGACCATGTGAGGTGTTTCTTGAGAGTAATGCTCATAACATAAATATGACTCCTAGGGCTTTAAAGGTAAAAGCTAAAAGGAATGAACTATGAATATTGAGGCTTTAAAGAAGAAAGCTATTATGAATGTTGAATTGTATATGGTGTTATTGTGGAAGGACTACACCCACATGACCTACAATATGAGTATATGAGCTTATACATGCAATAAATGAACTACTTGAATTATGATTATATACATGTCTACTATAATGAATGTTGTATGTGTTAATTTACATGGTCTATTATCCTTGAATGCAATATATGTGAATTATGCATGATTGTGATATTATGTACATGCTTATGAACACTTTGAGAGGGAAGTGTCTTTGATGATAATGTTGTTGTGTCATTGCAAGGATAATTACACACACTCCATGCATAAACATGAGTATGATGTATATATGGTGTAAATTGAAAGTATAGTTCTCATATGCACCTTTACACATTATTATGCATGAAATGTATATGACCATGATGATCCTATTATGTTGATTGAAAGTCCATTCTCATGAGAACACATGATCTTGGTGTGAAAGTTATTCTCACATACTATTGATGATTCTAAGGTTGAAAGTTAGTTCTTACCTAAATGAATCTATGAGCTATTTTATGAGTTGTATTTAATAAAGGGTAAAGTAGGTCTTCACACATGTAAATATAAGTCAAGACTTACTATGTATAATTTGGGAAATAATGCTTAGCACTGAGTGGATATGGAAAATGAGGTAGAGGCCTTCCCGCCTATACAATAGGCTAGGTCTTCTACAAATGATCTCATGAGATGGAAACTCTCCCGTCAATACAATAGGCTAGGTTTCTAGAAGCAATCTCCCTGTCCCTTAGCTATGTGCCCAGATAGGTCTTTGGCTAGTGGATCCACCTAAAAGCTAAACATGTAAGTTCTACCTTAGACAAGTATGACACCTTCTTTTGGTGTAGGGTTACATGACATCGGATTCCATGTAACTCATATGGTCTATGTCGGATAAGGATATATCCCTGCATGACAAGTAACATGAACAAGTGACTTGAGCAAGTGACATGAATAAGTAACATGAAGAAGTACACGGGTTATTTACCATAGTTCCTTAAGAGGTTCTACTTAGTGTGAATGAGGGTATGGGACTTCATTCATACATTGAATAAGTAGGCTTTGAGAGTGGGCATGGTAGGTTTCCCTTATGACATGATGATTATGAGTTATGCATGCTTTATTATGAATTATGAACATGGACTATGCTTATGACTTCTTAATGGGTTTACTTAGTGTGAGTGTGGGTATGAGACTTCACTTGTACACTGCACAAGTAGACTTATGAAGGGGTTATAGTGTGGTTTCCTTATGTTATGAAGATATGTGAACTTATGTATGCATGATATAAATTGTTGTTATGAGTGACTTTACTTATTACAATTTATGAACATGAATGGCTCTTTGTCTATAAGTGTTGGCTATGGATGAGGTCAAGGTATGTTATGCATGATCATGGTGGCCTAGAAGTGATACTTAGTGTAGATAGGAATATGTGATCCTATCTATGCATTGCACAAGTATAGCTGCGGGTTGATCATGTGGTAGCCCTATTATGATAAGATGAGCTTGGTATTTGACTATGTGTATGAACTATGTCTTGTGAAGGTTGGGATATGTATTATGCTTATGTTGGAGACTATGCATGTAATTATGATGACATCTCTTATGTTATGATGAATTGTATGTGAGTTGCATTCTCCAACTATTTGAAAGATGATGTTCAAAAATGGCATAAAGCATGATTTCCAATGAAACGTCCCTTTTATGCATGTTTTAAGGAGTTTTATGCATAGCTTCCATACTTAGTACATTTTGTGCTAACCTCATCTTTCTACATTTTCTATAAGTATAAGCTTTGGAGATATTGGATTCCATCCTCGTGGCTAGGACTCTAGTAGATCAAGAAGAAGAAGATTGGTGAGTCCTCATTGTATTCGAGGGCTCGACCATATGTCCCTTATGCCTTTATTTTTATGTTTTAGACTGATGTAAAGGATATGTCCCTAAGATTGTATTTCAAGAGTTTTATTCCAAGTATTTTAGATAGTTTGAGACATAGTGTCATAGATTCTCTCATTTTTATAAAAGACTTTGAATGTAAAGGAAAGTTTTAAATTCCGCACTATTTTTGTATGATCTTATGTCTATGATTATACTAAAGGCTTGTATGAGACCCCTTCGGGGTCAAGTACGCCATGTTACGTCTAGGGGGTACTCTCCAGGGTCGTGACAAACGTGGTATCAGAGCCAGGTTTTGGGATGATTTTTAGGATGTCTCAAACCATATCTAGTGTAGTCTTGTTCATAAATGTGAAGTGAACAATATTTTATGAATAGGAGGCTATTGGATTCTTAGCAAACGTCACTTCTTCATTCTCCAAGTCGTGCCATTGAGCTCAACTCCATATGGTCTTTCTCCTATTCCTTATCCGATGGTCATTAGGTTATGACTACTCGAAGGGCTTATGCTACAAGGTGCGAGGGAGAAAGGTTGGTTGTGATGCCAATTATGGCTATGTGACTTGAGAGATTTGAAGTATTAGATTGTGATGTTGCCTTTAGTGTGAATGATGCTTCATAGTTGCCTTTGTGTTATGAAAGATGTTTAGAAGAATTTAGGTAGGCTTACTCCCAATGGGGAGATAGTGTCCCTACCTAGCAAGGTAATTGTGAGGTTATGTTTAGTTGATGATAGAACCCGTATAGTCATATTATTAGTTCCCTAATGAGCTTATCAGAGAGTGGAAAGGGGGAGATTCTATGCCATAAGTTTGGATTATGTTGTGTCTTAAGGTTGACTTGAGGGTTGCATGTACCACCTAGTTAAGGTAAGAAATAAGAGTGTAAGTGTTGACCAACTTTAAACAGTTAGTTATCTTTTAAGATTGATCTTAAGTATGGTCATTTTGAGTAGGGTGCTTAGATAATACCTAGATATGATTGGTTGGTAGATCCCACCCAAAAGTGATGATAAGGGTTAAAATGGTCTAGAATTGTCTTGATCCAACCCTAGTAGAGTTGAGAGGGTTGTTATGGTTATGGTGATGAAGGTCACAAAATAAGAGATTTCCTGGTGCTTAAGGCTAGAGGAAGAGAGAGTAAGCAAGTTCCTCTCAATGGTTCTGGTATGAGTTTTATGCTTTATTAGAGTCCGGTAGTACTTGTCTTTTGTGACTTGACAAATTGTACATGATGAGCTTTTATGTTGTCCTTAGTTTACATGGGGTTAATAGTGAATATAGGTGTTTGTTGGTAGAACCCAACTTAGCCATAGTGAGTTTTATGATGTGTTGGAAGATTTGATGAATAGTGGTGTTTAAGTGATGCCTAGAGATGATCGAGTGAGTAGACTCCTCTAAAAGAGGAAAAGAAGAGTAGTTCTTCATGGCTTAGAATCACCTTGTGTGGTGGATGTGAAAAGTTGAGTGTTAACTTTCTCCGACCTTAGAAATTGAAAGAATTGCTGCTTAGAAAAGTCCGGGTAGGTTTACTCCCAAGGGGGAGATAATGTGCTTAGATTGCAAGGTCGTTGAAGTGTATTAGATGTTCATTGGCATAAAAAAAATCTCACCTTATGAGGTGTAGTGAGTTTGAGAAGTTTAGTTCCAGTTTGGTAGGCTCATATGAGATTTTGAGTGGTGTTGGTAAGGTTGCTTGTGAGCAAGAGTGCTTAAATGAGAACCCCTCCAATTTTGAAGTACCAATTGGATCTTAGACCGGCAAGTTAAGAAATAGAAAGGTAAGAAAGTTCTTCCATGAAAATATGGAGGAGTGGTATTTTAGTAAAGGTTTAAGTTGAAGATGCGTATTTGGGAGGCCAAGGGCCAATGAGATGTCCCAACATCCTTATGTTCCCTTCTATTCCTCCTCTAGCTTAAGGTGATAAGTTCTCCTTGACTCATTTCATGATTGTGGAGTCTTGAATGTTATATGTGTCCTATGATTTCCTTGTCCCATACAATTACTTTTGTTAACCTTGGTAGGATTTGGATGCATGATTATTAGACCTTTTTTGGTTTTAGAGCCAGGTAAGGTTATAATAAGCCTTGGTAATGCTTGAGTTTGTTTGAAAGAAGTAGTATTGACGTTTTAGAAAAAAAAAAGGAGGCTTACTCCCAAGGGGGAGATCATGTGCTTAAGTAAAAAAATTGATTGAGAGTCTCAATATCCTCATCTTTTTCTTCTATTCCTATTCTAGATAGAGACCAAGAGTTCCTTTTGGGCTTGTTTTATGTTTAAGAGTCATGAGTGTTTTAGAAAGCTCCATGATCTCCTTATGTTATGCATGTTTTTGAAAGATTCTTATCTAGTATAAAATGGGTTTTCATGATTTACATGTTCCTCATGTTATTGTGCATTTTAGTAGGGTGATGGCATATTAGACTTCATGAGATGATGTGATGACATGATTGGTTAAGATTTGATAAAATGGCACATTGGCTCCATAATGTTGTGTTGAGCTTGGTTATAGTTGGAAAAGGTAATTCTTCCTATGACTATGTGATTAATGATGTTTGGAAGTGTTTGTGTAGGCTCACTCCCAAGGGGGAGATGGTGTGCCTAGCCAGCATTGTTGATATGTGCTTAGGTGTTGCCATGACTTCTTTATATAATGCACACTTATGAAAACTTGTGTTTTGAAAGGAAATGAGTTTATGTGTATTGTTTTCCTCATGTTGTTATGCATTGAGTATGAGTGCCTATTGTACTTCATGAGAAGAAAAAATATGACTTTGGTTTGGAGTTGAGAAATTCCTCCTCGAATGGAATGCTTTTTGAGAGTAAATTGCATATGAACTCCATGAGAGTACGTTGCGCATATTATGACTAGGAGATGGTAGTTCCTCCTTGAACATGGCTAGTTATTGAAATTCTTGCATCTTGGGTTGGTAGATGTAGTTCCTACTTCCTTGTATTGCATTGATTATGTTGAATTGGAGTTGATGTTTCCTCCTTTGAATAAGTGCACATTGTGAATAGTGTATCTTGAGTTGAGCATTATTTTGATGTTTCATGTATGATGGGCTGCTAGTCTTGAGTCTTTAATCCATAACGTGTTTAAAGTGTCATTCGAGGATGAATCTTCCTAAGGGGGAGATAGTGTAACAACCCGAAAAACTAGTAAGACCAAGCTAGAGCCTAATGGAAACTAGTTGGTGAAACTAGAGCCTAACGAGTTTTGTTTTGAGTTTGATGTGAGGTTTGAGGGTATAAAATGAGTTCCCAAGCTTAGGTTGAGGGGTTTAGGGGTTAAACGTCAAGGTACGACTCCCCAAGGACCACCCTAGGGGAACTTGAGGAGGACCCTAAAGCCTAACCCCTTAGCAAAACCTTGTAAACCACGGATAGGACCTACGGGGCGTAGGTCCATACGCCTAATGGTCTTGCTATGTAGGTCAAGGCCTCATTTTTTATGTCTCTGATCCAAACCACTCCTTGACAGGACGGTCCGTGGACCTACCCACGGTTCGTGGGTGGGGGGTCCGTGGATCATCACCGTTTTACTGGTTTGGTTCGGCCAGGTGTAGGGTCTATTTGGTAAATTATTAATTAATTATTTTTCATTAAGGGTCGGTTATGATGGATTTATTTCACTAATATAAAGTACTTCATGGTATTAAAACACCTTTTAATTAGTCATAACCCAAGACCCCAAATCAAATCCCAATTTACCTCCTCTCCAAAATCTTCTCTCTAGAACTCCATTGAAGACCAAGAGAAGGGATCAAGCTAGGCTTTGAAGATGGAGGCTTCTTCATATGAATTTGATGGGATTCTAAGTCTAAGGTATGGGAGTTTTCATCCTTGGGAAGCTATCACCCAAGGAGCCCTTTCAAAAGCTTTTATCTCAATTCTAGAAAACCCAATTAGCTAGGGTTTCAACTCAACCCCATGGACTCCTTTTAAAGTTGCTTTTAAAGGTTAAATTATGTTTTTTTAAGAATGAATCACTGATTTTACATGATTTTAAATTGAATTCTTTCAGAATCCATGAGTTCCCCATCCCTATCTATGATTTTTCTTTACATTATGAATGTTGTTGCAAGTTGATCCAAATTGATTGGATGAGAGTTAATTATGATGTAATTGCATGATTTAAGTATAATTCTACATGTATACTTGATTAACCTAAGATTTCTAAGGTGAATTGATGTGATTAGGGTTATGTCATTAAAAAGGCTAATTGAGGGTTTATATGTGACCCTCTAAGATTGATGAACTTCTTGCTGAATTGCCTTAGATTAGATCAACTAGACATGAATTGCTTATAAGTAAAGCTTAAAGATATGAATTGGATTGATTAGGGCTTATATGATGGATCATGGTTGTGTAGTTTTGATATTGAGTTTATATGTTTCCCATATGACAATAATTGATCAAGAATGAGGCATGTAGTTAGTTTACCTTGAGAGTTAGGTTGACATGATGACCATGTGAGGTGTTGCTTGAGAGTAATGCTTATAACATGAAGATGACTCCTAGGGCTTTAAACGTAAAAGCTAAAAGGAATGAACTATGAATGTTGAGGCTTTAAAGAAGAAAGCTATTATGCATGTTGAATTGTGTATGGTGTTATTGTGGAAGGACTTCACCCACATGACCTACAATATGAGTATATGAGCTTATCCATGCAATGAATGAACTACTAGAATTATGATTATATACATGTCTACTATAATGAATGTTGTATGTGTTGATTTACATGGTCTATTATCCTTGAATGCAATATATGTGAATTATGCATGATTGTGATATTATGTACATGCTTATGAACACTTTGAGAGGGAAGTGTCTTTGATGATAATGTTGTTGTGTCATTGCACGGATAATTACACACAGTCCATGCATAAACATGAGTATGATGTATATATGGTGTAAATTGAAAGTATAGTTCTCATATGCACCTTTACACATTATTATGCATGAAATGTATATGACCATGATGATCCTATTATGTTGATTGAAAGTCCATTCTCATGAGAACACATGATCTTGGTGTGAAAGTTATTCTCATATACTATTGATGATTCTAAGGTTGAAAGTTAGTTCTCACCTAAATGAATCTATGAGCTATTTTATGAGTTGTATTTAATAAAGGGTAAAGTAGGTCTTCACACATGTAAATATAAGTCAAGACTTACTATGTATAATTTGGGAAATAATGCTTAGCACTGAGTGGATATGGAAAATGAGGTAGAGGCCTTCCCGCCAATACAATAGGCTAGGTCTTCTACAAATGATCTCATGAGATGGAAACTCTCCCGTCAATACAATAGGCTAGGTTTCTAGAAGCAATCTCCCTGTTCCTTAACTATGTGCCCAGATAGGTCTTTGGCTAGTGGATCCACCTAAAAGCTAAACATGTTAGTTCTATTGTAGGTAAGTAGGACACCTTCTTTCGGTGTGGAATTACATGACACCGGATTCCATGTAGCTCACATGGTCTATGTCGGTTAAGGCTATTTCCCTACATGAAAAGTAATATGAACAAGTGACTTGAGCAAGTTACATGAACAAGTAACATGAACAAGTACATGGGTTATTTACCATGGTTCCCTTAGAGGTTCTACTTAGTGTGAATGGGGGTTTAGGACTTCATTCATACATTACACAAGTAGGCTTTGAGAGTGGGCATGGTAGGTTTCCCTTATGACATGATGATTATGAGTTATGCACGCTTTATTATGAATTATGAACATGAACATGAATATGAACATGTACTGTGCTTATGACTTCTTAATGGGTTTACTTAGTTTGAGTGGGGGTATGGGACTTCACTTGTACACTGCACAAGTAGACTTATGAATGGGTTATAGTGTGGTTTCCTTATGCTATGAACATATGTGAACTTATGTATGCATGATATAAATTGTTGTTATGAGTGACTTTACTTATTACAATTTATGAACATGAATGGCTCTTTGTCTGTAAGTGTTGGCTATGGATGAGGTCAAGGTATGTTATGCATGATCATGGTGGCCTAGAAGTGATACTTTGTGTAGATAGGATTATTGTATCCTATCTATGCATTGCACAAATATAGCTTAGGGTTGCTTATATGGTAGCCCTATTATGATAAGATGAACTTGGTATTTGACTATGTGTATGAACTATGTCTTGTGAAGGTTGGGATATGTATTATGCTTATGTTGGAGACTATGCCTGTAATTATGATGACATCTCTTATGTTATGATGAATTGTATGTGAGTTGCATTCTCCAACTATTTCAAAGATGATGTTCAAAAATGGCATAAAGCATGAGTTCAAATGAAACGTCCCTTTTTTGCATGTTTTAAGGAGTTTTATGCATAGCTTCCATACTTAGTACATTTTGTGCTAACCTCATCTTTCTACATTTTCTATAAGTGTAAGCTATGGAGATATTGGATTCCATCCTCGTGGCTAGGACTCTAGTAGATCAAGAAGAAGAAGATTGGTGAGTCTTCATTGTATTCGAGGGCTCGACCATATGTTCCTTATGTATTTATTTTTATGTTTTAGACTTATGTAAGGGCTATGTCCCTAAGATTGTATTTCAAGAGTTTTATTCCAAGTATTTTAGATGGTTTGAGAAATAGTGTCATAGATTCTCTCATTTTTATAAAAGACTTTGATTGTAAAGAAAAGTTTTAAATTCTGCACTATTTTCCTATGATCTTATGTCTATGATTATGCTAAGGGCTTGTATTAGACCCCTTTAGAGTCGAGTACGCCATGTTACGTCTAGGGGTACTCTCGGGTCGTGACAAAATCCCTCCAAGAACCCATGAGTTCCCCATATTCCTAAATTGTGAATTTATGATGTGAGTTGATTGATTATTGAAGCATTTCAATTGATTATGCCTATATTGATTGAGTTTATTGAATCATGATATTTTCCATATCTAAGGTAGTAATTCTAGATGTTTGGGTTGAATGTGATTCTTGGTCCTTGAAGGGCTTTGTACATGTCTATGAGAATTGTGTATGAATTTATGATTCACTTAGAGAGTGAAGATTCTATGACTATGGTGTAATTGTGGTATTGTTGAAAGATCATTCTCCCCATACCCTTACACATGATTATGCATGCAATGTCTATGATTATGATAATGTTGTTGTGTTGATAGAAAGGCTATTCTCGTGAACACACTATGAACATGATGTGAAAGGTTTACTCACATATTGATAATTCTAAGGTTGAAAGTCCATTCTCACCTAATTGAATCTATGAGCTAATTTATGGATTGTGTTGAATGAAGGGTAAGATACTCCTTCACACATGTGAATACAATTCAAGTCTAATTATGTAAACTTTAGAAAAGTTATGCTTAACAGCGAGTGGATATGGAATGTGAGGTAGAGGCCCTCTCGTCAATACAATAGGCGTCGGGTCATCTTAAGTAACCTTATGAGATGGAAGCTCCCCCGTCACTACAATAGGTTTGGGGTTTCTAGAAGCAATCTCCCTATCCCATAACCATGTGCCCACATAGGTCTTTAGCTAGTTGATCCACCAAAAAGCTAATACATGTAGTTCTACCTTAGGCAAGTAGGACATATCTTTTCGTTGAGGGACATGACACCAGATTCTATGTAGCTCACATGGTCTATGTCGGTTAAGGCTATTTCCCTACATGACAAGAATATGAATATGACAAGAACATGAACATGTACATGAACTATACCTATGACTTCTCAAGGAGTTCTACTTAGTGTGAGTGGCGGTATGGAACTTCATTTATGCATTGCACAAGTAGGCTTTGGAAAGGGGTTATGGTGTGGTTTTCTTATGCTTAGAAGATACGTGAATATATGCATGTATGATATCAATTGTTGCTAAGAGTGACTTTACTTGCTATAAGCTATGAACATGAATGTTTACTTGTTTATGAGTATTGGCTATGAATGAGGATAAGGTATGATATGTATGATTATGGTGACCTAAAAATGATACTTAGAATTATATAGGATTATGGGATCCTGTCTATGCATTGCACAAGTAAAGCTTAGGGTTGCTTATGGATTGGTTTGACTGATGTATTTACACTATTATGCATGATGACTCTTAAAAATGATAAAGTGCATGATTTCAACTAAATTGTCCCTCTTTGAATGTTTCAAGGAATTTATTGCATGGCTTCCATACTTGGTGCAATTTTCTACTAACCCATATTATCTATATTTTGCTATAAGTGTAGGTCCAGGTTGTTGAAGTTGCTTATTCTAGGTTGAAAGCTTGGATTGATTATCTCCTTGCTTTGGTGAGTCCTCATGGGTCGAGGACAAGAGTTATTCTTTCTAGTTTCCTTTCGTATGTTCTACTTTGAGACTTTATTGTAAAAGGGTTGTGACCCTATTGATTCTCGAATGTAGTAGATGGTTAATGAGACAATGTCTAGACTTCTATTTTGGTTTTATGAAAAGACTTCGATTGCAAAAAGTTTTTAATTCTGCATCATTTCTATTACTTATGTTTAGGATATGCTAAGGGCTTGTATGAGATCCCTTCGGGGTCAAGTATGCCGTGTTACATCTAAGGGGTACCCCTGGGTCGTGACAAACTTGGTAATCAGAGCACAAGGTTTAGAATGATTCTAGGATGATGTCTCATAAACCATGTCTAGTAGAGTCTTGTTCATGATTGTGAAGCGCGCCACATTTATGAATGAGAGTCTATAAGATGTTTAGGAAATCTCACTTCTTTCATTACTCTTTAGTCGTGCCTTAGAGTTTTAACTATACGAAGTCCTTTTTCTAACCTTTCTCTTATGTTTATAGGATATGAATACAAGAAGGGCGAACACAAGAAGGATGGAAGAGGAGAACGTGAATAAGGGAGTTCCTCCCCAAGGTCCCCAAGATTCTCAAGTTCCTCAAGTAGAGTCTTGTTCATGATATGTGAATATATGCATGTATGATATGAATTGTTGCTAAGAGTGACTTTACTTGCTATAAGCTATGAACATGAATGTTTACTTGTTTATGAGTATTGGCGATGAATGAGGACAAGGTATGATATGTATGATTATGGTGACCTAAAAGTGATACTTAGTAATAGATAGGATTATGGAATCTTGGCTATGCATTGTACAAGTTAAGCTTAGGATTTCTTATGGATTGATTTGACTTATGTATTTACACTATTCTGCATGATGACTCTTAAAAATGATAAAGTGCATGATTTCAACTAAACTGTCCCTTTTTGCATGTTTCAAGGATTTTATTGCATGGCTTCCATACTTGGTGCAATTTTTTATTAACCCATATTTTTTACATTTTTCTATAAGTGTAGGTCCCGGTTGTTAAAGTTGCTTCTTCCAGGTTGAAAGCATGGATTGATTCTCTCCTTGCTTTGGTAAGTCCTCATGGTTCGAGGACAAGAGTTATTCTTTCTAGTTTCCTTTCGTATGTTCTACTTTGAGACTTTATTGTAAAAGGGTTGTGACCCTATTGATTCTCGAATGTAGTAGATGGTTAATGAGACAATGTCTAGACTTCTATTTTGGTTTTATGAAAAGACTTCGATTGTAAAAAGTTTTAAATTCCTCATAATTTCATTACTTATGTTTATGATATGCTAAGGGCTTGTATGAGACCCCTTCGGGGTCAAGTACGCCGTGTTACATCTAGGGGGTACCCCTGGGTCGTGACAATGGGACCACAGACCATAGGTGGGGTTCCGTCGTTAAATCCCAAATCTTTATAGTCTCTGATCCCACCACGGTTGACCAGTATGGTCTGTGGTTGGACCTACGGACCGTAGGTGAGGGTCAGCAGCAAGTTAGAGGGAAATTATTGTTGGGTCAACTTCAAATGGCCATAACTTTAAGCATAAAAGAAATTAGGTGGCCCATGACCTACCAATGATAGATAATTGAATCATCTTTCCAACGCCACCAAGTTTGCTAAATTCCCATCTCCGAGTTAAAATTTATGCTCATTTTAGTGAAGACATGTAGGGCAGACTTGACTGACGATCCCTACCTACGGTTGGTAGGTCAACCCATTGACCGTAGGTCACTCCGATGGTGGCCTTTGTCAAAATTAAGTCAGGGTATGTGTTGGGCACTTAAACTACGTCGTTTGATCCTTAAACTATGTAGTTTTGGTCAGTTTAAGCCTAGTAACTTAGTGAGATCTTTCCTTGAGCGATTCATTCACTAAAAAATCATCAAACTTAGAACAAAAGAGGAGAAAAAAGGCGACCCAAACCCTTCCAAGAACGCATCAAGTTATCTTCAGTTCTAACCCCGAAATCGAAGGATTTCTCCATAGATTTCGTCACCAGGTATGTGGGATTTCACTGGTAGATTCCTTTCATCCACTAGGTCCCTAGAATTCTGTCAGATTCTTGATTCCTATATCTTGCTTAGACCTAGGGTTTCTAAGACCTTAAATATTGGTTGTGATTTAACTGTTAAAGTATTCGTAATCAGATTATCATGTTTTCGTGGAATCATTGCTTAGTTCTTTGCATGAAACTTAGAACCCTAGTTATGTAAATTCTCTTAGTTCATGAATTAAACATGTTAGGTCAGTGAAACATATATACATGCTTGAGTTTCCGATTGTCACATTATCAATATATAATTGTTACATTCTCAGATTTGCATGTCAGTATTTTCATAATGTATCATATACATATTCAGTTGGGAGTAAGCTTAGCACCGAGTGGACTAGGGTTTCAATGTGCCCTCATAGTCCCAGAACTACGTGTCCCCGTAGGTTAAGTCCCATCTGTGGGCATTAGTTTTAGTGATCACACCAATCATGCCTTTATACCCCTAGCAAGGTAAATATATCGGCCCCTTCGATGGGGTGTATACATCAGACACCACGGTTAGCTCACGTGGTGGTTATATCGGTCACTAGTAGCTCCCACAGTCAGACTCTAGTGCTTTTGACCAGATTTTCAAATATACATCAATATTTAGTCTCAGCATGTTATGTACTTAGTCATTGCATTCATTTAAGTTCTTTTCAGTATGTATCATTATTTCCATCATGTTCAGATTATATTATTGATCAGTTATGCTTTGTTTAGCTTATATGTTTGTTCAGCTTTTATCCTATCTTGCATGCTCAGTACCTTCCAAGTACTGACGCATACTGTGCGCTACATCTTTTCATGATGTAGGTTCAGGTCCTCAGCATTCAGATCACGCGTAGATCGATTCCCGTTCCACATTCAACAGCTTCAGTGGCGAGTCCTCATACTTCAAGGACAATAGACCTTTTTTTCAGATTTAGTCTTTCATTTCAGTTTCAGTTTTTCTAGGGTTAGCTGGGGAAATGTCCCAACATCTCTAGTCAGTAGAGGCTTTTTCAGAAAATAGTATTAGATTCAACGTAGTTTTTGAGTGATTGTTCAGTATCACTAAACTTTTATTCAATATTTTTATATTCAAACAAGTTTTGGGTATTCCCCTCTATTAGTTATCTCATGATTTAGCTTCCGCATTTGTTTATCTTTTCATAGATTTGTTCAGTTTGCTTATGATATGCCAACTCAGGGTTAGCTTGGGGTCACTCGTGATCCTAGGTCCTGTGTTTACGTCTTGGGGGTAGCCTCGGGGCGTGACAATAATTCTTCTCATTGACTTTAAGTTGCCTTGAAGCATAGGCAATCAACTTACCATTCTGCATAAGCATATATCCCAACCCACCTCTAGAGGCATCACAATACACCATAAAACCATCCGTACCTTCCGGTAAGGTCAACACCGTAATAGAAGTAAATCTAACTTTCAACACTTGGAAACTTTTCTCACAAGCTTCCGACCACACAAACTTAGCCTTCTTCTGAGTCAAAGTCATAAAAGGAGAAGCAATGAAAGAAAATCCCTCAACAAACCTTCTATAGTAACAGGCCAAACCCAAAAGGCTTCTAATGTCGGAAGGAGATAGAGGCCTAGGCCAAATCATGACCACATCCATCGTTTTAGGATCTACCTCAATACTCTTACTTGACACAATATGACCAAGAAAAGCTACGGACCTTAACCAAAATTCACACTTGCTAAACTTTGCAAAAAGTTGTTGGTCCTTAAGAACTTGCAACACAATTCTCAAACGGTCAACATGATCATTCTCACTCCTTGAAAAGATAAAAATATCATCAATAAACACAATTACGAACATATCAAGGTATTGTCTAAACACCTTATTCATTAAATCCATAAATGTCACTGGAACATTAGTCAACCCAAACGACATTACCAAGAACTCATAATGACCATACAGGGTTCTAAAGGTCGTCTTTGGAATATCATCCCCTCTCACCCTTAGTTGGTGATAACCCGATCGGAGATCAATCTTAGAGAAATAGCTAGCCCCTTGAAGTTGGTCAAACAAGTCATCTATCCTTGGAAGAGGATACTTGTTCTTAATGGTAACTTTATTCAATTGACGATAATCATTGCACATTAAAAGAGACCCATCTTTCTTTCTAAAAAACAACACGGGAGCACCCATGGAGTGATACCCGATCAAATGAAACCCTTATCCAACAAATCCTTTAGTTGATCTTTCAACTCTTTTAACTCCACCAGACCATTCTATAAGGAGGAATAGAGATAGGTTACGTATCTGGAAGAAGGTCAATACCAAAATCTATTTCCCGCTTGGGAGGAATACCTGGTAAATCATCAGGGAGAACTTTTGGGAATTTATTAACTACGGGGACAGACTCAAGAGTAGGGGTTTCAGAATCTACATCCCTCACCCCAACAAGATGGTAAATACAACCTTTAGAGACCATCTTCCTAGTTTTAAGATAAGAGATAAACTGACCCTTAGGCATAGTATTTCCCCCCTTCCACTCTAGGATAGGCTCATTTGGGAATTGAAATCTAACCACCCAAGTTCTACAATCAATAGAGGCATCACATGCATACAACCAATCCATGCCAAGAATCACATCAAAGTCTAACATGTCAAGCTCTATCAAGTCAACAAGAGTAACTCTATGGGATAAAGAAACGAGACATCTCCTATAGACCCTCTTAGCCACCACAGAATCATCAACAGGAGTGAAGATAGAAAAAGGTTCTAATAATACTTTCGGAGAAACATCAAACCTCATCACCACATATGGCGTCACGAAATATAAAGTAGCACCGGGATCAAGCAAAGCATATATATCAAGTTGAAAAACCTTTAACATACCGATAACTACATCCGGAGAACTCTCTTGGTCACCTCTGGTTTGGAGAGCATAGAAGCGGTTTTGTTTTGGAGCATTGGAGTTCGAACCAACCTCTAGGAGGAGCTTGCTTGCCCTCTTTCCCCTTAACCTTGAACATCGGGCAATCTCTCACCTTGTGACCACTCTTTCCACAACCATAGCAACCATCCATGCCGGCTAGGCACTTACTATCATGTTTCTTTACACAAGTAGATCTAACCAAAGAAGAACCACCTCCCTTTCCTCCTTGAGGTTTTGGGTTGGACACCCTATCCTTATTAGACTTAGGAGGAGCATTAGATGAGCTTTGACCAAAAAACCTTTGTCGAAATCTAAGTCGATCTTGTCCATCAGACTTTGCATTAGAGAAAATTCCATCACCGGTCCTAGCCCTTTTTACTTCCCTAGACTTTTCCTTGAGTTTCTCCTCCTCAATTTGTTGTACATGGACCATAAGACGAGAGATGTCCATGTCACCAATGAGCATGGTGGCACGACACTCTTTAACCACCATATCGGATATACCCGTGATATACCGTGAGTTTACGGTATTTCTAATACATTTCACTTACAAGTTGTGTGTGTCTAGGGCCTTTTTATATTGGTTTTTATGTATTTTATCATGTTTTGCAGGAAAGGTGTTCAGGCGCGGAAGTTTAGAGACAGCTGAAGGAAATGCAGAAAAAGGCATCCACGGAGGTCATCTACGGACCGTAGGTCCATTCACGGTCCGTAGGTGATGACCGTAGATCAGCAGGAATGTGTTGAGGACAAATCAGGGAAATCTGACCAAGTGTGGAACCACGGTGCCCATTGACGGTCCGTAGATTGATCTACGGACCGTACTGTTGATCCGTAGAGTGAGACTGCGAGGGTTCCAGTACCTGATTTTTGAAGATGCTAAGTATGGAGCTACGGAAGGGATTGACGGACCGTAGGTCGATCTACGGTCCGTGCTGCTGGTCCGTCGTTTGCTTCAGAGAAGCTGATTGTTGGATGCTGAAATATTTTCTAAGTCCCGAGTGACGGAAGGGACTTACGGACCGTAGATCAATCGACGGTCCGTAAGTCAGTCTCGTGGATCGAAGACGCGTACCTGAACAAAACTTTCCTTAATTTGTTTCCTTTTTTATTTAGGATTTGTTTTCTATAAATAGGACATGTAAACCTCGTTTTTGGGGGTTAGACACTATTATTCTATTTTTGCTTTGTAACTTTGGAGATTAATTTGCAACCCTAGCAATTATTGATTTCCCAAGTTCGTTTTGAAGATTTTGGCTTTGCAATTCAAGTTAATTTTCTGGGTTTATTATTCTCTTTACGTAAGTTCATGATTTCTCCATCTACAATTATGAATTGTGTTCTTGCTAATATGAGTAACTAAATCCACAACTAGGGTTGTGGGAACCATGATCGATTAACAAAGTATGAATAGTAAATAAGCAATTCTTGACTAGTATTTTGCATGCATTGATAATTCTTTCGTTTAGAAGTCTTTTTAACGGTGGCCAACGTTAGAACTCGCCTTGTTACTACTTGCCGGACCAAGGAGGTAATTAACAAGAAAAGAATTATCAACATAGATTTAGTGTGATACTATCTAATAGGCTAGTGTCGATTGGTGCGAAGTAATAACTAAGCCAAACATCGATTATGATGTCTAATATGAGGTAAAGGTAAGGGTTAGTAAATTATACACACGTAGCCGGACCAAGGTGCGGGGTGAAATTCTCTAGATGCCGGACCAAGGATTTAGAGATACCTAACTTATCACTTTGCATGTAATACACTAGAAGAGGATTGCTATTACTAGGATTACTGCGTTATGAGATTATGGGGAACACGTATACCCTAGTTATTTCTCTTATCTTGATAACAACCAAAGTTGAGTTTAATTATTGATTACAATATTTCGTATTACTATTTGTTTTACACAAGCACAACCCCCCTTTTTATTACCTGTTTCTGGAAATAATTTGACTAATCGAATATAATTGTCGGTTAAAAGTAAAGTCTAAACCATTTTCCTCATGGGATCGATCCCAACCTACAAGTTGGGTTCTTTACTTGATAACGATCGCTTATGCTTCTGAAAGGAGGTGTAATTTGAGCGTATCAAATTTTGGCGCCGCTGCCGGGGAATTTTGGCTTTTAGATTTAGTTTTAACTACAATATTGAACGTTAGTCAAATATTTCCTAAATTTTATTTTTTTCTTTGTTTTTGTCTCTCTCAGGTTCAGATTTTAGTGTATGCCAAGTACACGGAGTCAAGGAGAACCACTTACTCCATACGATCCAGAGTTGAACAGAATGTTGCGAAGAATGAACAATCAAGGACTTCCAGTTCATCCTATCGGAGGAAATCTAGATGAAGCAGTTGAGTTACAGCAGCCAAGAGTAGTTGGTGGAGAAAACCGGGGTCTAGCTGAAAATCAATTGGGAGATGCACTGAGAGTGCATGGTCCACCAGGCCCGCAACACCATGACAACTATCGGGGCAACGTCGACATAGCAGATTCCGATGGACCCATCGTCCTACCTCCTCTACCTCCAGGGCACACATTTGTGGTGACTAGTAGTTTGATGCAGATGCTTACAGCAAGAGGCTTATTTTCAGGATCGCCATCGGAGGATCCACATGCTCACTTAGCCAAGCTCAGGGTGGTTTGCAAAAGTTGTGTAGGCAGACCAGACTTGGATATGAACGTCATTGGGTTACGAGTGTTCCCTCTGTCACTGACAGGCGATGCTGCAGTATGGTTCACTGAGCTTCCTTATAACTCAATTTTCACATGGGACCAACTAGCAGAGGTATTTAAAGCAAAGTACTATCCAGTATCTAAGAAGCTCAATCACAAAGATCGGGTCAATAATTTTGTGGCATTACCTGGAGAGTCTGTGAGTAGCTCGTGGGACAGATTCACTGCCTTCGTAAGAAGTGTCCCAAATCACCGTATTGATGATGAGTCACTGAAGGAATATTTCTATCGAGGTCAGGATGATAACAATAAAGCAGTACTTGACACTATTGCTGGAGGTTCATATGGTGATTGTACATACGCATAGATTGCTGAAAAATTGGAGAGGATCTCTCGCAATAATAAAGCGTGGAGCACTAGAAGGTCAGATACTGGGAGAAACACATTCGCTGTTCATAATGCTACTGTTAACTCTGCAGATGATATTCGTGAGGAGATGGCTCAGATGAGGACAGAGTTGGGGTTAGTATTGAAGCATGTGAGTGGAGGAGCAGAGAAGGTAAATGCTGTAAATTACTTAACTAGAACTCCACCACCAGTTGAGGAGTGTTACTATGAAGAGGACACTTATGCGGTGAATGATCAGACGGGGGGTTTCCGACCAAACGCCCAAGGATCCAACACGGAAAATTGGCGGCAAGGTCAAGGGAGCCAAGGTCGGAACTATGGAAATTACAACCGAGAAGGTCACTATGTCCGAGATGGGAACTTCAATCGTGACAACAACTACAACAGGAACAACTTTGGCAACAGAAACGATCGGGTTGGACCCTATGTTCCCCCTCAAAATCGGGAATCTGGTGCTAGGGAAGTTGGAGGTAATATGACGCGTATTGAAGATATGCTGCAGAAGATGATGAGAAGGTTTGATGCCACTGATGAGAATGTGAAGGAGATGAGAAACGACTTATCCGGTATTGGTCAAAAGGTTGATGCCCATGCAGTGTCAATAAAGCATCTAGAGCAACAGATGACGCAGTTGTCTACTACAGTGAACCCGCGTCAACCTGGCACTCTTCCTAGCAACACCATCCAGAATCCGAAGAATGATGGGCATTGTATGGCAATTACCACTCGAGGAGGCAAGCAAACCGTAGATCCACCTATGCCGTCTATGGTAGAAGTTGAGAATAGAAAAGAAGATGATGTGGTGAAAGTTAGAGAGGAGTCAGAGGTTGTGACAGAACAAGAAGTGGAGGTACCTCAGAAAGTGGTTCCCATACCTAGACCTCCACCACCTTTTCCTCAAAGGTTAGTGAAGAAGACTGAAGATGGGAAATATCGCAGGTTTATCACTATGTTGAAGCAGCTTTCTATCAATGTCCCTTTGATAGAAGCCTTGGAGCAAATGCCTGGATATGCAAAATTCATGAAAGATATGGTGACAAAGAAAAGGTCTGTGAGTTTTGAAGATGATGATAGATTGCAGCATTGTAGTGCTATTGCTACAAGATCTCTGGTGCAGAAGAAGGAAGACCCTGGTGCTTTCACGATCCCATGTACTATAGGGTTATTACACTTTGCTAAGGCATTGTGTGATCTTGGTGCTAGCATCAACCTCATGCCTTTATCTATTTACAAGAAGTTGGGTCTAGGGGATCCAAAGCCCACTGCAATGCGGTTACTGATGGCTGATCGGACTGTGAAGAGGCCCATAGGTGTGCTCCATGATGTGCTAGTGAAAGTAGAGTCTTTCATCTTTCCGGCGGATTTTGTGATCCTTGACTGTGAGGTTGATTTTGAGGTTCCCATCATCCTTGGGAGACCATTTCTTGCCACAGGGCGTGCGTTGGTTGATATGGAAAAGGGACAGATGAAGTTCAGACTGAACAATGAAGAAGCAACTTTCAATATCTGTAGATCCATGAAGCAGAATGGTGAGCTACAAACAGTATCTGCTATAACTTACAGAGTGGAGAGTGGGTCAGAAGTGCAAATTGAAGAGCGATTAGGTGTTGAGGCACTAGCAGCAGTCATGATGAATTTTGGTAGTGATGGTATTGAAGAATATGATGAGTTGGTAGCCGCACTTGATAAGTGTGAATACCGCTCCAAACCAAAGAAGTATGAGCTAGACATGAAGAATCGCGAGTCCCCACCCACAAGACCATCAATTGTGGAGGCACCGAAATTGGAGCTTAAAGCTCTACCACCACACTTGAGGTATGTATATTTAGGCGAAGAGAATACTTTGCCGGTCATCATTGCAGCAGATTTGAATGCAAGGCAAGTAGAGTGTTTGGTGACTGTATTAAAGAAGTTCAAGCGAGCGATTGGGTGGACTATTGCAGATATTATTGGGATTCCCCCCGGTATCTGTTCTCACAAAATCCAACTCATACCAGATCATAAACCCAGTGTTGAGCACCAGAGAAGATTAAATCCACCTATGCAAGAGGTAGTCAAAAAGGAGATCATCAAGTGGCTGGATGCGGGAGTTATTTATCCCATCTCAGATAGTAATTGGGTGTGTCCTGTGCAATGTGTACCTAAAAAAGGTGGTATGACTGTGGTTCCAAATGAAAGAAATGAGCTTGTTCCAATGAGGCCTGTCACTGGATGGAGAGTTTGCATGGATTACCGGAAGTTGAATGCATGGACTGAGAAAGACCACTTCCCTATGCCATTCATGGATCAGATGTTAGATAGACTTGCAGGCAAGGGTTGGTATTGTTTTCTTGATGGGTATTCGGGCTACAATCAAATTTCTATAGCTCCAGAAGACCAAGAGAAGACCACCTTCACTTGCCCATATGGGACTTTTGCGTTCAAACGAATGCCCTTCGGATTGTGCAATGCTCCAGCGACCTTCCAGAGATGTATGATGTCGATATTTTCTGATATGGTGGAGGACACTATTGAGGTGTTCATGGATGATTTTTCAGTGGTAGGTGATTCGTTTGATCACTGTCTAAAACATCTGGCCGAGGTGCTCAAAAGATGTGAAGACTGCAACTTGGTGCTGAATTGGGAGAAATGTCATTTCATGGTAAAAGAAGGTATAGTGTTGGGTCATCGAATTTCAGAGAAAGGTATTGAGGTTGATAGAGCTAAAGTCGAGGTAATAGAAAAGCTTCCACCACCTATCTCTGTAAAAGGTGTTAGAAGTTTTCTTGGGCATGCAGGTTTTTATAGGAGATTCATCAAAGATTTCTCAAAAATTGCACATCCCTTGTGCAAACTGCTCGAGAAGGAGAATAAGTTCTGCTTTGATGATGCTTGTCTTAGAGCATTTGGAGAGTTGAAGGAAAAGTTGGTTACAGCACCTATCATTATTTCACCAGATTGGGAACAACCGTTTGAGGTAATGTGTGATGCGAGTGGAGTGGCGCTTGGTGTAGTATTGGGTCAAAGGCGTGAGAAAATTCTTCACCCTATTTACTATGCTAGCAAAGCTCTGAATGTGGCCCAGAAGAATTATACAGTGACCGAACAAGAACTTCTTGCGGTGGTTTTTGCATTCGAAAAATTTCGTTCCTACTTGCTTGGTACTAAGGTCATCGTGCATACTGACCATTCTGCATTGAGGTATTTGATGGCGAAAAAGGATGCAAAACCACGATTGATCAGATGGGTATTGTTGCTGCAAGAGTTTGATTTTGTGGTAAAAGATAGAAAGGGAACCGAAAATCAAGTTGCCGACCACTTGTCCAGATTAGAGGAAGAGGCCATGCTAAAGCTTGGAGATAGGGCTGAAATTAATGATGCGTTTCCAGATGAACAGGTATTGGCTGCTTCTAATGATTTGATTCCTTGGTTCGCAGACTTTGCTAATTATTTGGCAAGCGACATTGTGCCACCCGATTTGTCTTTTCACCAAAGAAAGAAATTTATGCATGATGTGAAGAAATTCTTTTGGGATGAACCTTATTTGTATCGTAGTTGTGCTGATGGGATTATTCGTCGCTGTGTGCCTGAGGTTGAAATGCTGAGTGTACTTGAAGCATGCCATTCATCACCCGTTGGTGGGCATCATAGTGGTATTCGGACTGCACATAAGATTTTGCAGTGTGGGTACTATTGGCCTACCATCCACCAAGATGCTCATGATTTCGCCAAGTCTTGTGATCGGTGCCAAAGAGATGGAGGGATTTCAAAGAGGCAAGAGCTCCCTATGAATCCCATATTGGTGATCGAATTGTTTGATGTATGGGGCATTGATTTTATGGGCCCATTTGTGAGTTCATATGGGATGAAGTATATTCTGGTCGCGGTTGATTATGTATCGAAGTGGGTGGAAGCAGTAGCACTCCCCAACAACGAAGGTAAAAGTGTCACCGCATTCCTGAAAAAGAATATCTTCTCCAGATTTGGTACACCAAGGGCTGTTATTAGCGATGGAGGCTCTCACTTTTGTAACAAGTTGTTCAAAACACTACTTGAGAAATATGGTGTCCGTCACAATGTAGCCACTCCTTATCATCCACAGACTAGCGGTCAAGTTGAGGTGTCCAACAGAGAAATAAAGCAGATATTGGCGAAGACTGTGAACGCCAATCGAACTGATTGGTCAAGGAAGCTTGATGATGCTCTATGGGCATATCGCACTGCATACAAGACCCCCATAGGTATGTCGCCTTACCAACTTGTATATGGGAAGTCTTGTCATTTACCAGTAGAGTTAGAGCACAAAGCTATGTGGGCAATGAAGAAGTTAAATTTGGATTGGGGCACTGCATCTAATCAAAGGATGAACGACTTGAACGTGCTTGATGAGTTTCGCCTAAAAGCTTATGAAAGTTCAGCCTTATACAAAGAGAAGATGAAGAGGTATCATGATCAAAGAATTGAAAAGCGAGAATTTGTGGTTGGCGATCGTGTGCTGCTATTCAACTCTAGGTTGCGCTTGTTTCCAGGCAAACTCAAGTCCAAGTGGACTGGGCCATTTTTGCTCACAAAAGTGCTCTCGCATGGAGCGGTTGAGCTTGAAAATAAGGATGGAACAAGGTTTGTGGTGAACGGGCAAAGGATAAAGATCTATCTGGGAAATGCTGAAACTGTGCAAGAAGTGATTGAGGCCTGCAATCTTGATGAAGTCTGAATAATCAAGATACCTGCGTCGTGCCGCGACGTTAAATCAAGCGCTGCTTGGGAGGCAACCCAAGATGTAAAATCTAGCCAACAATAGGGTTTTGTTTTACATTATGTAGTTAGCTTTCTTTGATTACTTGCAGTTTTGTATCAATGTAGGTAGGGGTTTCAGTATTTTAGTTCTTAGTGTTGGCTAGAAGTAATATAGGGTCCGTGTCTAAAAAGTGTCCAGAAAATGTAAAAAAATAGCCTATTGGTTGCTTCATGTGCAGGTACACCATGCAAGAAATCTGCAGAAAATGGTCTGGTGCAGAGGTCTACGGACCCCATCGACGGTCCGTCGTTTGATCCACGGACCGTCAATGGTATCCGTAGATCCCAGGTAAGTCCCTAACATTGTCTTAGTATAATTGTGATCTACGGTCCTGATCTACGGACCGTAGATCGACTCACGGACCGTAGACGGGGTCTCGTGAGTCCACACCTTACAGTTGACTGACCCGACCCGGACCCCCATTACTTAAAACACCCATTGTTTCAAATCATTCCCCTTCCCTCCATTGCTCCCACAACCGTTTCTCCCACTCTTTAAACTCCCCAAATCACTCCATAACCACCACATAATATCCTCCCTTCCATATATTCCCAAAACCCTTTCCATACCATAATCAACCCACTCCATAATCTGATAAAAAGGGTCCGGTGTTTGGTCAGTGACGAAAAGGTGACTCCTTGGTCTTGCTAAATCATAGTACCACCACGCAATCACCCCACTCCTTGTTGCTTGTAAGGTAATAGACTTTCTCTTCACTTTGAATTTCAATTCATAGATTGAATATAGCGGGTCGGGAGTGGGTCTTGACCTTGGGTAATTGTTAGATGATATTGCATGATAAACTTGAGTAGTACAATGCCCTTGGAATGATAGATAGTGATTGTATAGCTTTAATTGTGATGTGAGTTTATGTAATCGTAAATACTATATGCTAGTTTCGACTTAGGGTTCCACATCTAGTCTAAATTGTTGGGCATAATAATCGGTAGGAACCTTAAGAATGAGAACTAGCATATTTCAATTGTGTATATGCATGACTAGGTTGTGTTAATGTTGAAACCAAATACCAAAAATGTATGATACCTGGCACTGATTGCTTCCACGATACCCCGTCTACGGACCGTAGATCAATCTACGGACCGTAGATGGGGTTCGTCATTTGATGCACCTGTAAATTTTCACCAAGTGTAAAACCACGGATGTGGACTACGGTCCGTAGATCTATCTACGGACCGTTCTGCACTTCCGTGGTTTTCATCTGTGACCTATATTTCAGGCACCCTGATCTACGGAAGAGATCCACGGACCGTAGATCAGTCTACGGACCGTAGGTCTCCTCCGTGGATGCCGTCTGTAGCATCTGTCAAAATTTTTTTTTGGACATAGTTTGGGTCGTTACCAACTCTAAATGAGTTCTTTTGCTGCATATGGTTAGTTTTGGCACTAATGACGTTCCTGCAGGTACGATGGCACCCAAGAAGATGGTCACCTACTCGAAACGGGGCAAGTCCAAATCGGTTGCCCCTAGCTTCCGGTTGATTGATGAGGACACCGAGAACGACTCTGACCCCGCATATGTGCCTCTCAACCCTAGGGCCTCTCGCGCAGCACCCAGGAGCACCCCCCGGAAGGTGATCCCCGACGTAGTCACTGTCTCCCAGTCTGATGAGGAGCACACACTGATCGGGTCACCAACTGGGGCTGCTTCCAGTTCGGAGGGTCCTATGTCCGGCTCCGAGTCTACCCATGCCTCAGGCTCCCAATCATCACAATCAGAGTCTGTCCATGCTACAGGGTCCAACGCCAAATCGTCCACAGGGTCTGGAGAGAATGACCAAGCAGCCTCGTCTGATGAGGCAACTAGTTCAGAGGCCATTCCTGCACCAAGGAATGATGAACCCGCTCCGGTAGCAGGGGAGCTGAATAGGTGGTGTGTCGAGGGTCAATGGCAGATCTATCGGGATGCAAAGATGGTGAATGACAAACAGAAAATGGCCCGATTAATACAAGAGGAGCGCAGAGTCCTCACGGGGAGCTTGCATACTGTGCCAGATATTCACCGGCTTTTCAAACTTCACAAGTGTGACTGGATGGCTCGAGACCCAGGGACGTATAGCGAGGAGATTGTCCGGGAGTTCTATGCTTCCTATGCTGCCACTCTCCGCGGGTCCATTTCCAAGCGGTCAAAGCCACTAGCGCAGGCCCCGCTCACTTCCACCTTGGTTCGAGGGTGTCCGGTGGATATATCACCCGCCACCATTAGCCGGTTTCTCTATGGTCCTACCACGGGCCACTCTTGGTCTCCTAACACGTCGGAATTTGATTACCGCTGGGACATCGTGCGGAGTGGCACTTTCCAGAGGAATACTGAGCAGCGAGAGGCTGTGATACTATGGCTGGCCAGGTACATTGCTGCAGATGGCGAGCGTGCAGAATGGGTCGCTGCTCCACGGTTGGGCATCCGGAAGGCCACATTGAACTTCGTAGCAAAATTCTTCTGGCTATTGGTACGCAACAGAGTGTCGCCCACAAAAGCTGACAATCAGGTCACTTGGGACAGAGCGGTGATGGTTGCTGCATTGGTGGCGGGAGTAGAGATCGACTTTGCCCGAATGCTGCTGGCAGAGATCCACGAGAGAGCTTTCAGGACCTCCACTACTTACCCTTTCCCCTATCTGATATTTCACTTGTGCAGGGACTCTGGAGTGCCGATCTGGCATTGTGACAGGCTAGTCCACCCTACAGGGGCATTGGACATCGACCTTATTCGGGATGACGCGAATGTGGCAGCACCTCGCAGAGAGCCCCAGATTGAGGTACCCCCTTTGAGCTCCGATCTTGCAGACACTGTGGGGCAGGCACAGGGCGGTGACCCCATTATCCCAGACCACACCGACACTGTCCCAGGCTCCTCTTCTCAGGCAGCTAGTGTTGCCCCTAGTTCTTCTCGGTCTACACCACCGTTAGGAGCGACGGTTGTCCCGATGGCCAGAGTATAAAAGTTAGAGGCGCAGATGGCCACACTGCTGCATCACATCCAGCCTTGGATGCAAAAGTCAATTGCCGAGTCCGAGGCTAGATTGGAGCGCCGGAGGGAAGGGATGATGGACCGTAAGGTCCTGGCGGTTAATAAGCGACTTGACGCCTTTGAGTTGCGAGTCCTCGAGCGATCAGTTCCGGCCACAGACTTATCTGCTTTGCAGACTGACATAGCCAGCCTCCGGACTGATGTGGATGTCATTCTTGCTGCACCTTCAGTTGAGACTCAGGCTGCTCCGACTGCACTGGCTGATGATACAGTGCTAGATGCCCTATTCAGTGGCATCGCCGAGGAGGGGCCTGCACCGACACATGCCACAGGCAAGCGGCACCGCTCTCATCGTACAGAGGAAGAGAAAGCGCAGAAAAGACAGCGTCGGCAGGAGAAGGAGGCTAGAAGGGCCTCGATTGCAGATGAAGAGTTACGCCAGCAGAGGGTGCGTGAGAGAGCTGCATGGGCATCGAGCTCTGCCTCGGTTGCAAAGGATCAGCCTATTTTGGGAGGCGTCGCGAGCACCACTGATAGTGCGGAGCGTTTGATAGAGCGCACTACTGAGGGTGCTACGAGTGCTGATGTGGGCACTACTGAGGGTGCCCCCACTGATGTTCCAGAGGGCTCCGGGAAACCGGACCCTCCTGTTTGTTGATGATTCGCCGGCGCTTTGCGCCACAGGTTTGCTTCACTCAAATCCATTCACTTTTACTGTCTATGTATGCAATTGTGGGCAATTGCATCTATTTTTGTTGGGGGTGGGGTAAATGGATCGTGAGTGATAGGGTGAAGCCTGAGTAACCCAACTCATGTATCCTCTCTTGGGGTTCTCTTGCCTGTGTTCTTTTACCCCAAGAGACTGTTTAATTTTTGTTGAACCGGCATGTCTTAGGATTGTGTGTGTAGAAGCATGATACAGAACGAAGCATGATGGCATGGCTTAGGAAAAAATGATACCCGTCAGATTCTGGGTTGTATGCTAGAAGTAGGCTACGAGTTGCTGATTGTGTTGGCTCTGAGTATGACATAGTAACAATCGACTTAATTGCATGATTAAACCTGAAACTTGAACTGGGTAGTCTGACAATCTGATAATGAAACTTGTGCCAAGAGTGGGTGAGAATCGTTGACTGTTCAAACAGTTTTGTGCAAAACTAGAACTTGCCCGGTTAGTCTTGCTAAGACAATTCCATCTAGAGGATAGGAAGTGATCATAGGCCGTTGTTCTAAAAAAAAACCCCATAAATTGCCTAGAAGGATTCAACCAAATTAAATAACTGTTCCCTTTGATCCAACTTTGAGCCTAAAAATAAACCATTTCTTTCTAAAACCCCAAACTCACCTTCCCATAATCTACTATGTTGGCCCCGGTCCCTCCTTGGACATGTGCACTTTGACTTAGGCCAAAAGCCTAAGTTGAGGGTGGCTAATGTAAAAAGAAACTTCAATCTTGGCCCTCACTTGACATCGGGTATTGTGAACCTCAACTAACGGAACATCCATAAGTTTGAGGGTGGCTATGAAAGAGGAAACTGAAAAACAAATGGGGATGAAAAGAGTGAAAAATGAAAAAAAAAATAAAAAAAATAATAAAAAAATAAAAAAATAAATTTGGGGGAAACGTAAGGAAAGGATGTGAATTATTCAAAGAGAAAGGAGAAATTAAATAAAAAGGAATTGAGCTACTAAGTTTAAAGTCACTTCCGTGGTTGAAGAAAATCAAGGGAAAGCGGTAAAGCAATAATATGACAAAAGTAGGGCAAAAAGAGGTTAAAAGCCTAGTGTAATGACAAGGAGGGCAGAAAGTCACTAAACAACACCCAAATGTACCACACCTGACCCTGAGCCTACGTTACAAGCCAATAAAGTCCTATAGTGATCCTAGAGTCTAGTTTGAAAAGTCTGAGCAGTGAAAATAAGGGCAAGCTTATGGTAGTAAGCACGAACTGTATTTGAAATTACTTCTGAGCGTGAGTGTTGAATAAATCCTTGTACCATGAATGAAATCAAATTTTTGCTAAAAGAGGATTTCGTTTGAAGTAAGGGCACTAGTTCCATTGTTGGAAAGTTGGTATCAGGGTGACAGTGAGAAGGTGTCTGTTGTGTGTCAGTTGGTTGGTCTGTGTCATGATGGGATCCACATGAGTTGGCTTATCGAGTCTAAGAACATGATTGTGCACCCGAACAATGAGGAGGTAGAGAGCCATGTGATTGCTTGATTAGAAATGCTTGCTTCTATACAAGTGTCGTTTAGAGTTCTAGTGCGTCGCTTGAGGACAAACAACGAATTTAAGTTGAGGGTGTTGATATACCGTGAGTTTACGGTATTTCTAATACATTTCACTTACAAGTTGTGTGTGTCTAGGGCCTTTTTATATTGGTTTTTATGTATTTTATCATGTTTTGCAGGAAAGGTGTTCAGGCGCGGAAGTTTAGAGACAGCTGAAGGAAATGCAGAAAAAGGCATCCACGGAGGTCATCTACGGACCGTAGGTCCATTCACGGTCCGTAGGTGATGACCGTAGATCAGCAGGAATGTGTTGAGGACAAATCAGGGAAATCTGACCAAGTGTGGAACCACGGTGCCCATTGACGGTCCGTAGATTGATCTACGGACCGTACTGTTGATCCGTAGAGTGAGACTGCGAGGGTTCCAGTACCTGATTTTTGAAGATGCTAAGTATGGAGCTACGGAAGGGATTGACGGACCGTAGGTCGATCTACGGTCCGTGCTGCTGGTCCGTCGTTTGCTTCAGAGAAGCTGATTGTTGGATGCTGAAATATTTTCTAAGTCCCGAGTGACGGAAGGGACTTACGGACCGTAGATCAATCGACGGTCCGTAAGTCAGTCTCGTGGATCGAAGACGCGTACCTGAACAAAACTTTCCTTAATTTGTTTCCTTTTTTATTTAGGATTTGTTTTCTATAAATAGGACATGTAAACCTCGTTTTTGGGGGTTAGACACTATTATTCTATTTTTGCTTTGTAACTTTGGAGATTAATTTGCAACCCTAGCAATTATTGATTTCCCAAGTTCGTTTTGAAGATTTTGGCTTTGCAATTCAAGTTAATTTTCTGGGTTTATTATTCTCTTTACGTAAGTTCATGATTTCTCCATCTACAATTATGAATTGTGTTCTTGCTAATATGAGTAACTAAATCCACAACTAGGGTTGTGGGAACCATGATCGATTAACAAAGTATGAATAGTAAATAAGCAATTCTTGACTAGTATTTTGCATGCATTGATAATTCTTTCGTTTAGAAGTCTTTTTAACGGTGGCCAACGTTAGAACTCGCCTTGTTACTACTTGCCGGACCAAGGAGGTAATTAACAAGAAAAGAATTATCAACATAGATTTAGTGTGATACTATCTAATAGGCTAGTGTCGATTGGTGCGAAGTAATAACTAAGCCAAACATCGATTATGATGTCTAATATGAGGTAAAGGTAAGGGTTAGTAAATTATACACACGTAGCCGGACCAAGGTGCGGGGTGAAATTCTCTAGATGCCGGACCAAGGATTTAGAGATACCTAACTTATCACTTTGCATGTAATACACTAGAAAAGGATTGCTATTACTAGGATTACTGCGTTATGAGATTATGGGGAACACGTATACCCTAGTTATTTCTCTTATCTTGATAACAACCAAAGTTGAGTTTAATTATTGATTACAATATTACTTATTACTATTTGTTTTACACAAGCACAAACCCCCCTTTTTATTACCTGTTTCTGGAAATAATTTGACTAATCGAATATAGTTGTCGGTTAAAAGTAAAGTCTAAACCATTTTCCTCGTGGGATCGATCCCAACCTACAAGTTGGGTTCTTTACTTGATAACGATCGCTTATGCTTCTGAAAGGAGGTGTAATTTGAGCGTATCAACCCGTCACAAACTTATTAATCTTAGCCCTAGAATCTGCAACCATCGTAGGAGCATACTTAGACAATTGAGTGAAATTTAGAGCATACTCTTTCACACTCATACTTCCTTGACGAAGGTTAATGAACTCTTGCACCTTTGATTCCCTCATCTCTAAGGGAAAGAACCTTTCAAGAAACACCAATTTAAACACTTCCCACTCTATGGGACCCGCTCCTACCAGCCTTGCCTCTTTTTATTGATCGTACCAAACTTGAGCAACCCCTTTCAATTGGTAAGCAGCCAATTCCGCTTTCTCTACCGGTGTCACCCCCATAATAGCAAGTACCTTATAGATCTCATCGACAAACTCTTTAGGGTCTTTCTTAACCTCGGAGCCATAAAATTCCGGAGGGTTCATTCTCATAAAATCCCTCACTCTTGAAGCCGCTTTACCCACATTTTGGTTCATGAGGACTACCACCTCTCTATTGGCTTATGTTGTCATAACCTGTGCCAACATTTGAAAAGCTGACCTAAACTCTGGATTGTTACATTCTCAGCCAAAGGATCTATCGGAGCTCAGGGAGGAACTCCTTGTTCCACATTGTCACCTTGCATCCTTCTAGCAGTCCTTCTAGTAGTTATATCCTGAAGAACATAGGACAAGGATTAGGAGAGAGATCTTTTAGAGTTAAACTCTAAGGCACGACTTAAGAGTAATAAAGAAGTGAAGTTTCCTAATCATCTTGTAGCCTCTCATTCATAAATGTGGCGCGCTTCACACTCATGAACAAGACTCTACTAGACATGGCTTATGAGACATCATCCTAGGACCATTCTATACCTTTTGCTCTAATTACCATGTTTGTCACGACCCAAGGTACCCCTTAGATATGACAAGGTGTATAGAACCCTGAAGGACTCCATACCACTTAGTGTATCATAACATAAGAAATAGAACAATAAGAGTAAAACACATTTTTTAAGTCTAAAATGTTTTTCATAAAAGAAAGCGGAAGGCTAGACATTTGTCTCATCATACCCATCTATTACAATATCGAATGAAATTGGGCCTAGCACATACATCATGTTCAAAAGTAGATATACATGAAAGAAAGGAACTAATCAACAAAACTCCATCCTCGAAGCATGAGGACTCATCAAATCTCGGAATCTCAAGATCAACACCTAATTTAAACATCATCATAGAGATAGTTGGAAAACATAAGTCATAATCATCATATTCCATTCAAACTAGCATCATATTTAACATCATTGAACACTTACGAGATACTTCATTAAGCATGTCTTAGTTCATCATTAATCTTGTTGTGGGAGATAAACCTTAACCGACATGAGACTATGTGAGCTATAAAATGATCACCCAGTGTTAGCCACACCGAAAAGGGTTGTCCTACTTGCCTAAGGTAGAACCATGAACTCTTAGCTTAGGTGGATCCACTAGCTAGATAACCTATGAGGGCACATAGTATATGGGATACGGAGATTGCTACTAGAAACCCAGACTCAACTGAAGTAAAGGACTTCTATCTCATAAGACATACATGGGAAGCCCAGACTCAACTAACGTAAGGGCTTCCATCTCATCTCAATATCCACTCGGTGCTAAGCATAAATCCCATGGAGTACTTATTAAGTCTTACTTAACTCATGTCTCATGGAAGGATGTCCTTAACAAACAATCCAAGTTAGTTCGTTAGGATATCTCATTAGATCATGCGTGAGAAAAACTTTCACCGTCCATGTCTACATGTAAATCTTAGACTCAATTAGTTGAGAAAGCCATTCAACCTTAGAATCTTCATTATGTGTGAAAACCTTTCACATCATGTTCATTATGTGTTCATGAGAATGTCCTTTCAATCAACAAAATAACATTATCATAATCATTGACACTTTACTCTCAAAGTGTCTTTAAAGCATTTACATAGATTTCATAAAAACATGCATAATCTCATACTTTGTCCTTTCAAGGTTCAAAACTTACTTTCAATTATCACATATAGAATTCAAGCATTAGAAATGGATTTCATTATAATTCATGTGATTCTATCACTTCATTCATAATTACATAAAATTCCTCTTTCATCAACAAAGACCCACATTATAAGATCACAATTGAGAAATATGGGAATTACATGGGCTCTTGGGGATACAACATAAAAACCATATGAAATCATCAATTCATGCTTATAATAACATAATTCAACTATTAGAATCAAGTTTGAAAGGAACCCATGATTTTTGAATCAAACCCTAACAATGGGGGATTTCTATCTTTCTTCTGAAATTGACTTTTGAAGGAACTCCATTGATGAAAGATGTCCATGGATTAAAGGTATCATACCTTGACAACAAAGCCCAATGCTAAGCTTCAATGGAGGAATTGAGCGTTGACCTTGAACCTAGCTTGAACTTTCTTCTTTTTCTTCTTCTTCTTCTTCTTCTTCTTCTTCTTCTTCTTCTTCTTCTTCTTCTTCCTCCTCCTTCTCCTCCTCCTCCTCTTCTTCTTCTTCTTCCTCCTCCTTCTCCTCCTCCTCCTCCTCCTCTTCTTCTTCTTCTTCTTCTTCTTCTTCTTCTAGTTTCCAGAGAGAGAAATATTTGAGATGAGAGCTTTTGGGGGAAATCTTTTGGGTTTTGGGAATAATGACTTTAATGGTGAGTTAAAAGGGTAAAAATCACTTATATAGGTGTACTAAACTAAGGCAAAATGACTTCACTTAAATTTAATTAAAACCGTAAAGTTCCAAAATAACCTCACTTGGCAGCCCACTGTCTAGGCTTCACGACAGGCACCATGAGCCATGGTCCTCACCATTGGCCGTGGTCCTGCTCGTGGTCATGGACCAGTGGCTAGGCCACCTTGCCTTTGCCCCTAAGAGCTGAAGGAATCACCACGAGCCTTCCCACGAGCTGTGGTCTTCACCGATGGCAATAAAATGACTCGTGAAGATGAGCCAACTTTGGGCAGCCCGTGGAGCTACTGCCTAGCTACCACGAGCCACACTACAGGACGTGGTCCTCACCACTGGTTGTGGTGGTGGTCGTGAAGGTGATGCAGTGCTTGGGGAAGCTTGGGCAGCCTTGGTCCCTTCCCCTTGGCCCTTGCCCTCTTCCTTGGCTTAAACCCTCACACTAAACCCTAGTTTAGCTTACTAGTTTATGGGGTGTTACAAAGTGGATCTTTATTCACATCAAGTGATCGAACAACCATTGGAGTACTTAATGGATGTGCTTCATCCATGTAAAAGCTTTTCAACGCCTTTTCTGTGTATGCAGATTGATGAACAAAAATATCGTTTGTCAAATGTTCTATTTGCAAGCCAAGACATAATTTTGTCCTTCCAAGATCTTTCATCTCAAATTCATTCTTTAAATAATCGATTGCCTTGTGAAGTTCCATTGGAGTTCCAATAAAGTTTATGTCATCAACATAAACAAAAAGTAGAACAAACTCTGATATTGTTTTCTTTATTAACACACATGGGAAAATCGCATCATTTATATAACCTTACTTAGATAAATACTCACTAAGACGATTATAACACATATGTTCAGATCACTTCAAACCATACAATGATCTTTGCAATCTAATTAAGTACATTTCTCGAGACTTTGAACGGTATGCTTTAGGCATTTTGAATCCTTCAGGAATTTTCATGTATATCTCATTATCGAGTGATCCATAAAGGTAGACTGTAACCACATCCATCAAATGCATTTCAAGTCTCTCATGGATCGTGAAACTAATGAGATAACGTAATGTTATTGCATCCAGAACGGGTGAGTATGCCTCTTCATAATGGACGCCAGGCCTTTGAGAAAGTCCTTGTGCAACAAGACGTGCTTTGTACCTTTGTATTTTATTTTTCTCATTCCTTTTTCATATAAAAAACTCATTTATAGCCAACAGGTTTAACACCATTAGGTGTTTGTACTATAGGCCCAAAAACTTCGCGCTTGACAAGTGAATTCAATTCTCATTGAATTGCTTCTTGCCATTTTGGCCAATCATTTTTTTGTCGACATTCTACAACAGATTGAGGTTCTAGATCCTCACTATTTTGCATAATTTTTTATGCAACATTGTATGCAAAAACATAATCCACCACTATTTCAGATCGATTTCAATTTGTTTCATCGTCACTTGATTTTATGGATAGTTCATTATTTTCTTGAGTCCCAAGTTCATTGATCCCTTCAAGGATACCAAAATTACTCACATCTTGACTTTCTGTATGAGGTTTTTTCATAGTGTCATTTTAACCTTTTGATTTTCTTTTTCTAGGGTTTTGATCCTTTGCACCTAATGGTCTACCACGCTTCAGGCGTGCTTTTGACTCATTAGCTATGACACTAGTAGATGGTCCTACAAGGACATCAATTCGAATTGGGACATTCTTTGCAGGAATATGTGATTTAGTAATCCTTTTCAAATCTGTAAATGCGTCTGGCATTTGATTTGCAATTTTCTGCAAATGAATGTTCTTTTGTACTTCTTGCTCACAAATGGAAGCACGAGGATCAAGATGAGACAATGATGGATTTTTCCACAAAATTTCTCCTTTAATTTCACTATTTTCTCCCCCTAATTTTGGAAAAAGTGTCTCATCAAATCGACAATCTGCAAATGGGGCTGTGAACATATCTCCATTTAGTGGTTCAAGGTAGCGAATAATGGAGGGTGATTCAAACCCAATATATATTCCTAACCTTCTTAGGGGGCCTATCTTAGTGCGATGTGGTGGTGCTACCGACACATATACAACGCATTCAAATGTCATTTTAACACTTCCGTTATTTTTTATATTTTTATAAATTATTTAATAGAAGATAATTAATGATTTGATATAAATTTATTTCATTATTTTTGAGAAGCATCTATTAGGACATAATGAAATAAATTTATATCAAATCATTAATTATCTTCTATTAAATAATTTATAAAATATAAAAAATAACGGAACTGTTAAAATGACATTTGAATCATTTTAATGATCAATGAATAGATGAAAGAATTTGATTTGGAAAGCTATTCGAGGAGGACTTACCTTGAAGAAGGAGAGTGAAAGGAGGAGAGAAAATCACTTTTAGGGCTTGAAAAAATGGCCAAAAATGAGAAAAAAAATCAAACTAAAACCAACATAAAAGGTTTGACGAGAGCTCGACAATCTTGGAAGAAGTCTCAAAGCCTTTAATCTGGTTAATGGTGGGATACATAACTCTTCATATTCTAAAAGATATGTTTGAAGTTGACTGAAGAAAATCTTCTATCGAAACTGAACCCGTAAGGAAGCTTTCAACTCAACTTTGTACTAGAGAAGTATTGTGACCTTAATTCATTTTCAAGACACTTCCCACACTTAAGAATTGATCTTAACACCTATGCACAATTAAGAATCACCTGGAATAGACCTATATGCATATGCAGAATGGTTTAAATTTTAGCTTAGTAATTTTTGAGGTGTTACTGGTGCACACTATGCTTGTGCCAAAGCACGACCTACATATTTCTGGAATTTTCCAAAGTACGTCAAAAGTGTAAAAACTCACCTGTTTTACTCGGGTACCAACCAAAACCATCCCTGCCCATCTTAAAACTCAATATCAATTTACTTAAAAGTTTCAGAACACAGGATGCAATTACTAAATATAAGGATTTTGATTTATTACATAATAAGGGATAGGACAGTTCCATTCAATTGGTTGATACTCTTTCAATCATACTAATAGAAAGCAAGTCACTGCTTTAGGTCTGAAAAATGCTAATGAAATGATGATCTGTAGAAAGTATAATCTCAAAAAACTCCAAATATTTTAAATTGGAGATTAGTTAAGGCAATTGTTCATCAAAGGGGGCAGAAAAAAAATCTGAAAAAGTTTATAGATAATGATGGTTATTAGCATCTCCTTACCTCTCTTCCCCCCAAAAAAATAATTACGTACATAAATTATCTTCACCAAAATCACTTCCTTGGTGCGAGCTTAACAACTGTGTCCCAATTTGATATGGCAATAGAAGGTTGTATTCCAGTGAAATAAAATACAACATGGAGATAGGGAAAAAGAACTGGAAAATATGTCACTGCATTTCATTAGAATTTGGTTTCCTCTTCCAAATCATCTCCAAGATGAGGTGCTTTGTCCTGTGTCAATCTGCTCATCATATCATGACTCGAACCAAAACAGAAGCATGAAATTTTTCATACTAAATTTTGATCTAGTTTTAGCATTTTGAGAGGCATAAATTAATGAGAATAAACACTGAGGAACACTATAGTGAAAATGACTGAGGTAGTCATTACCTTGAATTTCTGTATTACCCCAGTTGAGAGTGTGGAATGCATTCTCAATATGACTAGCAGTAACTGCAACCTTGAATTTTCTTTTCATGTTCCAAGTATCAAAATTTTAGTGGAAATAGAAGTCTATATCTCATAAATCATGTCACAGCATGGTTTCTAACTCAACGGGATTCCCAGAATCTCGAAGAAAAAGAGTATGTAATGTAGATATAGTATTGGCTAGCAGCTATGTTATTACAAAATACGAGGAACCAAGTTAAGAGTAATATGGTGAAATAGAGGGAAATGAGAAGTGTAGAATCAAAATAAAAATTGTATCTTCAATAACATGAAGGAAAATTGACCACCATCTTTCTCTAGAGACCTTAGAGCAACTAAGTTTATCTCTTCAATAATGAGTTTCCCTCCAAAACATCTTTCAGATATACAATTGCCTCCTTTGTCATTCCACTGAGAAGATACCTTCATCTACTCATCCTATTTATATGCATGAGTTCTTCTTCCATGAACATGTCATCCTCTCTTTGTTAAGTACTAAGTTACGTAAATACTGGGCATTTGCAGCACCTGTGCTCTGAACGATATTAGAGAAAACACTTCTTTCGTTAAGCAAGAGCTTCCGCGGAGTATCATACTCAACAACCTAATATAAGCAAGAGGAAAATGTTAGAAAGAAGGAAGTTAGAAAAAAGTATAGCAGGAAATGAAAGAACAGTGGAAGAACGAGATTCACAAGAATATACCTTCCCAGCATCAAGCACTAGGATACAATTAGTGTGAATTATGGTGTTTAGACGGTGAGCAATAATGAGCATTGTACATGTTTTGAATTCTTCTCTTATGGTTCTCTGAATAAGTGCATCAGTTCTAACATCAACAGCTGCTGTGGCTTCATCAAGAACAAGGATCTTTGACCTTCGCAGTATTGCTCGAGCCAGACTTAAAAGTTGTCTCTGTCCAACACTGAAGTTCTCGCCACCTTCTGAAACCTTGATTAAGCCCAAAACAACATTATGACCAAAGCAACGTTTTTTAGAGACTCACACCTTCTCAATATGAGATAACACTTTTTCCCTCAGAAGCATCCCAAGACTTTTTGACACATTCCATGTAAAATTCTATCCATATTAAACAAGTTCTAACAAATGCTTTAAACAACTGAAATATAATCCAGAACATGTTTTTCTACCAAACAAACTTGTCTAGTTATCATAACATTTTCTTCTACCAGAACATGTGTAAGACATATATCATACACTTCTTTTTAATATCTGCCATTTGATTTGCAAAGAATTACATAAATCTTTATGAACAACAACACAAACAACAATGCCTCAATCCAAACCAAGTTGTGGTCGACTAATTGAATCCTCATCCATGTTTCTTCACTAACAACCCATCTCAGGCCAAAAGTTTCTCCAACATTAAGCATTCCAAAGAAGATTATATTAGAACAATATACATTCACAAACCACACACCGAAATAAATACATACATGATTATTATACCACAATAGTATACTTGTGTGCGTATCAAGCATTTATTTCACTCTTTTCAAATGCATAATCCTGTTTATGTTACAGTAAGTAACTACCTAATGTTCAATTATGGTACTTTAAGATTATCAAAATTCATCAGTGGTATGAAAATATGGAAAAACATTCTTAATCTTGAAAATAATTCACCAATCACCATGACTTCCTGTGGCTCTAAATGGTTGAAGATGTTTTTATCATCCTAAATCACATTTCTGTCAGAATATCTTGCTAAGAATAGAATAATCGTTGTTCCACAATTCAAAGTCCTCAGTCCTCACATAGGTTAACCAGTGTTGTCAAAAGCAAAAAGCACAAAAATAACTCTAAGGTTCGTTGGGGCTTTAAGCACAAAGTGCAAATAAAGTGTGGGGTTTAACGGAAAAAGGCACAAAGGGCAAAAAAATAAAATGAATATATTTAGTCTAAGACTAATAATTATAAGCAAGAATGACAAATATATGAACAAAGCAATTTTAAAAAATACAGTAAAGTGAAATACCAATTATTTAGTGTCACTGCTTCGTAAGAGGTTCAGTGGCAAGGAAAAGTATGTATTCGAACCTTGATGACGACACTAAACTGCACATTAAGCAAAGCGAGGCACTCAACACATTTTGAGCCTCACTTTAGGGCTTAACTCCACCTTTGACAACACTGGGTTAACCTCCCTCATCATAACCCCACCCCAACTTTCTTTAACCTAATATAATTAAAAAAAAAGGGCAGCAAAAAATAAAAAAGAAGACACTGAGTTATTTGCTAACCTGCTAGTGCTAGTGGACTACGGCTTTTCAGCCTCTTGCAGATCTATATGCCTGTGTAAGTCTTATAAGGACTTCTATCATGTAAGATATATGCTTCTACCTTACTAGGGCTTTTTTTTTTTTTTGATGACAAGGAAAACCCGCAGCCGCTACCCTTTGGGTGCGCACAGGATAAAACCCCCGCTCCTACGCAATAGCTCGCAAACCACATAGGAGAGGTAACCCGCACTAGGAAAGCCTGATGCGACAAGCTCGACCTAGAAGGCAAACCCCTTGCTTTCGCTGGCAAGGGATTTCGAACTTGAGACCTCCAACATGGAAGTCCCAAGCTCAAACCACTGGGCCACCCCGAAGGGTTACCTTACTAGGGCTTATTAGGTACCTAAATAAGAATTTCATCTAGAAAGAGTGAAATCTAAACTTTTGAGTTTATCTTTTATGGGTCTGGGCTAATTCTTGATAGCAGCAATTTTCCACACCTACTGATCATTTTAACAGTAATGAATTCAACTTAAAGCAGATTGAAAGGAAATAAGCTCACCTCAGCATCTAGACCGAAGGTATTCCTGCTTATGACATCCTTCAAGTGTGCCCGCTCTAATGCCTCCCATAAGTCAGCATCATTATGTTCGTTAAAAGGATCAAGATTAAATCGTACAGTACCTAATGAAAATGAAAAGATAATTAATGTGAAAAAAACATGCATACCAGTAATACATTTTGGGGATAATCCGTAGTCATGCAACAATATCTTCAGCATACATTTGAATATAAATAAGGGTTCACTAGGTCTGGGGCAAGATTTGGTAGTCCCAAATTATATCAAGGGCAAGCAAGATCAGGACCCATGTATGCCTATTTTTCATAATAGCTATAGAATGAGAATGAAGGGAGAAGGAATTGAAAGAAGAGAAGGAAAAGAATAAATGAAAGCGGACTAATTCTGAGGATTATCGAGTCCTGGATTACAATATCACTCTTATACCCAATATAGATTAATACCCCCAAAACCAGATTAAGGATCTCTATTTTCCCAATACCTTGTGCTTCCAGATGCAGATGCAGGATAACCCCAGATAAAATTTTGTAGAAGACTTTATCGCATATGTGATTGCGTGCCGCAGAGCTTGGTTTTCCAGGGAGAAGATTGTAACACACTAGAGTTTCACCTCACAAGTTATCATGGAAATCTACATAAACCTACTCACATATGTACTAATTGTCAGATTATGTGAATTTGTTTAAGGAAAAGAACATGGAGTACAAATTCATTCATCAGCACCTAGCATAATGAACACCTCGAATTTTGAGCCTATGAATATTTAGCACTTACCACAGGTAAACCAGTCTGAAATTTTGCAGTCCCGGGTTCCACAGATTGGTTCATGAGTAGTTAACCAGGTCCACGATCCGTGGAACCACTCGTGGAGCTAGCCTCCAATTAGTTCAACTCCCAGGTTCCCAAGACACACAATACGGCTCGTGGAATGGGATCACGAGTCGGAGAGTGGCACATGGAACGTGGACAGAGACAACAACAACAACAACATACCCAGTGAAATCCCACTAGGTGGGGTCTGGGGAGGGTAGAGTGTACGCAGACCTTGCCACTACCTCGTTGAGGTAGAGAGGCTGTTTCCGAAAGACCCTCAGCTCAAGTACAACAAATCCAAGTAAAATGAAGAGGGAAACAGTGTATAAAGCATCAATAAAATAATGCGAGAAGTGAACCGCAGTACACAACAAAAGGCTATAGGTATCACAGACAAGAACTGCAAGTGCAAGGCTAGGACTACTACAAACGCTAATAACCCAAACCCTCGCAAGGAAAGCCAACGCGCTAACCCTACTAATCTACAACCTTAATACGCGACCTCCACTCCTTCCTATCTAGAGTCATGTCCTCGGTAATGTGAAGCTGAGCCAAGTCCTGTCTAATCACCTCTCCCCAATACTTCTTAGGCCTACCTCTACCCCTCTGTGTACCCTCTACAACCAGCTCCTCACACCTCCTCACAGGGGCGTCTGCGCACCGTCTCTTCACATGTCCAAATCATCGCAATCTCGCTTCCCTCAGTTTGTCCACCACAGAGGCCACTCCCACCTTCTCCCGGACAACCTCATTCCTAATCCTATAGCTCCTAGAGTGCCCACACATCCATCTCAACATCCTCATCTCCGTAACATGCATTTTTTGAACATGTAAGTTCTTGACTGGCCAACACTCCGCTCCATACAACAAGGCCGGTCTAACTACCACTCTGTAGAACTTACCTTTAAGTCTAGGTGGAATTTTCTTATCACACAAGACTCCAGAGGCAAGCCTCCATTTCATCCAAGCAACTCCAATGCGATGTGTGACATCATCGTCGATGTCACCACTTTCTTGGATTACAGACCCCAGATACTTAAAACTTTCTTTCTTAGGAATGATCTGTGTTGCAAGTCTCACTTCCACATCTGTCTCATCCAACGCATCACTGAATTTGCACCTAAATATTCTATTTTGGTCCTACTCAACCTGAACCCTTTGGACTCCAGCGTTTGTCTCCACACCTTCAACCTTGCATTAACTCTGTCCCGCGTCTCATCAATCAGTACTATGTCATCCGCAAATAACATACACCAAGGGACCTTCTCCTGAATAGACCGCGTCAACTCATCCATCACCAACGCAAATAGAAAAGGGCTAAGGACTGAACCTTGGTGTAAGCCCATCTCAACTGGGAAATGTTCCGAGTCTCCTCCCACAGTTCTAACCCGAGTCTTGGCTCCACCGTACATGTCCTTTATCGCCCTAATATAAATCATCGGGACACCTTTAGCCTCCAAGCACCTCCAGAGGACATTCCTCGGTACTTTGTCATAGGCCTTTTCAAGGTCAATGAACACCATATGTAGGTCTCTTTTCCTTTCTCTATATTTTTCTACCAGTCTTCGCATAAGATGAATGGCTTCGGTAGTCGATCGTCCCGGCATGAACCCAAACTGATTCTCAGAAATGGACACCCCTGTAGTTGTTACAGTTCTGGATATCACCCTTGTTTTTATACAACGGAACCATTGTACTCCACCTCCATTCATCAGGCATCTTTGCTGTCTTAAAAATAACATTAAACAGCCCAGTTAACCACTCTATACCTGCCTTGTCCGAGCTCTTCCAGAAATCCACCGGAATCTCATCGGGTCCGGTCGCTCTTCCCCTACTCATCCTACTAATAGCGCGCATAACCTCCACGATCCTAAAACCCCTACAGTATCCAAAGTCCCGAAGTCTTTCAGAGTGCGCCAAATCACCCAACACAATATCTCCGCCCCTTTTTCATTCAAAAGTTTGTGAAAGTATCTTTGCCATCTTTGCTTGATAGTGGTCTCATCCACCAATACTTTGCCTTCCTCATCCTTGATACACTTCACTTGGTCCAAGTCGCGAGCCTTCCTCTCTCTTGCTTTTGCGAGTCTATACAATTTCTTGTCTCCACCTTTGTCTCCCAGCTCGGCATACAAGCGTTCGAAAGCTGCCGTCTTCGCCTTCATAACTGCTAACTTAGCTTCTGTCTTAGTCATCTTATAAACTTTCTTAAGCGTCTACTTCTCTTCCTCGTCTACGCACTCCACCAACTTCGTGTATGCAGCCTTCTTCGCTTCCACTTTGCCTTGGACTTCCCCATTCCACCACCAATCTCCTTTATGGCCTCCAAATTTACCCCTTGCTACCCCTAACACCTTTGAAGCAACTTCCCTAATGCAACTAGCTGCTTTATTCCACATGGTGTTCGCATCCCCACTACCACTCCAAGCCCCCATCCCAATCAACTTCTCGCCCATCTCCCGAGAAAGGGCCGGGGTCAAGCCACCCCATTTAATCCTCAGTCGATCAGATACACTCTTCTTCCTCCTATCCCTCTTAATTTCCAGGTCCATCACCAAAAGCTTGTGTTGGGTAGTAAGATTTTCACTTGGAATAACCTTGCAGTCCTTACAGAGGGCTCTATCACCCTTCCTAAGGAGTAGGTAATCTATTTGAGTCTTAGCTACCGAGCTACGAAAGGTAACCACGTGGTTCTCCTTCTTTGGAAAACATGAGTTAGCAATCACCAACTCAAAAGCCTTAGCAAAATCCAGAAGCGAAGTTCCACCCCCATTCTCTCCCCAAAACCACAGCCTCCATGAACATCATCAAACCCATTAGAAGTTGCCCCGATATGGCCATTAAAATCTCCACCAATGACAATTTTCTCGGTGCTCGGTTTACCTCTAACTACCTCATCCAAATCCTCATAAAAGAGCTTCTTGGCCTCCTCGCCCAAGCCCACTTGAGGTGCATAAGCACTAATAACACTCAAAGTACATCCTCCAATGACTAGCTTAATAGACATCAACCTATCATTGATCCTCCTAACCTCCACCACTTGCTCCCTCAAATCCTCGTCTACTAAAATACCCACTCCATTTCTATCCCTTGAGCCTCCTGAGTACCACAACTTAAACCCGTCGACATCCCGAGCCTTGGAACCTACCCATCTAGTCTCTTGGACACAAGCTATATTTATCTTTCTCTTCTTGAGAATTTTCACCAACTCTAAGGACTTCCGCATCAACGAACCTATGTTCCATGATCCTACCCTCAAATTATGAGAACCCGTAACCCACTTACCACTCTTATCCCTCGTCCTCGGCCTCAACCGAAGACATGACTCATAACTACCATCAGGTACCAAATCCACTAGGAAGATACTGAATCTAATGTAAAATCTACACAGGAATACACTTAAAAAAATACTACAATAGGTGTAAAATCTAAAAGACCAGTTAGCACCAACTAAACTACAGGATCAAGTATAGTGTATTCTCCAAAAGACACGAATGCATACTATATTAAAGGCTGAAGCACTGATCTGAACTATACTAAAAAACAAGAAAGTACTGATCTGGGATATATAAGATGGAGTCCTAATTTGAACTAAAAAGCCAATCAGAAGCATCTAACAGATAAACAATCCAAATAATCAGAGTGAAATGCACAATGCACAACCCGATAACCTTAAAAATCTACTCCTATGTTCTTCCAATTGAAAGTAGAAAACCAGAACACAAAATCTGCAAAACGGCCCAGAAAATAGATTCAGAGCAAGAAAGAAAGGGAGACAGGATAGATAGAACCTGGTCGGTGAAGATGGAGGGCTTCGGTGGTCTTTGGACAATTTTCCGGCCAGATCTGGTTGGTCTCGCCGGTGATTACCTTGCCTTCGCCGGAGTTGGCTGCTCGCCGCTCGCTGATCGGAACAGCTGGAGCTCCTGTTGTTGTTTTCGTCCTCACTGGAGCGGAGGCGAACAGAGAAAGAGGCTCGCCGGTCGGAGCTGGTCCTCGCGATGCTTCTGGCCGGCGCGACCTTCACTTGCTAGCGAGAAGAATGGGTCGGAGGCGGCGCCTGGTTGCCGGATGGTTTTCGCGGCTGCTCGCTGACCGGCGCTGTTCGGTGCTTCGCCTGAGGGACCGGTGAAGACGAAGAAGAAAGACCAGGAAGAAGGAGAAGAAAAACGTCGGTAGAGAGAGAGAGAGAGAGGAACGTGGACAGAGAGTTGACAAATTTTCCTCAGAACCACAATTGACAGCACGAGTCGTGGAAGGCAATCCATGATCCGTGAAGTGGATTCAAAAGATACGCAAAATCCTCTGGGAAATCACGATCCAAACCATGATCCGTGGAATCAGTCCACGAGTCGTGGAGTGACTCATGCTTCACTACTTTCAAAAATTTTAAAACTTTTCCACATGGGCAATTTCATCCATTCCTTACCTTTTTACACCTGAACTACAATATTTTAGCTTCTCCTAGGAGAGAATATATCAGACAAGTCGATAAGTTCTCTCATATTCAACATTATAACTCTCACAGTCAGAATAAACCTCTCTCAAGTAAAAGCAGACCTAGGGTTCCTCTCTCAGCCTTATCAAGTCAAACTAACAGTCAAAAGTCCTTGTGTCTACCAGATATGTAAGGCATCAATGAGGGTATCGTTCCACCCTCATACAAAAGTTTTATTTTTCAGAAGGTATTACAGAATTTTGATGATTCAAGTTTGGGCTTTTACTCTAATTAAGCAAATTCAACATAAATTTCAGTTCTCATTGATTTACTTGATTTTTAATCTATATTGATACAGTTTGCAGATTAAGTACATATTATTTGAAAGATGAATTTGAGCCAAGTCTCATACCATACTCTCAGACAAACTGAAAAACAGAAAAAAATTTCATTACTTATGAGTAGGAGTGGCAAACGAGCAGTCGAGTCGAATATGAGTCGATCAAAAACAAGTTAAACAAAAATGGATAAAGTACTCGACTCGACTCATATTTTAAATGGGTAAAAGAGTTACCCAATGGATAATATGGGTAACTATGAATACCCATATTATAGTAGGAATTTTGTTAAAAACATTAAAAACAAAATCTTTTTAAAGTTTTATTGATCACCCCAACCCCCTACTAGCCCCCCTATCCCAAAAAATTGTAAAATATTTTTTATCACTCCACCCCCTACCAACCCCCTCCCCCTACTAGCCCCACCCCCACGCCACCCTAACCCAAAAAAAATGTAAAGAAAATTAATTTTTTTTAAAAAAATTTAAATGTTTATTTACCACCCTACCCACCCCCCACCGCCCCCACCCCTACTCCCATCCCCTTCTAGCCCCTTCCCAAAAAAAAGTTAATTTTTTTTTAAAAAAAATTCAGAAATTTTCCTTATCCCACCCCACTTCAACCCCCTACCCCGACCACCTATAGCCAAAAAAAATATATTAATACTAGCCCTTTTCTTTCTTTTATGAATGAATATATTTTACCCATTTAACTACCCATTTTTAAATGGGTAATATGAGTATTATTCATTTTTTATCCATTTTAAATGAGTTGGATACCCAACCCATCTAGAATGGACAAATATGAGTGGATACCCATATAAATTACCCATTCTGCCACCCCTACTTATGAGCATTTGATTCTACTTATGGTTTTGGAAGGATTATTTAGCACCAAGAGGAAGTGGGTTTAGAAAAACCAAGTCCCATAACTGCGTGCCACTGTAGGCTTTGACCGCACCGCGAGTTGATTAGCTCTCTTTAGCTCAAGAGGCTCTTCAGTATTAGATCCACATTAGACAGACAAGTTTTACACCCAATGTAAATTCTATACCTAGCAATGTTTAGAGTAGCCCTTCCAGCTGGGACTATACATTGGACATCATGACCTCACATCATGTATATCGGTTGTACGAAACTCCCCACGTAAAGTGATATTATTTCAATACATCTGAAATTTACATCATGATTTCTCATATTAGCAATTCTAGTCGTATTTTCAGTTCTGAGCTATAGAAACAGATTTACCTTTACAGAATTTGAAAGCAGACTCTCAAATGATCTTTATATACTGATTTTGAAATATTCATTTCATTTATTCATGATTATTGAACTTCATTAGTCTCTATAAACATGTTGTTACCACTATGATTCATTTCACTTTAACCTTACATACTCAGTCCACATACTGAACACATTCTTCTCTTTGCGATGCATCTTGTCATTGATGTAGATTCAGGCTTTTGTTCTCAGGCTCGTGGCTAGACAATTGCATCTTCTCCGATCAGCAGTTGGTGAGTCTCCCTCATTCGAGAACTTCATGGAGTAGTTTAGTATTTTAGATTTATTTCAAACTATTATGTCGTTTTATGGGTAGCTGGGGCCATGTCTCAATGAATCTATTTCTTTCAGTTATTAGAGGCTTAATTCAGACATTAGTTGTTTCAGATCTCCATGGATTTAGAGTTGTTATATTGTTGTGGATGTGAGGAAGTCAATTAATTTAAGTATTTAATTATATTTTTAAGAAGATTTATTTATTATTTATTTATAATTAAGTAACTTTATTTATTATTCTAGAATGGTTTATGTTTCATAGTTTTATAAGGATTAGGTTAAACTATAGTTATTAGTTTGGAGTAGGATTTAGGTCTCCTACTTTCATAAGAATTAGACTTCCTGTTGATGTAATAAACTCCTATTTAAAAGAGTTTTTGATGAATAAATCAGCAAGTCACATTTCAGCAAATAACAAGAGATTAGAGTTTTCTCTTCAGTCTCCCTTTGAAGAACTGAAAAGATTAGAGTTCTCTCTTTTAATGAACTCTAAGGTTTCAACCTCCCTTTAACGAGCTGAATTTATACATCGCCATGTGAATTGATCCCTCCCTAAAGATCCATAACAATTTGGTATCAGAGCCTAACACAATAGGCAATGAGATCCCAGATTTCGAGAAGAGCGTACCATTACAGAAACCCTAATGGACTCTAAAATTGCAGCAATGGAACAATGCCTCGGTGAAAGAATTGTCCAAGTCATCCAACAACAATTGTCTAGATTTGGAGTTCGCTCCACAAAACTAGCAACCCATAGATCAACAAATTTTGCTACTAAAGGCAATACACCACCTATTCAACTAGCCGATAAGAATCACCCAACAAGTGATAATTCACATTCGGTAATACCAAGTTATGCAAAGATGAATTTTCCTACTTTTAACGGTACCAACAACCCATTAATTTGGGCACATCGTTGTGAACAATTTCTTGAGCGATTTGGACCTCATGAAAGTGGCAACCTGATGGTAGAATTATTCAAGCTTCAGCAAGCTGATAGAGTTGAAATTTATCAATGTCAACTTCAAGATAAATTGGCTAGGGCTGGAATTGGATAATTAAGTTGACACTATTCCAGATCTTTTGAATGATTGGCCTGAAATTTGAGCTTGAGGACAAGCTCTTTCACCGTGAGGGGAGTAATGTTGTGGATGCGAGGAAGTCAATTAATTTAAGTATTTAATTATACTTTTAAGTAAATTTATTTATTATTTATTTATAATTTAAGTAGCTTTATTTATTATTCTAGAATGGTTTATGTTTCATAGTTTTATAAGGATTAGATTAAGCTATAAGTATTAGTTTGGAATAGAATTTAGGTTTCCTACTTTCATAAGAATTAAACTTTCTATTGATGCAATAAGACTCCAATTTAAAGGAGCTTTTGATGAATAAATCAGTAAGTCATATTTCAGCAAAAAGCAAGAGATTAGAGTTTTCTCTTCCATTGAACTCTAAGGTTTCCGTTTCCCTTTGAAGAACTGAAGAGATCAGAGTTCTCTCTTTTAATGAACTCTAAGGTTTCAGCATCCCTTTAACGAGCTGAATTTATATATCGCCCTGTGAATCGATCCTTCCCAAAAGATTCATAAAATATAGGGATAAGGGTCTGAAAAATATCCCAACTTTGGTCGGATTTGCTGTTGCGATACTAAACTTTCATGAGGACCTATTATCTCCCTAGACTATTTAATACCGTATTTTAAACATATATATTTTTCCACGTGGACATAAAAAATAATGCAAAATTATAAATAGTAATGTGTCCACGTGGGCACATATATACCTTTAAAATACACTATTAAATAGCTCAGGGGGTAAGAAAATACGGTATTAAATAGTCTAGGGAGGTAATAGGTCCTCACGGAAGTTTAATATCGCAACAGCAAATTCGATCAAAGTTGGGGTATTTTTCAGACCCTTATCCCAAAAATATATCATGTTATAAGTTAAAAGAATTATTGCCCATTTATTGCTCCTTAGATATGCTATATGCCAAGGGTCAACTTGGGGCTACTTGTGGTTCCAAGTGTTGGTCAAACCTAGGGTGTAGACCCAGTTTGTGACACATAAACACTCATATTTGCTTATAATATAATTCCAAACAGATTGAGTAGACTATTCAAAATTGATTAATGCATGCATTAATTTTGAGTTGCATATTATATTTTTCCAATTTGTGTCAATCCTAGGCTGTGGAAGAGTGACGTAGTATCGAAACAGCTGAAAATAAAAATACGTACCAGAGAAAAGAACTGGCGATTGAGGTATGATACTAAGAGCACTTCGAAGATCTGTCAGTTCAATATTAGCAACATCACAATCATCAATCAATATTCTCCCTCTTTCAAGTTCCACAATTCGAAACAAAGCGTTAAGCATGCTCGATTTTCCAGCACCAGTTCTTCCAACAATGCCAACTTTTTGACCTGAAGAAATTTCGAATGACAAACCATGCAAAACAGGAGGAAGTCCAGGTCTGTAACGTAGGACAACATCCTCAAATTTGATGAACCCTGATGATGGCCAATCTGGAGGAGGCTGGCTGCTAATAACATTTTGAGCCTCTGAGGGCAAATCAATATATGTACCAACACGCTCAACGGCATTTAAACTATTTTCAGCTCTGCTTGCTTGTCTCAGAGTATTACTGAGTAAGGTAGTAATATTTAAAGAATAACTTAGGAGCAGACCCATAGTAGCAGCAACCGCGACCTTGTCGTCTGCTCTCCCATTCTGTATAACAGCAAAAGTTGCAGTCAACCAGATCATTATGCCTCCTAGTGCCTCAAGCCTTATGGTAAGCCAGCGGTTTGTACTTGTGTTGGCAAGAGTGAATCTGATATTGTTGTCCATAGACTTCCCATTAATGGCAGCTAACTGATCATGTGCTTTATATGCACGGATGGTTGATAAACCATTTATAGCTTCTCCAAACTGTGCATACACAGGGGACCTGGTAATGGAATCTAGACGTTTCACTTCGCGGGATGTATTCTGTGAAACATACGTTGTAGTAGTGGTATGTCATCTGATCCTCATAATAGAATAATGTAAAATCAACGGTTGATAAATTATCATAGATAGTACATATGATTCGGTAATATGCCTAAAAGAATGGGAAGAAGACAAAAGAAGTATCTACTTAATCAAGAACAACGGCCAGAGGCACACAATCACTTATGAGGTTAAGTAGAAGTATCTGCTTCATCAAAAACAACAGCCAGGGTACGCAGGCACGGATGAAGTGAAGTATTAAAAATATAGAGAAGACAGACTTTTCACATGTAGTCCTGAAAACTAAAAGGGAAATACAAGGGTACAGGACTAATACAAAAACCAGTTTCTATATAAGAATCAGAGCAGGTTACCCCAAACCTTGAAGTAATGGATGGAGTAGCCTAGTATCATTATAATCAATTTGGAAACCCTTAGGTAGCTGAAAGGGACAATGTAGCATTCTTTAGTACCCTCCTGTACGTGTAACCTGAGTATGGGATTTACACGTGAATCTGATTTTGTTTTCTTTTCTGTTGCCTCCATTTGGTCTAAAGTAGAAAGTGATGAGGCTCAACATGAGCGGGTCTGGAGTGGAGTAAAAGATATTACTCTCAATAGGCTAATGAGTGGGCCCGGAGCAATACTAGTGGCTCGATGGGTTGAATTGAAAGAAAATCCCAGAGTAGCTTATTGTCTCAGCTGAGAGAGGAGAAGCCAAGATTGATAGGCATGAAGAGAGAAAAAGGGCTCATCAAAGTTTGACTCTAGTACCATGTGAAAGAATATAAGAATTCAACCCAAAACTTAAGGTAATGAATGGAGTAGCCTACACAACTGATGAGAGACAAATGTAGTAATCTCCTACAATATCTTAAGAGACATTTTCCACATAACATTGTGACTCCTTCAATCTATCAAGCATTGTCAAAAGTCCAACCAAACAGAATATTAAATGGTAGCAATAATCTCAACGAATTAGCATTTTCATCATAAGAGTTTGTCCCCTACATCACCAAAGTGTGTAGTACATACAAAACTGGAAGTCAGCATGGGTCTACTATACAATTTTCACCCCCTTTATAACTAGTTTGACCTTTGATTTTGAATTTGAGTAATTTTTACTATTCATACTCTAAAATCATTAAAGAAGAATTAATCTGGGTAGTTTGATATATTATGGTTAATCCTCCTCCTGCACAAATATGCATTCATTTTGTTCAGTCTGCGATGCTTTATGATACTTGTTCAACACTTTCTGGTCATGCCATTAACACATAAGATGCCGTTTCATCAAGTTAACAGTTACTTTGACATATACAATTTAACATTTTAACAATCAAGCTTCTAAGTGGTATTGACTGAGTGCAAGACCAGATTTTGGCCAGTCCGACCATACTGACAATAGATTATTAAGCATTCTCTTGCTTACTATGTCTTACTACTCCTAGTCACTCAATGATCTCCCACCATCAGTGAATTCTTCTGTTCTATCATCTCAAATTCTGAAGATAAGATATGGTTAAGGAGATTTTCTTGACACACTAGTGGTACTTGGGAACTTATTACTCCGCTCCAAGTAAAACTATTGTACACTACGGGGCTATGCGCTGAATCAGATGGTCAGATTGATCCACATAAGGTCCATCTGGTGGCTGTAGGAAAGTCATTTTCCTTAAATTGGAGGAAAATATGTTTATTTGGAAAACATTTTCCAAATCATTGACAACCAAACATGAGAAAATTGGAAAGAAAATTTCCTTCATACCAGAAACACACTAGATGTTCCTTTGATTTTTATATTTTGCCCATATATTACTCATGTGTACTCATATTCTTACCAGTCATTGAAGCCAAAATTTTACCCATTAAAATATGGGTGGGTTGTGCGGGTTGATTATATATGGGCTCCTTTGACCAGCACGAGGTGTATGTAAATCACAATATTTCCTTGGTATTGAAGCAGTTTAATTCTGGTCAAACATCGCCATTTCACAATGGGCATATTTAGACATTGCCATTTCACAATGGACATATTTAAGGAGATAGGGACAAACTGTAGATTTCAATATTCCTAATCGTGAAATTTTAGTCAGGTCAAGAGAAGTATGACATGACCTCAGGAGGGAACATGAGATTAGTTGGGAAGTTGAATTATACCACTATAAGTGTAGCTTCTTTAAATGGTGGAACTTTCTACTCCCTTTTGAGTTTTTTGAAGTTGCAAAAATTAATAAAGAAATGGAATTTGGGGTAATTCAACTCCAAAAATCTAGCTAATGATGGAAGGATTGCTCAAGACCTTGTAAAGAAACAGTTCCCCACCTCTAAAGCACTAATGTTGGACTAAACACTCCCTCCCGCCATATGTCTGATTGAACATTTGAAGCATGGACAAAATATAAGATGGAGTTCCAACATCAGGCAAACAAGAAATTGGAATAAGCCTAGCTCTGATACCATGATAAATAAATGGACCTTGGGCCTAACTCAACTCCAGAAGCTAGCTCATGAGAGAAGCCCAAGAGACCATCCCATCCCTAAAGCACCAATGTAAAAAAAAAGGGGGGGCTTAAGGCAAGAAAAGAAAACCATTTGTAGAGGAAAAGAGAAAATAATGGGCAACCAAAAATATGGAGTTTAGCGAACCTGATAATATAAATAGGCAGCATAAAATAGAATTAGAAGTGGCATTATGGCCCACAAAGATATAGTGCTGACGACTCCAATTAGAACAAAGGTCGAGAGCAGCTGCCACAATTGGCTGAGACACATATTACCAATATTTGCCACATTGCGATCAATATCTCCAAGATCCTTTGCAAATCTGTTGATTATTCGTCCAGATGGATTAGTGTGGAAGAATACCATTGGTGCTCGAAGTATCGAATGCAGCATGGTGTCATGAATCCTTTTAGCTGCATTTAGACTTGAGATAATCAACCAGAAGGAATTTGCCAGTGTTACAAACACCTGTAGAAAGTGAATCCAGAATGAGCCTCCTTTAATTTATATTCATGGACTTAAGAGTTACACAATACTCTTCTGAAGAAACATAATGACATTTAGGAAATCTCCTGTTCCTTTGTCTTCATTTTCAACTGAAAAGCTAAAATACTAAGCTAATGGAGGAGCTCCCTTATATACAAATATATTACTGGGCGTCGTGCTTATTGAAATGAATTCCATAGCAGGAAATTTTCTCCTTTAAATAGGGCTAGGTACCCATCTTTAGATGTAGGGAAGAGAGGAAAAAGAAAAGTAGATAAAGCACAGCAACCTGAATAACCAAGGATGATCACCGATGATTGCAATTAATTAAGGTGGAAAACTGCACTCGTACCTGACTGAATGACAAAATAGCATACACCAAAATATAAAATCCAGCTCCATTGCTCTTTGAGGAACTTGCTTTTGTCCAGACACTTAGCCAGGTGCTACTCAGAATTCGAAGAATTTCAGTCAATGTGTAGCAGCCAAACAGAAATATGACAACCCACAACCCTCCCAAAGCATCTTTGTACCTGAAAAGGAAATTTGAACAAAAGCACATTTCAAACCATAAGCTAAGGGTTTCTATTAAACATAGTTAAATGAGAATTTTTTCTTGAATCTATGATGATGAATGAAACATTGGACTCCGTTACTTTATATCATCTAAACAAATGCAATAAAAATTGTACAAGGGGATGATATGGTGAAATCTCCCTTAAATCTATTATAAACAGTCATATTTGCCCCTTGGTTCAAAGTTGAATGGTATTTGTTAGATATTTAGGTTAGATATGGTTTTTATTTGGAGATGTATTGTTGTTCTATCAAATCAATCAGATTCATCTTGACCAGATTAATTTCTTGATTTGAATGAGAGATTGTTCTCCACCAATTCAGAAAATCAAATCAGCAAGTTAAAACTTTTGTTTTCTGTTTTTTTAGCAAGATAAAGTGTTGTAACTAGTTTCATAGTTCAAGCCTTGATGTAAGGTAGTTTCTTCTTGTGATATCATTGATTCCTTTTTGATATTCTTTAGAAGGCGAATAGATTTTACATACTAATTGTTGTTTTAAGTTATCATAAAGTGGAGTAGTGGACAAGATCCGAATCTATCGTTTTGATTCATTTTCTCAAGCAAAGGTGTTATATTTCTTCTCATAATCTATATTTTGTTGCTCTGACCTTGCCAAAGCTTTAAAACATCGCATTCATGGAAATTTGTGGATTGTTCCGTCGAATTCCCATATCTTTATTTCTCATATTCCACATTCATTCATATTTTTCTTCTGCACATCTAGTACTCAAAACTCTAAAACTGGGATCTCCCTAACCTCGTTGTTATCAGCTACCTTAGATAAATAGCACATCAGAATGGGAGAAAAAAATTAGGGGTTATACAGAGCGAGGTCAGGAATTCAATTCTGGGATGCCTTTTGGTACCAAGGGGAGAAAACCGCAAGGACTCAAAGGTTGCGTTCGGGAATACCTTGGCAGTTGGGGCCTAGCTGTTACAGGTGGTATCGGAGCCGATACATCCCCTAGTATGGAGGTTAGGAAAACCTCAATGATGACGTTGTGTTCCTAAAGGAGGTAGACAAACCACTAGAAATAAATGGAATATTCCATGCTAGAAGCTATTGCACTACAGAATATAACATTTTCTTTCCACCAGTGTCTAGATGCAATGGGAGAAGCAAGAGAACGGAAATATGTGAGAAAAGTTTGTGCCTAGAATTTTTCTCTTAATAAGTGTTGTAACTCTCTTTATAAAAATTGTGGAAAAGAAATTAGGATTCTAAAATTGTTGAATGACCAGGATATTCATGTACGAGTGACTTGATTAAAATTTCCAAGGATAAATGTCTCAAAGCATATACTTCAACTTATTACCTCATCAAAACACTCCAGTTGATAATACCAGTTTCCCGCTCTTCCTGCCTGATAAGAACAGATTTATCAGCCTTCCTTTTGGTTACGGAGGTTACATCTTTTTGGAGCTCATGCCTTATGTTCGAAGACTGTGAACTCTTACTGTCAAAGTTTGGGTCATATTCAGTTTCAACACCATAACTTTCCATTTTTCCAGCATTTTCCATTAGCTTTGGAAAAAGTGTGCCATGTTCCAAAAGCTTCTCGAAGGTCCCATCTTCTTTCACCATTCCTTCAGAAACCAAAATGATCCGATCCACCTGAGGTAGAAAATGCAGCTGATTTGTCACAAGCACCCTAGTCTTTCCTTGCAATTCTTCCTTTATACAGTTTTTAAAAACCTGAAAAATCCCATTGCACTGCAAGTTAGATCCAAATTGAATCTACCATATGCTTACAAACTGCAACGAGAAGGATGGAACAATTGCAATCAGTGAATTATGTGAAGAAACCAATTACTGCAAATTAGTCCTGTACATATACACGTAAGAGGTTAGTCAATTTGGAAAAATCTACAGGTGGTGGATATGAAGATTGGATATTGAAGGAAGGTGTTCTCAGGTAAGTTGATATCCCCTTTCCCTTGCTGAAATGGTGTTGTCCTGGCATTCATACAAGATAATTACCTCATGGGAAACATGTGCATCAAGAGCACTTAAGGGATCATCAAATATATAGATATCGGAATTTTTGTAGACTGCCCTAGCCATTGACACTCTTTGTTTTTGTCCTCCGCTAATATTCACTCCTCTTTCGCCGATTTCTGTAAGGTCCCGACCCTGAATATTTTAGATGTGTGAACAACTGAACATAGATGTTTCATGAAGACCAACTAGTAAATAGAGAATTCCATACATCACAAAGATATATTGACACAACTACACTACCATCAAATGTACTTAACTGGAAGTAACTCAAGATCATGGTCCAATGCAGTGACGTCTATTGCCTTCCAATATCTTGTTGGTTCAAAGTTGGAACCAAATAATACATTTTCACGTACCTAAAAAACAGTAAGGTAAAGGTAATTGCATTGTTCCATATAAATACACAAAGATAATTTAACACATTTTAAAAATATCTACGAAATATTATAATGACTCCCAGAAATAGCATGTTCATGTAAACAGACTTATGCTACAGGCATAACAAGGAATGGGGATAAATTGAAGCTCACAGTGGCATTGAAGATCCAGGAAACTTGAGGAACATATGCAATAGAACCTCTGATAGTGACACTTGCATTGCCTAAGGGAGGAAGCTCCCCAAGAATTGCTGAAATCAGCGATGTCTTTCCTTCTCCAGTCCCACCCACAATAGCAACTAGCTCACCAACTGGTATATCCAAATTAATATTTGACAAAGTGGGATGCTCAGGCTGTAAAAATAAGAGGTTAATATTGGATGTATAAAAATTGAAAAAGAAACAAAAACCTCCAACCTCGTGACAGTTATCCGGGAAAACAAAAATGTCAGTGTGAAAGAACAATTTGAGGAACTTGGATCGAAGTTCTACCATGAAGTAATCATTTTCAAGTTTTCACAAGGCAATGATAGGTAATGGCCCAGTAGGTCGTTTCGAGTTCTAGGACCCAATTTCCTTATTTGCGACTTCCAGTGGTACATTTGGTAATTTATGACTTAGGTATGGATGGGACAGGTCCGAGAGGTCTGGAAGTGTTTTGGAATTATTTATCTTAAACTAGAAGCCTAAAGGTAAGAGTTTTGATCAAAGTCTACGTTTTGTAAATAATCTTAGATTTATTATTTGAAGGTCCCGATAGGTTCGTATGATTATTTTGATCTTGTGTGTGTGTTTTGATTGCTTGAGAGGCTCTGAGGTGATTCGGTACTGAAAGTTTAGATACTGCAAAAGTATATTTTTATTTATAGTGTTTGTACAGTATTTATAAGAGAACAAGTAAGACTAGATAAACTAATCAATCCCTAATTCTTACAAAATCCTTGAGTCAAGGGATTTCCTCTAAACTATTTCCTAGAATAACATATTCTAATCCCATATTTACAGGAGCAGATTATAATCAAATTTGTCAGCTTATTTGTGGAGAAGATTATATTCAAATCTGCCAACTCATTGGTGAAGCAGATTATGACTAAATCTGCCAACAGACACTTCCCCTCAAGTTGGCATGTAAATATTGAACATGCCTAACTTGCTCACAAAGGACTCAAAAGTAGTTCTGAAAAGACCTTCTCTGAAAATATCTGCAACTTGTTTAGTTGTTGGAACAAAAGGAATGCACACACTTCCATCTTCAACGTTCTCTTTTATGAAGTGCCTGTCAACTTCAGCATGCTTTGTTCTATCATGTTGAACTGGTTTATGAGCAATGCCTATGGCAGCCTTATTTTCACAATACAACTTCATTGGAAAACTCGCAGGTCTTCTTAGTTCTTCCAAAAATCTGTTGAGCCACAATATTTCACATATTCCGTGTGCCATGGATTGATACTCAGCCTCTCCGTGTGCCATGGATCGATACTCAGCCTCAGCACTACTTCGAGCCACCACATTTTGCCTCTTACTTCTCCATGTCACTAAATTTTCCCAAACAAATGTACAATAGCCAGATGTAGACCTCCTATAAATAGATGAACCTGCCCAGTCCGCATCTGTAAAAGTCTCAACACTTCTTTGCTCATTCTTTTTGAAGAACAACCCTTCCCAGGAGAGCTCTTTAGATACCTTAGGATTCGATACACAGCTTCTTGGTGTTCTTCTCGTGGAGAATGCGTGAACTGACTGACTAGGCTCACAACAAAGGAAATTGGAATTCTTTAAGGTAATCTTGTTTTTTTTATATCTTCGGTTCTAGTTTGGCATTCTCTGGAGGAGATCAAATATCATATAGTGATTGTTGCTTGAGATGTTTATCCAGGGTTCTAGATTTCTTCTTATTTTCGAGTATTTAAACTATTCTCGATATTTATTTGAATTCTACTATTCTCGATATTTATTTGAATTCTATCTTTACTTTGTTTCAAATTATTATTATTTTTCTATTCCACTACTTTGTGTATCTCGGAGCATTTCAGGAAGACTTAAACTCTTCCCACAAAATGCCATTTATGTTTTTGCTTGTTTCTGCCTAGGGAAAATGCACTAAGCTCATTTGGTTCATAAAGGAATTTCGGAGAAAAATGTAAATCCCGGTGTTGTGAAAGGCGATCATCTCGTCGCCAATGGCAAGAGGCAAGGCGAGGCGACCCTTCATCGACTTTTAGCTTTGTGGCGAGGGGATCTTCAAAAGGCGACGCCATGACGACAAAAGGCGAGAGGCAAGAGGCAAGAAAGGCTAGAAAGGCGTCGTCTTTTGTATTTTCTTAAAAAAAAGGCGACCAATTTAGGGTTTTAAAAGTTAAAAGGTAATTTTAGGGTTTTTTCACTAGACTCCTCCGGCAACTAGCCAGACTTTTCCGGCGACTCCAAAGTCTAACCAATACATATTTCTTCTTTTCTTCTTCAAATTTCTTCTTCCTCTTTTCTTTTTCCTTCTTCTTCTTCAGACTTTAGAGTCACTTCTACCTTTGTTTTGACTTTTGTTCTGTTTTTTTTCTCATTCAAGTTCTAGACTTTTAGTATGTACCATCTATTTTTAGTTTTTGAATTGAAATTTTTTTTAATATGTTATTGTTTGATCATTTACATATGCAATTAAATATTTTAATTTTTTGGTATTAAATGGTGCCGCACTTCAAAAAGGCGAGCACCTAGCCGCTCGCCTCGCCTTGTGGTGAGGCAGACCCTTGTCACCTTTTATCGCCTTTCGCCGTCCAAAACACTAGTAAATCCTCACCAAACAAGATTACCAGTTAGAGAACAAACAGTTTAGGTGAAATTATAAACCCCCGCCAAACAAGATCAACAGTAAGACAACTAAGTGCAAACATGTCTTGAAAGTAAAAAAAAAATGGCTAAATTTAATTTGGAAGGATTATAAGAGTCTTAGAGGCCAATCGAACGAGAAAATGATCAAAAACAATTGATATCCTTTCCCTTGGTTATCTTTTTTCATACATTTCTCCACATTCTCAGACACTTAAGAATACTTTTGTAGAAGAACTTGTGCTGTGTAATTGCTTATCTTCTGCATAAATTGTAACATGTGATAATAAAAATGAAAAAATATGGAACATGAAAATGAAGTGAAAGCCCTCTCTTCACTCAACCTCAAGGTTCAGAGACAAGTTACAAATTCACATATTTATAGTGCTCCAGGTATTCTAAACCAAAGAAATGAATATATAAACAACAAGCTTTATAAATTACTTTACTTATTGGATTTTCCACACATTTGCTACACTAGAGAGATCCCATGCAGCAACCATCAGATAATTAATGATTTGTAAGAGTTCTACAGTAACCATTGGCAAGCATACACTTGAAATGCATTAAAGCAATAGGGATGCATTGCTACTAGCAAGTAGTTTCAAGGCCTTTCTGTGCATTAACACAATATTCCAGATCCACATGGACTTGCGCTACAAGAAATACTTCAGCTAGGAAAAATCAAATGATGATAAAGGCAAGCTGCTTAGAACTATGCAACCACCAGTTTCATGAGTAAAAGAATACTCCTCCAGTGGCTTAGTGCAACATAACAGATAGATAAAGAATAGACAGACCTTAGAATCCCATGAAAAGAATCCCCCCCTGATTGAAATTGCAGGAAGCCCAGGTTCAAGTGGTGGATTAGGTAAGAGCACTCTCTCTTCAGCTAAGAACAACTCCTCCATTCGTTGCAATGATACATTTGAATTTACAACCTGTATGTAAGATAGACGGAACAATATGTAATAACCCAATTTTTGATAAATGATTATGTATTATCCTTTACTTATATAAGGGCACATATGTGTAATAACTAATAATCCTCCAGGTTATTTCCTCTGTTTTCCGATCTTTTCAGCTTTTAGAGCTTTCTTGTAGCGATCTCAAGTCATTTATGACTTACTGGGACTGACAGTTCGTTTGTCTGGCTGTCGTTTAAGTTTCGTGCAAGTTTCCGTGTTTTGGAGCTTTTGAAGTTTTAACGGTTGATTTCGATCAAAATCTCAGGTAGACGGCTTTAGAATGGAACCTAACGGTTTGTTAGCTTCGGAACGTCGTGTTTGGTCTAGAAGGTCCTTTGGTTTGGGTCCCGAGGTTTCGGGGCTCATTTCGAGCGTCTTTGTGGATTTTAGCTAAAACAGGGTCATGTGGTGTGGGGCCACTTCTTGCCAAGACGACCTACAAGGGAAGTTTTGATGGTTTCGTTGAGCCCGAAATGTCTAATTTGGTGGGGCATAGTTCATTTGCACCCACAGGGTCCCGAATGAATCAGGAGCAATCGAACATCGGAGCCTTTAGCTGATATTTTTGGCTTTGCGCCTAGCATTTTGTTCATCGGAATCGCGACCCTTGGCCTCGCGATAGCGATGAACAAATTCTGAAAATCCATTTTTTCTTCATCGCGGTCCCAACCCATTGGGCTCGCGATAGCGATTAAGTATGAACAATTTTTAGGCCTTTTAAGATCAGTCCCCTGCAATTTTCAGTCATTTCCCAAATCATTTTTCTCCATTAAAGATCCATCCGTTGGAGGTTGCTTTTGGTGGGAATTGAAGTGTTTGATTTGGGGGTCTATAATCTACTGATAGTCTCGTACATTTTCGTCAAATCCTCCGTTAATTTCCTTAAAATTACTGTTCTTAAACTTTAATTTATTGGACTGATTTGGGTGGGTTTCCCAGCTCCAATTGTGCTCAAATTTTGAGCACAAATTCCTTGAGCTATTTGGGAACTTAGTGACGGTTTCAATTTCGAAATTCATTTAACGGGTCCCATGGAACCATTTTTAACCCGATTATGGGCTCGAGATATATTGTAGCAATATAGGTATTGTTCTTCTTGTAATGACGTGTAGTTTACAATATTGATAGTGGTGTGGGATTTTGTGGATGTGAGAAGAGACAGACAACTCATGGATGGTTCGAGATTGCAGTTCCTCTTTGAGGTAGGTTACAGTCTACTTTTCTTGATTGTGCTCTATCAGATAAAGTTTAATATGAATTGCATGTGAACTAGAAATGAATATGCCAGGCTTAGAGATCCCATCCTTTTTTTCATTTGTTTGATTCCCATAAAAGCTTTCAGATTGTTTTGGAAGGCAGGATCCTTAGCTTAGGCTAGTAGCCCTTGCTTATAGCATAATTGGTTCCCTTATCCTCCTTAGGATTGATACTTCGGGCCTTAGCCTAGGTTGGGACCTAGATGTTGTAGTCGTGTTTCAGCAATTTTGATAGTTATTTGTTGCTCCTCGCAATATACTTATTGCGGTTCTTGGTACTTTCTGTTATTGCTTGGGCCTTAGTTTCTTGTCGTAGGTATAGGTTGGCTTAGGCTAAGCTCTGTGGTTGTTGGGTGGTATGTTCGGGGTAAGGTGTCGATCCTTGGGTCCCCATTGTCTTGTTGAAGCCCCTCCTTATTTCCATCGTTTCATGAGTGTTGGTGAGCTTGTTATGCTATTACTGTTGAGGATGTTGGTATATTGTTGGGCCCGAGGCCTTGGTCGAGGACCAACTGGAGTTTAGGTTAGTCTTCTTTGCTTTGGGAGTGTTGTAACATTGGTAGTGTTTATCTAGCTCTTTGACTACTATTGTTTGGATTCTAGTAATGGCATGCATTGGATTTGACACTTGATTTCACTTATATTTTGGTACGATCCTGGTCCATTGGATTATTATTGCCATTTGAGAAAGTTGTATTCATACTTTTACTTTTTTAAAACTGGTTTTAACGGGAGTCGTACCACCTCGATTACTTTGATAAGTTGGTTTTTGTTACATTAAAGGCTTCTAGGATGTGCTTAGGTTTTACTTGATTAGTCGGCGTGCCGTCGCCCTTTTTCTCTACTAATTTGGCTACTCGTACCTCTGGTACCATGACGGAGTAGATCTGGTACCGCAACGGATATATGTATATGTGGAAGTCCTGGATCGAACTAGGCAGTGTATATGTACTTCCCGAGTTCCCTATGAGTCCCTCTGGTCGTGTAACACATTTAACCGGATGAGGGTCCCACGTAGGTCCTACCTAGCTGAAGGGACAAAATGTAGGTGTATATACGTGGTTGTGTGACAATTGGTGTTGATGGCTTAGCTGGTTTTTACTGCATTATGTACATTCATATGCACTGCCTATCACTATTGTTGTTTGCACCCATCGGTGTTATGGGGGTCAGTTGGGTTATGTTTGTTGTTTGTTCTTTCCGGACTTATCGGGGTCCGATTAGGTTATTGTTTGACTATAATTGTGTATATTTGTTGGATTGATCGTTTGTTGCTTAAGTGATTGCTTTTGCCCTATCTTGATACTCTTGATTCATTGTGGTTATGTTGAGTAGCGGTGTTACCGTGGGTCTTCCCTTGGTAAGTTGACTTCTATGGTAGGATCTTATTGTGATTAGATTGTTGGGCTTACGACTCTAGGTATGTTCCTTTGACTCGGTTTCTTACATAGTGTATTATATTTCTTCGTTCTTGTTACTTGTATTATCATGTTATATATCATCATTAGATACATGTGTTGTACTTTCCTTATTTACTTGTTTTTATTTGTTGTCTTTGGAGCTCAGTCTGCTTATGCCTACTGAGCTAAGTTGCTCGGACTCTCCAAATTTGTTACCACACCCGTGTCGGATCCTCCAAAAATGCACTACTTTTGAAGGATCCAACACACAGTCGACAACATTTTTAAAGAGTCCGAGCAACTTAGCTACTAAGTACCACTTATTGTTACTCAAATTACATTTTTGCACCCTGCAGATCATAGTACGAGTTATCGTCGTTGATTTGGATCTTGTTCAGAGCAACTTTTGGGATTCAGAGACTGGGGTGAACTCTTAACGTTCGGAGTCACCGATTGGAGATAGTTCTGCAGTTATAGTATTTGTAAAGCCTTGTACTCTTATTTTGGTCCGAAGCTCAACTACCGACTGATGTGAGGTCTTGGGATTGTCTTGTTATGTATATATATATTTTTATTCTTCTCGTTGTTATTGTTCCCTACTTCCTTAATCTGTTCTTCCACGTGATAGCCCATTGCTTCTAGATTCGGGCTATGGGTTAGGCTTACTTACTGGTGGGACATAATAGGTGTCAACATGACGTGAGAGATCGTATTGTGACAATATGTCATTTAAAAGTAGCAAGAATTAAATTCTTTCTTTTAAAATAAGACCGAGAAGGGAAAAATATATATTTGGGCTAAAGCAAGAAACAATGGGCAACCTGGCAGTTTTAAAAAAATAAATAGAGAGAGGGATTAGGAATAGGAAACTTTAATGTGTACAACAACCAAGGAGAAAGAAATCAAATTGAATAAAGAGAGGAAGAAAAGAAATGTGAAAAAGAAAGGGGGCAAAACGCAAACAAGAAAGGGATTTGTCGGAGTTTTCTATGGGTTAGAGGTAATTTTGTTTTGTTTAGTTCAATTGCTTTCTCATGAATCGTAGTCTAGGAAATTCACTTTGGGTGCTGATATCTAATTACCAAAGGCAAGAGTTTGGGCAGTGAGGTGTAGTTCTTGATACAAAATTAGATGAAATAAGGTGGATAAATTAGTCGAAGTTCGTAGATTTTGCACCAATTAAATTACTCATGGCATGGATACATATAATTCATCAACTTGATGAGAAAACAGGAAGTCCAAAAGCGGTTGAATAATCTTTTATTTTTATTTTGTGAATTAGCCTTAACCAGGAAATTAACTCGAGATTGATACGAATAATTATAGATTGATTGAAGGACGTCTTATGGATTGTTTGAGTGACAAGTTTGGTACTTCAACACGAGTATTCTGAGTGGTTATCTTACCACAATTTGTGTTTTATAACTTTCATGGTATACACATGGTTTATAAAGTGAATATGTAACCGAATATCTTGAATTTGCATGTGGGACAAGTCGTTTAGTTGATATGGTATTGAAATGATTATTTGAGATGTTCTAATTTGTCTAAGATATGTTTTTGGTTAATTGAGATATGATTATCACCTGGTCGTTCGGTTATTTTAGGCTAGTAGGATAGTTGGCACGACTCCCGAGACTTTCAGTGCGAGTCTATGCGATTAGGTGTTTTAACTTTCAAGTTGAGGCCTACATTCTGAGTAAATGAGCTTGGATGAGAATTCCGTCAGCGCAATTAGTTTCGGAATGTTGAGTTTGACATAAAACGACCATTCGTTTAATCTTGAAACTTCTGTACTAATTCTGAGCCCCCTTGTGGAGTTTGGTTTAAAACAGAACTTGGGTATGGAACCTACTTTTCATCTAAACGACCTCGGATGGAAGTTTTGATGGTTCTGTTGAGTCTGGAATGTCAAAATTGATGGGGTAGCATAGTTCGTTTGCACGCACAGGGTTCCGAACGAATCCTGAGCACCCCATCGGAGTTTTGGTGCCTTAGCACATCAGCTGAAGTGCTCTCAACTGAGGCATGCCTCGCGTTCGCGCGCCTAGGGCCGCATTCGCAGAGGGCTGGCACCTTGGCAGGCGCATTCGCTCCATTGGAGCCGGATTCGGGGCAGCAGCCTGGCCTGCGCATTCACGCCAAAGCTGTTACGTTCGCGGTGCGCAGCTGGCCTGGCACGTGCGTTCGCGAGGGCCAGCTGTATGGCCTATTTATTAAAGCCAAGGTCGCGACCAGCCATGACTTTAGAGAGTGATTTGGCGATTTCTCCTCCGTCTGAACTCTAATTTTGGCGATTCAAAGTCTTGTGTGTTCGTTGGAAGGGTGGCTATGTGGTAGAGTGATTGGAGAGCGTTGAGGAACCTCAGTTTGAGGTGAATTTCTCCTTATAGCTGCTTCCCTTTCTCTGATTGAAGCTTAAATTTTAGATTTCATCTAAGTTGCTCGGACTCTTCACTTTTGGTCCGCACCCGTGTCGACACGACATGGTTGTGGGTGTGGGATCCGTGTCCGATTTGGTCAACCAATTTTGGTTTCCATTGTATATAGTTTTGGTTTGCTTCTGTTTTCGTCTTTTCTTATTGTTAGTGCTATTTTTTGTTTAGTTCTACCCTTGTACTCACTACTTGTCGTTTTGGGTACGGGTTGGCTTACCTACTGGTGGGTTAGTAGGTGCCATCATGACTCGAGAAGTCGGGTCGTGACATGTGTCTTTTTCAATAAGGCACAATAAGTATTTATTGATACTACCGTTGTTGGCTATAAATAGAAGGGTTCTATCACATTTTTAAACTACGATTTTTCTAAGTTTTTTATTTTTTTTCTTCTTAAAACACCAAATTTAGTACATATTCTATATCTCATACTATATTTATTTATATTATAAAATATATTAAAAACAGACACCTTTTGTGACTTTTACGAAGGATTGTAATTTTTTCAAAGAGTTGTGACTATTCTGAAGGTTGTGACTTTTCGTAAGAGTTGTGACTTTTCCAAAGAGTTGTGACTTTTCCAAAAAGTGTGCCTTTTATGAAGGGTCGTGACTTTTCCAAAGAGTTTGACTTTTTCAAAAGGTTGTGACTTTTCAAAAAGTTGTGATCTTTCTAAAATGTTGACTGTTTTGATAAGGAACACAAAGCACCTATTCATCCTACCCTTTGTTGGTTATAAATAGAGGGATCCTCTCACATTTCTAAACTACAAATTTTCTAAGTTTTCTATTCTTCTTCATAATACACTAAATTTAGTACAACTTCTATATTTCATGTTATATTTATTTAATTATTCGTTATTAAGTTTTATATATATATATATATATATATATTATATTTAAAGAAGACAATTTTTCACATTGAAGGGTTATGACTTTTCCAATGAGTTGTGAACAGGGTTATAACTTTTCCAAAGAGTTGTGATTGTTTCGATGAGTTGTGACCTTTTCAAAGGGTTGACTTTTCTAATAAGGAATAATAAGCACATGTTCATTCTACTGTTTGTTGGCTATAAATAAAAGGGTTCCCTCACATTTTTAAACTACGAATTTTATAAGTTTTCTATTTTTCCTGTGCTGAAAACATCCAATTCAGTACATCTTCTATATTTCATATTATATTTATTTATTTATCATTTATATTATATTATATTATATTAAAAGAAGACACCCTTTCATATTGAAGGGTTGTGACTTTCCAAAGGATTGTGACTTTTCACAGAGTTGTGACTTTTTCGATGCATTATGATCTTTCTAATGGATTGGTGACTTTTCTAATAAGGCATAATAAGCACATGTTCATATTATTCTTTGTTAGCGCTATATATACAGGGTTCTCTCATATTTTTAAAATACGAATTTTCTAAGTTTTCTATTTTTTTCTTAAAACCCCCAATTTAGTACATATATTATATTACATTTTGTACTTATTTATTTATATTATATTACATTAAAATCAGACACCTTTTTACATGGAAGGGTTGTGAGTTGTGACTTTTCCAAAGGGTTGGACCTTTTCAAAGAGTTGTGATTTTTCTGCTGAGTTGTGACATTTCGAAAGGATTATGACTTTTCTAAAGGGTTGTGATTTTTCTGATAAGGCGCAATAAGCATTTGTTCATACTACCCTTTGTTGGCTATAAATTAAAGGGTTTCCTCACATTTATAAACTACGAATTTTCTCAGTTTTCTATTCTTAAAAAATTCAAGTGTGATTTGTAGGTGTTGAGTGAGTTAAAAGTTCAATGAAATTGAAACACCCCCAAACTTGAATGTTAAATGATTATAATACTCCAACTTAAAACACTCAATTTAGTGTATCTTTTATAATTTATATTTATACTAGTAAAATTACCCGCACTTCGTGCGGCAATTTATAAAATAATACTTAAAGTCTATCAATCATTAGAACTAAAACATTATATTATCTTACATACAAGATTACGTAGTAACAAACATTAATAATGTAAAGGAAAATGAAAATTATTACATCTTATCATGTATCCTTAATAACATAAGTATAAATTAATGACTCTAAAAATGCATACCAGGATCTGTAACATAAGCAATGGTGTCAGTGAGTCACTCAACAAGAGCAAAGTACACAGATATTTAATTGTGAAGAAGAAGAAGAGGTTCAAAATTTTCGTTGTTTAAAAATGAGAGGAAATCCCTCTATTTATAGACAACAAAAGGTAGCGTGAACAAATGTTTATTATGCCTTATCGAAAAGGTTACAACTATTTGGAGAAGTTGCAACCCTTCGGAAAGGTCACAACCTTTCATAAAAGTCGCAACTCTTCACAAAAGTCGCAACTCTTCATTAAAGTCGCAACTTTTCATAAAAGTCACAACTTTTCATAAAAGTCGAAACTCTTCATTAAAATCGCAACTTTTCATAAAAGTCACAATTTTTCATAAATGTCACAACTTTTATAAAAGTCACAACTTTTCATAAATGTCACAACTTTTATAAAAGTCACAATTTTTCATAAATGTCACAACTTTTATAAAAGTCACAATTTTTCATAAATGTCACAACTTTTCATAAAAGTCACAATTTTTCATAAATGTCACAACTTTTATAAAAGTCGCAACTTTTCATAAATGTCACAACTTTTCATGAAAAGGGAAGGCTAGTTTTGGGAATCATATATCATATATCATATCATATCATATATATATATATAAAAAAGAACCTTAGGCCCGCCTACGTGGCGCTACCACAAACAAGAAATCCCTTTTAATTTATTTATTTCCAAAACTAGCATTCCCTTTCATGAAAAGTTTTGACATTTATGAAATGTTGCGACTTTTATGAAAAGTTGCGACTTTAATGAAGAGTTGCGAATTTTCTGAAGAGTTGCGACTTTTATGAAAACTTGTGACTTTTATGAAAAGTTGTGACTTTTATGATAAGTTGCGACTTTAATGAAGAGTTGTGACTTCTATGAAAAGTTGCGACTTTTCTGAAAGGTTGTGACCTTTTCGAAGGGTTGTAACTTTTTCAAATAGTTGTAACCTTTCCGATAAGCCATAATAAAAAATTGTTCACACTAAATAGAGTGATTTTCTCTCATTCTAAAACAACGAAAATTTTGAACCTCTTCTTCTTCTTCACAATTAAATATTTATGTACTTTGCTCCTGTTGAGTGGCTCACTGATGCCATTGCTTATGTTACAAATCCTGGTATGTATTTTTACAGTCATTAATTTATGCTTATGTTATTAAGGATAAATGATAAGATATAATTTTCATTTTCCTTTATATTATTAATGTTTGTTACTACATAATCTTGTATGTAAGATAATATGGTGTTTTAGTTTTAATGACCGATAGATTAGCAGTATTATTTTATAAATTCCGTAATATTAAATTTCTGCGCGAAGCGCAGATAATTTTACTAGTAAATAAATTAAAAGGGAATTCTGGTTTGTGGTGGCGTCACGTAGGCTGGACTAAGGTTCTCTTTTATATATATATATATATATATAATTTCTATTTATTTATACTATATTAAAAGCAGGAACTTCAACAATACAACAATAACTAAGCAATGAATTATAGGGAGAGAGGCGGAGGTCTATTTAAGAGATGTAATTAAGAAATTTTAAGAGTGACTTTTTTTTTATTTTTACACATCACAATTGATTTAAAAGGAGAAAAAAGTCAAAAAAGGAGAAAAAAACAAATGTAATTGGAGGCCATAGAGAACTGTCACATTACCTTAACTATATAAATGCTTTATATTATAAATAGTTATAAATGTTTTAGGATATTGATTTCACAACTTTCAGTATGCACACCGTTAGTAACCATAAGAAAGTTTACCTACATTATTCATAGAAACTTATGCTTTATTATTTAATTTATAATTGTCTACTTCAATTATTGATTTAATAATAGAGAAAAGGCATAAAGTCACAACTAAAGTTGTCCCGTATTTGCATAAAGATATCTTAACTTTGAAAGTGTCCTATCACCCCACATAACTATTTAATATCTTTGTAAATGGGCCATTTTGACCCATTTCCTCGTCTGGGTTGTTACCACGCACATGAGGCGCGTGAGACAGTGCTTTCACTGCCATTAACCAGCTATAAAGTGCCACGTGTCGTTTTATTTCTTTATTATTAATTATTTAATTAATTTACATCATCTTCCCCAAATTTAAAGAGAAAAGAGTCGTTGGTAGCCCTAAAATCGATTGCAACTTTTTTTTCCAAAGCAAGCTCAACGTTGGTGCTCTCTTTGACGAATTCATTCTTTTCCATTATCTTCTTCACCCAAATAAACCCAATTACCTTTTCTTCATCTTCTTCAACTTAGAAGATCCATTTACTTCATCCATTTTTATCACTTTTTTTCTTGTCTCTTGCTTTTCTTTGTTTCTTTTTCTTCTTTTATCCTTTTTTTTAAAAAAACAAATGTGAACTCCATTATTCAATTGATTAGATAGTACTATGAAACTCCATTTTTATTCTTATTTTTGGCCTAAATATATAACTCCATTACCTTGCTTTAGTAACTTGAGAGTTGAATTGATTTTTTTTAGTGATGATTTAGTGACGGAAACAGTGTTGTAACAGGGAAGCATCATGGAGGCCACGTTGAAGGCGACAATGGCGGCTACTTTTGGAGGATTTCCAGCAAAGAACGAAGGATTTGAGTAATGAAGGTTGAAGAAGAAAGAAGAAAAAAATGAAAATAAAGTTAATAAAAATAGAAAAAATGAAAATGAAAATGAAACTAAAAATTAAAAATTAAAAGAATTTAATACGTGGCAAACAACAATTGGTGCGTGATTGCACTTCTTTTCTTGCAATTGAGGTTGGGTGAAAAGTGGGATATTTATAACACTCTTAAATTGTTCAATGGGGAAATAGGACACCCACAAAGTTAAGGTGTCTTTTTAAAAATTCGAGACAACTTCAATGGAGACTTCATGTCTTTTCGCCTAATAATATTGACATTATTTTTAAAAATAGTGTTCTACATGATTTAATATTCATGTGCAACACACGTATATCAAAACTAGTGATTTTGATAAGAATTAAATGGCCTGTTCTATTTTTGGAAAATGCTTTCATAGAAGTACCTACGGTTCATAAAGAAACAGTATAAATGGGAATAGATCTTGATGGATTCCATAGCTAACGGCGGGTTTGTTAGACCTAGTGCACCTTGTATTTACAGTTACTCATATAGCCCTCACTAGTGGGAAGGTAGAACTAACATACTGTTACTGATCTCCTCAAGTAGGGACCTACTGATATGGATATTTGCTCATTTATAAGAGGTCCACTGTTATTAGTCATATCTTAAGTAAAAAGCCACACACTGATTACATGATTCTTTCTTGGAAACCTCCCAATATAAGATTTGATATGACAGTGTCTACTGAATTTATTACTAAATGGTTAAGTTGATTTTGCTTACATGAAACAAACAAGATTGATTATTGTTATAGTTTTTCTAAAAGGGCATTTATTTCATGATTTTGATTATCATACTAGCATATTTTCCGACTTGTCCCTTAAAATGGTTGTGGTTAAAGTGTAATAACTCACTGACCTAGCATCTAACTCCCGCTAAATGTTTTTACAGAGAACACAGGTGACATTGGCGATGATTTCATTAACTAGAGCTCACGAGTTGAAAATCCATAGTGACTTGTTATGGACCTTTTTTTGAACTTTTAGAGTCGCTCCATAGTCACTTCTTTTACTTGAGTCATGAGTATTCTTTCGTTTTTTAGACGTGTGACTAGTATTAAACTTCTTTCCATATTTGGAGAGGAATTAGTATTTTCTGTAAGTTTCTGTTAAGGCTTGCTTTGAGGTTCTACCCCCTTAGCACCGGTCACAATCTTGGACTGGGTCGTGCCAGATTTGGTAATTTTAACCAATTGAAAAGGAAACAAAATTGGTAATCTTGTCTTCCACGTCCACAACAGTACATAGCAAGTCTGTCAACAAACACTTGCACACATTCTCAAGAACTTTCTCATTATTATTATAGGACGTTGATATCAAAGAAATAGTTTTGGATGATTTATGAGTTCCATGTAGAATGCTGAGATACTGAGGCCCATATACCTAAAGTATTCCTCAATAAAGAGAAGTATTGTTCTGCATAATCTTCTACTCACGGTGGTTAATGTTAGTAAAAAATTGCTGCTAGTAAATTGCTGTAGACAAAGCACAGAGGGAATAACTAGGAAGTGATGTTTAGGGAGATTCACGAGAGAGATTGAAGTATACACAGCATCAGAATTAAGCAGACATATGAAGAATACTATATTAAAGGAAAGAACTCCACGCAGCTAACTTATAAGAAAGGACAATTCAAGTGAGCTGAGAAAAAGAACCTGAGTTATTATGTTTGGAAGCATGTTCAAAGGGAACCTCAGAATTGCGAAGAGAGAAAGTGATGAAAAAGCTCTGGCAGCTGTCAAATTTCCACCAAGCAAAGTGAAACCTCCAAATGAAATCACTGTCACGAGAACGGGGATGCTGTTCAGCATGAAATTGTTGAACTGTTGATAGAGAAGGAAAGAAAAGAAACAATGAGAAAAAGAATGATCCGCATCTCAAGCAAAATATGCAAAGTCATTTGAGTCAAGGTCCCCTATCTGGTCATGTAGAGAACATGTCAAACCATCATTATGCAAAACCTAATTCTCCATCTCTAAAAGATAACCCGGTTCATTATTCCTCTACCATGTCCTATTTTCACAATGTTTACCCACTAGATTATTCCAGTTGTTTGGTTTGTATAGCTTCAGAAGTGTCTAATTAAAAACTCTACGTAAAATTCTCGAAAGTTAAAATTCTCTTAAAGATCAGGATTTCTGAAAAACCTTGACAATTACTGGATCATATCGTTTCAATGAAAAGATGAGGCATATAAGGAACCAAATGCTGAGGTGTCACTCCAAAACAAAAGAACTTTCTTGAGGCTAATTTAGTTTGATTCTATGCACAAGCGGGTTATAACATACCGCTGCCAATAGTTGTGCTTTCCTGAACCAAGAAAGTTCACCATTCCTCAATCCTTGGACTTTAGATTGGAAGCTCTTCTCCCATGCGTAACATCTATATCAATCAGCAGAAAATCAAACCCATTTTCAAATTTTCTGAAAAAGGAAGGGAAACAGAAGGAAAAAAGAAAACATCATACTTCACTACATCCATTGCAGCAAGTATTTCATTAGTTAGACCAACCCTTTTGTCAGTATATTGCAATCCTTCTTTGGATAGTTTTCGCATATAGCTAACAATAATTGTCTGCGCCAAAAGGATAAACGCATGTTTTAGAGACCAGTTGAAAAAGGAAATTGCATAGTGTTGTGGAAGATAACAGTTTGATTGACTAAGATTGAGTAAAATAATGAAGCTTCAGATCTATAGTTTATTAGTGCAATGTGGGCTTCTTTTATGAAGTGATCAAATTTATTAATTGAAGAGGGAATTTCCTGCATAAATGCATAAAGAGAGTATTGTATCTCATACAAAAGCATGATTCTCAATTAAAAACACCCTATGGTTTATATATTTATAGCTGTTCCAAAAATGAAAATAAAAAAGTAAAAGTTCTGTTAAAGAATGACAAAAGTCCCACATTGGTGGTTAATGAGATGAGTGGGATCCTTATAAGGCTTGGACAAACCTTTCCTCATGAGCTAGCTTTTGGGGTGTGAGTTAGGCCTAAAACCTAATTTAACATGGTATCAGAGCCATAAGGCTTTTTTTTCAGCCCTCTCTCTCTGAATGTTCTCTGCAGTAACAAAAACTGAAAAAAAAAGAAAAGGGAGGGATCGATCAATAGCTGTTAAATCAATCATATCAGATTCACTTCATTCTCACCTCCCTCTTTCTTCTCTCTTTCTCCAGGTCATTTAAAGTCTGTTTAATTTCTTTCTTACATTTGGTTGTCTACTTCTTTGTTTCTCCATATCTGTTGAAGACGCTTACTTTCTTACTTCATCAGTACCTCTCATGTGACAAATAAAAATGCCTCATAACCAAACTGATAATCAGATTACTCCAAATCAGATTGTTTAAGTGAATTGTTTCTTCTACACCATCACTGGTAATTACTACGGTAAAGTTAGATGGTAGAGGTAATTACACCTCCTTGGCAGCCTCTGTAGAATTGTGGTTTATAGGTCAAGGATTTGAAGATCACTTGCTCAAAAACAGTAGTAATATTGGAGCAACTGATAGACCTGCTTGGGTTAAAATTGATGCACAATTGTGTAGTCTTCTGTGGAATTCACTTGATCCTAAGTTGTTAAATTTATTTCAGTCTTGTAAAACTTGTTGCAAAGTGTGGAACAAAGCCAAAACTTTGTATACAAATGATATACAACTCATTTTCAAAGTTGTGTCAGATATTGTTCATTTACAACAGAATCAACAAGACATGGCAACTTATTTGGGTCAGGTAGAATCCTTAAAGGATAAATTTGATTCTCTTGTGCCTTCTACTGACAAATTAAATGAGCAGGAGACACAAAGAGACAGGTTCTTTATGGTCTTGGCTTTGATTGGGTTGCGAGCAGACCTAACCTCAGTTCGTGACCAAATCCTTTCGCCCATCTATTCCTACCTTGGAAGAAGTAATTGCAAGATTACTACGCATCACATCTGCACCACCAGAGGTAAATTCTTATGATGCATCTATCATGGCTGTCCAAACTAACAATTTCCAAGGTGGATACAGGAAAGGAAAATGGAGGAACAATAAACATTGCACTCATTGTAATAAGGGAGGACATATACGAGAGGAATGTCGACTTTTCTTCTTACATTGTACTCATTGTAATAAGGGAGGGCATATAAGAGAAGAATGTCGGCTTCTTCATGGTAAGCCTCCACACAATAAAGATCGTCCTCGACACACAGCAAATATGACTCATAATGGAGATGGTATTCTACCTATACCTAATGCCAAGGATGGATCATCTCAATCAGTCACATTAACTGGAGCAGACTATAATGACTACCTTCAGTACCAAACATCAAGGCAACAATTATCAACCTCATCGGTTGCTTGCACAGCACAATCTGGTAACTCCTTTGCTTATGTCGCACAATCGTCATCTCAGGGGCAATGGATTCTTGATTATGGTGCTTCTGACCATATTTCTGGTAACAAAAATACTCTCTCTACTCTTACTACCCCTTCTACCTTCTCTACTGTTACTTTGGCTAATGGATCAAAGACTATTGTAAAAGGGATAGGTGTAGCTCACCCTCTACCTTCTATACCTTTAAAATCAGTCCTTTTTGCAAATGCCTGTATAATCTTATTTCCATTAGCAAATTGACAAAAAAAACCTGAAATGTGCTATAACCTTCCTTGATGATTCTGTTTTTGTGCAGGATCGGAGTACGGGACAGATGATTGGAAAAGGACATGAGTCACAAGGATTGTACCTGCTATCTATTCCAACACCACATGTTGCTTTCACTGCCGCTGTTTCTTCTGAATTGCTCCATAGTCAATTGGGTCATCCAAGTCTCTTGAAATTGCAGAAGATGATCCCCTGTTTATCTAGTTTATCTTTGTTAGAATGTGAGTCGTGTCAACTTGGGAAACATACTTGTGCCTCTTTCCCAAAGCGCATCAATAATAGGGCTACCTCTATGTTTGAAATTGTTCATTCTGATATATGGGGTCCAAGTCGTGTCAGTTCTTCCTTAGGCTTTCATTATTTTGGTACTTTTATTGATGACTATTCTCAATGCACATGGTTATTTTTAATGAAGAATAGATCTGAGTTATTCTCTATCTTTCAGAAATTTTGTGCTGAAATTCACAATCAATTTGGTATTTCCATTAAGAAGTTAATCAGTGATAATGCCCGAGAATACTTCTCTACTTCTCTCTCTTCTTTTATGTCATCCCAGGGCATATTACACTTGTCTTCTTGCACACATACTCCTCAACAAAATGGAGTTGATGAGCGAAAGAACAGGCATCTAATTGAAACAGCTCGGACATTGCTCATTCACAATCATGTCCCTTTATGTTTTTGGGGTGATGCCATTATTATTGCTTGTTATTTAATCAATCGCATGCCTTCATCTCTTTTGCAGTACCAAAGTCCACACTCAGTCCTCTATCTGGACCAAAATTTGTTTCCTCCTCCTCCACGTGCGTTTGGTTGCACCTGTTTTGTCATAATCTTACCCCTGGAAAAGATAAACTTCAGCACAAGGCTTTCAAATGTGTCTTTCTCAGGTATTCTCGTCTACAAAAAGGTTACAAATGCTTTGATCCCTCTACTAATAAATACTTGATCTCTGCAGATGTTACTTTTTTCGAGACTTCTCCGTATTAAATCAAAAGGCCATATCAGTCCTTCCAATTCCAATTATTCCAATCCTAGCTCCACCTCCGACTCTTAAGGTCTATTCCCGACGACCCCAACCTCCTTCTGAGCCTCCTAACCCAATTAGTATTTCTAACTCTGATACAGGTACACAAAGCAATCCCGGTGACTCATTACTTGCTCCAACAACGTCTTCTGCTTCGGTCGAGCACTTATTAGATGATCTTCCCATTGCTCTTCGCAAACGTACTAGAACTACTGCCAATCAAACTTCCATTTATGCTTATTTAAGTTATCATCTCTGTCACCATCATATCATGCCTTTCTCACTAGCTTATAATCAATTCAAGTTCCCCATATCTCTTCTTTTCTTCTTCTAATTTCTCATGGTATCAGAGCAGGGACCCTCTCACCCAATGTTGGGCCCCCAAAAATCAAATTGCTCACGCATCAGATGATAACCACTGGGGTGAGGTGGGGTGTTATAAATGACAAAAGTCCCACATTGGTGGTTAATGAGATGAGTGGGCTCCTTATAAGGCTTGGACAAACCTCTCCTCATGAGCTAACTTTTAGTGAGTTAGGCCTAAAACCTAATTTAACAAGTTCTATCGCCAGCCTCTTCTACTTTCTCAAAGATAGCATGTCTTTAACACGACTGTTAGATAGTTATTGGTCGTTGTTTCTGGTTAAGAAGTAAATATTCATGTATTAAAATCAACATAACTAATACTACGTTTGGTAACATTTAGTTGTTGTGTACATAATTCAACATACCAAGTGTGTGTTTGGTTACCGGTTTACAATCCCGCGTAACTAATACATGTATAAGTCATGAGGGAATCTGTTTATAATCTTATGCAGGGTGAAGATGGAATAACTAAACCCTGCATAATTAAACTCTCCATTACTAATCCCTTTATAACTAATCTTTGCATTTTTAATAATTTCATAATTTTAACCAAAAATCACACCACCCCTAATGTATTTTAGTGGACTTTAGTGTCCCATAATGGAAAAGGTGTATAATGTACAATGTAGAATTACTAGAATATAAGTATAAACAGGGTTATACAATAGAGAACATATATTAATAATATATGCTCTCGGGCTATGTTGCTCGGACTCTTCAAAAATGCCAACGAGTGCATGTCGGATTCGCCAAAAGTAGTGTATTTTTGAAGAATCCGAGACGGGTGCGGCATCAATAGTGAAGAGTCCGTGTAACTAAGCTCTCGGGTCATTATTACTCACATGGTATTAGAACTGGAAAAATAATTACTATGAAATTTACAAGTGAACTATGGAAGATCATCTCTATTTCCACTGGTGTTGAGCAAAAATTAACACCGCCATAAGGTTCATCATCATCCGGCAATAAAAACCCAATCAAACCTCCCAACAAAAACTCTCATGCGCCCCCTAAAACTAAAGTTGCGGGGAATATTTTTCTCCATGGTGACCTTGAGGAAGACGTTTTGTTTGGAGGGGGGAGAGTCTAGTAGTCTTGTATGTCGATAGCCCCAATCAATCTTTCTCAAACAGTCTCCTCAAGCCTAGTTTGAGAAGTTTTTTCTTTGTTGAAACTGGTAATTTAAAAGTTTGGCATGACTCAGTGAAATTAATCATTGTGTTTTATCGACATTCTGATCCAGATCTATGAATTTATTTGGTTTAATGTTCACGAAATCGTTATCACCAACATTGATCAAGATGGTATCACTAACTTTAGACAAAATTTCTTGACAAACTAGAGTATTTTCTAAGTATTGAGGCTGCTCAGTCCAGATTAGGTATTGCTATTTCACAATGAAAGTATTTCTTAGATAGTCTGGAGGAGATATGATGTAAACCCATTGACACACTTATACATCTGAATGCTAAATTCCTTCCGGGAAGGGGGGAGCCACTTAATTATCCCAGAAGGTATAGATGGTTGGTTGGTAAGTTGAATTATCTCACGGTGACTAGACCAAACATTTCTTCTCCTGAATGTGTTGAAAGTCGGTCTATGGATTCAACCTGTGATAGTCATTGGGATGCAGTAGTCCGCATTCTGCAACATGTTAAGTACACTCTAGGCAAAGGAGTACTTTCCAAGGATTGAGGACATCTACAGATTGCTGGATATACAGAAGCTTATAGGGCAGGATCACCTTTTGATAGACATTCTACATCTACATATTGAGTTATAGTAGGAGGTAATTTGGTGTCTTGGAAGAGTAAGAAACAGAGAGTGGTTACTCGATCTAGTGCAGAAGCATAATATCGACCAATGGGTGTAGCAACTTGTAAGCTAGTTTGGGTTAACAATTGCCCAGAGAACTAAAGTTTGGAGAAATCAGTTAGATGTAGTGGCAAGACTGCAACAGGAAAATAGTTTTAATAAGCACTCCACTGCAAAAAAGCCATTCTAAGTAAAGATTAGATGATAAAGCTACTAGTGGCAAGTTATAACTCAAACTTGGAGGAAGAATAGACCACCTGCATTGGGATCATCAATACCAGCATAAGAGCACCCAGAAGTGAAGCCAGACCTAGTTGCTGGTAAAGAAGAACCATGGCAATGACAATCCGAAATGGAGCTGACCATAAAACATGAAGCTGCTGGCATACTTGCTGAACAAATTAAGAATCATATTAGCCCTTATCCAACAAAAAGTGATTAACCTCCATAAAAAAACCACAATTTTTTCTAGTCATCTGTAATGCATGTAAATAGTAGCCATACAATCTTGTCTAAGATCCTACACGAGATACCCAGAAGCAAAGACTTCAACTAAAAGCCTTGGGTTCCATTAATTGCTAATAAACAATTTGGAGGCATCTGTTTTATATTGTAGTCCATCATTACGGATGTTAAATAAAGCCAATATATCATTTTAATAGATTCTTCATAAGGAAAATATAATAACATAGCCATAGATCATTATAAGAGTAAGTTAAATATTGGGATGTGTGAGCATCAGATCATTGACTAGTTGCTGAGACTAAACAAAGGGATTTTTTCAATAAACGTGTCACAAGCTTACTCTTCTTTTTTTCATAAAGTTTTTGTAAAAATAAAGAATTAAATTAGATTTTCTCTCCTATTCTACAGCGACGAAGAATATACCTTTGACTTGCATAAGGAACAATATTGGAATAGTTGTGAATAATATTTGGAAAAGAAAAAACTGTATCATCATATCATCATCATCACAAAATGCTAAAAGTGGGAAGCTCCAAACTTCAAAGTTGTATTACAATTTTACCCGTAAATATCTAATTTGCAAAAAAGAACATAGTTAGGTGGTAAGTGGGATCACATTAATGGTGAATTATAGAATTTATTTACACAACCTTTTCACCTCCTATATTATCTTTATTCCAAGCTAAAGATATAGATCAAACTTTCCGCATTTCATCTTCCACATATTTAACTGAAACTTATTTCTCCATTAAGCATTGTATGTACTTATCCATATCATATTTTATGAATTGAAATAATATGCGATAAATAGCTACCAACATAAAGTCAATCATGTATAAGTTTTATAAAGTAGTAAGCGATAAACGTGCAACGCACGTTCCCAGAGACTAGTATCATTTAAAATATTGAATAACAAAATGAATTTCAATTCTTGAAACTTGTGAAAGTTGTAGAGAATGCTTGTACTTCAAATGTGTTGGATATTTGTTATATTCCCAAATAGAAAGCATAACATAACATGGGATATAAGGGAGTGTACTAGTTTCAATTTCAACATTGAACATTTAGTCGAATATGTAAATCTGAACTTATCTCTGCTGTCATTCATATTTTGCACCACTAATATATGGTCCCACACTTAATTACTAGTAAACTGAACCTTTCTTTCATGCCTTAACTAAATTTTCTATCATGTCGCACCATTGTACACATTGAAAGGAGGGATGGAGGCATAAGAGATTCTTGTTCCATGCATACCTGAAGTGCATTAGCATCTGTTGTGATCATATTTGTAATTTTTCCAGATGGAAACTGCTTACGGTCTTCAAGTGTTAATCTTACAGATTTGCGGAATATGGCTGCGACCTTAAAGCAGGAAAATATGATTTTTATTAAACTCACCCACAACACTTTCAAAAACAGATTAGATGTGATCCTCTCTACAACTAAAAGATAGAGAAAAATACAGCTCAATATCTTTGGGCCATCAAGTTTACAAAATATCTACACAATGTATAGGTAGTGTATACTTCATACTAATATACATATACATATATATATATACATATCTTACATACCTATACATATTTATACAAACCTATACATATATATACACAACATATACAACCATGTGTATATTTAGAGTATACTTTGGCCTTTTTTGGTACACTAGATGGCCGAATAGTATACATCGGTAACTATCCCATTATGATATACAGCTTAATATTTTATAGGCAATTTTTTCGAAGTAAGAAACAGCTTCTAGAATTGTCATAGTTAATAATCACACAACATTTAAGATGCCAAAAATAGCAGGAAAATAAGTACATTGACTAGGGTAATGTGTTTGCACCAAAGGTGGAAGGTGAATTGGCTTATCTTTTGTCTCCACAAAAATTATGATTGTCAAACAAAGTATACTGAAGTTTTGTTTATGCTTTACTTTTTTTACTCTGCATTTACCAAAGAGCATAATTTTGTGTCGTAGGATGTCTTCATGGTGTTCATAGCCATATTGTCATTGTTGTTGCAACATGTGGAATTTAATCGTACACAAAAAAGAAGGGAATAAAAAGGAAATTGGTTATACCATAATTTATCTTGGCAGTGAAGCAAAGAATAAGGTAAAAAAAATATCATTGAAATCAATCATGTGGGCAGTGTGCTCAAGTGTATAGAATCATTTAAAAACATAAGAGACTGGAGGATAAATCCAAAAATAAGAATAGGACATGCACTTTAGAATTAAGAAAGACATTACCAGAGTTGATCTCATCCTGAAACCAACACGCATGACATTTTGAAAGTACTGAGCTTCACATAGTACTCCAAATGACTGAATCAAGTAAAAAATACAATTGAGAAATCATATACATAAGCAGTTAGATTGTACAATATTCTTAAAGTATGCAAAGTTAATGGAATTCCCAAATATTCAAGATATTCAAGTTCTGAATTATCCAGTGGTGAGCAAGAAGAAAACCACATGATCACCGTTACATAATTTAGATAATATAACTTAGTTCAAGATTGTATGCTAAGCATCAAAAAAGTTGTTTGGCTTCTACATAGTTGAGTTGGGAATATCAAATGAATATATATATATATATTTCCTTCCAGAACAATGAACAACAATAACAACATACCCAGTATAATCCCATTAAGTGGAGTCTAGGAAAGGTAGAGTGTACGCAAACCTTACCTCTACCTCAAAGATAGAAAGCTTGTTTCCAATAGATCCTCGGTGGATCTCAGTTGGATCATCTTACAGAAAATCACCAAGGACACACACTCAACCAAGCTACTGGCCATGGAAAATGATCTAGAAAGTTAAGGTGCCCACCAAGGTGGCATGTTTTACTTGGCTCTTAGCAAAACAGGTTGTTCTCACACATAATAACCGTATGAAGAAGGGCCCCCATTTGTGCTCCAGATGTTTTTTTGTGAATGTGAAGCAGAGACAATAAATCACCTCTTTTTACATAGGAAGGAAGCAGTGAAACTTTGGCAGATTTTCATCAATATAAGGGGCATCAGTTGGTCTATGCCGAAGCTTTGGAATGTTGGAATCGGGATGGAAATCAGTCAAGGCATAGGGAGAGATGGAAGATTGTCCCAGCCTGCTTTTGGTGGACTATTTGGTGGGAAAGGAATCAGAGATATTTTCAGAACAAGAGTTGCTCTATGGATAACATGAAGTTGAATTGTTTAGCTCTTTTCTATTTTTGGTTGGTGTAAACATGAATATCCTTGTAACACCCCGTATCCGAAAACAAACCAACCAGCAGATATCCAGAAGTTGCAGGTGCAACCCACGGACTGTAGGGTGACCCACGGTCCATCCTGGTGGTCCGTGGTGCACCACCTGCAGCCCTTCCCAGAATCAGCTCAAGAAAATCGGCTAAGTGTCAACCCACGGCCGGACTCACGGACCGTAGGTCAGACCACGGCCCGTGGTCTTGGCCCGTGGATCGAAGCCCCAGAACCCCGTCGACGATTGACCAGCACGGACCGTCGGTCCACCCACGGTCCGTCGTTCTGGTCCGTCAGTGGCACCGACAACTTTTAAGTCTCATTTGGTCTTTTCCCTATGCATTGAACCCCTAAACTACGTCGTTTTGGTCAGTTTAAGCCTAGTAAACTAATTAGAACCTAACCTAATCAATTATTCACCAAAATTTCATCCAACTTAGAGCAAAATAGAGGAGGAAGTCGAGCAGCCCTAGTTCAAGAACGAAGCGAGTTTTCATCAGTTCCAGCCCCGAAATCGAAAGATTTCTCCGTGAATTTCGTCACCAGGTATGTGGGATTTCACTAGTGGGCTCCTTTCGCCCATTAGGTCCCTAGAATTCAGTCAGATTCTTGATTCCCTTAATATTATCTAGACCTAGGGTTTCTAGAATTTCAGCAGATTACTGCGAATTAATTACTTTAATGTTCCTAATCAAATTATCATGATATTAATATTGTTTTGCGTAGGTTCTTTCATAAATTCAGAACCCTGGCTATGTAGTTTTTTTAGTTCATGAATTACACATGCTAGGTCAGATATTTTCATATATACATGCCTCAGATTTGAATGTTTCATTATCAGTACATCAATGTTGCATTTTCAGTTAGCATGTCAGTATTTTGAGCTATCCAGTATTACGGAAATTCAGTCATAAATTGTTAATTACATAATCAATTGGGAGTAGCTTAATACCGAGTGGACTAGGGTCAGTCACCCTCAAGTCCCAGAACTACGTGCACTGTAGGTTGTAAGTCCCCTCTGTGGGCATCAATTTACTGATCACGCCAGTCATGCCTCTATACCTCTGGCAGGGTAGATTGAGTCCCCTCGATGGGCGTATACATCATACTCCACATTTTAGTTCATATGGTTTTATGTCGATTATTTGTAGCTCCCTTACAGTCAGATTCTATTGCATTGACTATGTTATCAGTTACAGTCCGATTTCAGTCTGAGCATGTTATAAACTTGGTCATTGCATTTAGTTAGTTCATGTTCAGTATTCTCAGTATAGCATCATGCTTATCTCTTATCATTGCTCAGATATATTGCTTTGGTTCAGTTATGTTTATTGTTCAGCTTTATTCTATCCTGCATGCTCAGTACCCTTCAAGTACTGACGCATACTCTGCACTACATCTTCTCGTGATGTAGGTTCAGGTCCTCAGCTTCCAGATCATGCATAGATCGGTTCCCGATCTTCAGCTCAGCAGCATCAGTGGTGAGTCATCATTCTCCGAGGACGACAGACATGTTTCTTTTGCTTTTAGTCTTAGTTTCAGTTTTGTTAGATTTAGTTGGGGCATGTCCCAGCATTTCTAGTTAGTTAGAGACTATTTTCAAACATAGTTACTTTCAGCTTTAGCATTTGAGTTTGACTTTTCAGTTGTTGTTAAACTCTCAGTCTTTATATATTCAGATAGATTATGGGTATTCCCCATCATTTTCAGCATAGCTTATGATTTAGCTTCCACACAGTATTTCTTTACTTCAGTTTATTTAGTATGCTTATGATATGCCAACAGGGTTAGCTTGGGTCACTCGTGATCCTAGGTCCCGTGTCCGCGTCCTGGGGTAGCTTCGGGGCGTGACAATCCTTATGATATCCCTAGTATCTCAGAATACTTTATGAGGTCATAGGAAAACAACAACACTTTTGTATTTCTGATTGTAACTATTACTGGAATACGTCCTGAGTATTCCTTTGTTTATAATACAAGTTACCTTTTCTCAAAAAGATAGACCCTCAGCTCAAGAAGAATTGTCCAAAGCAGTCGAAAAAATAAGCAACAGGTGCAGAGGAAATAGAAGATAGTAACAATAACAGCAAATAGTAACTGGACACTAACTACAACAAAATAATGTGATAGTTGAAATACAACAAACAACAAATAATAACAGAAATTTAAGAACAAGAAACTACCAAGGGAATACTACAACTACTAGTATAGACGGATAACAAGACAACAAACTGCTACCTTCTAACCTTTTATCCTAATGTGCATCCTCCACACCCTCTTATCTAGGGTCATGTCCTCGGTAAGCTGAAACTGCATCATGTCTTGTCTAATCACTTTTCCTTAATACTTCTTCGATCTACTTCCACCTCTCCTGAAACCATCCATAGCTAGTCTCTCACGCTTCCGCACTAGGGCATCCGAACATCTCCTCTTCAAATGTCCGAACCAACTCAGTCTCAGTTTCTGCATCTTGTCCTCCACCAAAGCCACTAAACCTTTTTTCGAATATCCAGCATCCTCATTTCTGCAACTTTCAATTTCTAAACGTGAGAGTTCTGGACCATACAACACTCCGCCTCATACAACATAGTTGGTCTAACTACCACTTTGTATAATTTGTCTTTAAGTTTTGGTGACACCTTCTTATCACACAAGACTCCCAATGCAAGCCTTCATTTCATCCACTCTGCACCAATACGATGGGTGACATACTCGTCAATTTCCCCATTTTCTTGGATAATAAGGCTCAAGACACTTGAAATTTCTTCTCTTTTGGATGACCTGTGTATCAAATCTACTTCTACACCAGTCGCATGTGTTACGTCAAATATTTTGTTTTGGTCCTACTTAACCTTAAGCCTTTAAACTCCAAGGTCTGTCTCCAAACGTGTAGCTTAGCATTAACTCTGTCGCGAGTCGCATCAATCAAAAGTATGTCATCTGCAAATAGCTTACACTATGGCACCTTACCTTGAATTTGACGCATTAATGTATCCATCATCAAGGCAAATAAAAACAAGCTAAGGGTTGATCCCTGGTACAACCCCATCAAAACTAGGAAATGCTCCAACTATCCTCCTACTATCCTTACCCAGGTCTTGGCTCCATCATACATGTCCTTGATCACCATAGTATAGTCCACAAGTATACTCTAGTGTCCAAGCATCTCCATAGAACCTCCCTTGGGACTTTGTCGTAAGTCTTTTCCAGGACGATGAACACCATGTGTAAGTCCTTCCTCTCACTGCATTGCTCTACCAGTAACCAGTGTCCTTACCAAACCAATGAATCATATTAAGATAGCACCCAAATGACATGCTTGATTCCAGCAGTACAGAGCCATACATATTGGCCCACTATTTTTTTCACAAGGGAGAAGATTTCTATTATAGGGAATAATTTAGCGTGGGAAGTTACATTTAAGACATGAGAAATATCACCAATCTCATTAGATATTAAGGTTATCTGTTGGTATAAAACCACATCCGTATGATGTAATATTTCTACTCTATCCCATGCTAAAGGAAAGATCTCTTGAAAATTAAACAATGTTGTTTACTACAACCAAATAGTGAAGCATCAGGTAGATAACCACTACCAACAAATAAAGCGCGAACCTATGTTACTCAGACTCTCCTAAGATGATGTCGCACCTGTGTCGGATCCTTCAAACAAGCACTAGTTTGGAAGAATTAGACACGCACCCGTCGACATTTTTAAAGAGTCCGAGCAACATAGCAGCGAAGAACCACTATCATCAACAACCTTAATAGCCAGCCACCTCCACCATGAACATGCATTGCATAATGACCATTGACAACCACCAACACCATTAATCACCATCTCCACAATCTTTACTTCAACTGGCAACCACCACCACCAACCATATTCACCACCACAACCAACCATGTATACCACCACCAACCCACCTCAACAACCTAGGGAGGTAAAGAGGTTGTTTCCGATAGACCCTCGGCTCAAGAAAAGAACAGGAGTGAAGAAACCAAGGCAAAATATTAAACAAGGCAAGAAAGCTTATGATTATGTGAACTAAAATTTACTCATTTTCTAACCCTGTCAAACAGTCCTCCTAGTTTGGTTTGACGCGATCTTTTGGGCTACACATTGATATGATGAAGTCTAAATTACTCTCAATGAGGAAGGTTCATAATGGGCACAATCAGCCTATATCCTTTAATGTCACAGTGCTTCAGTATCAAAAAAATATTTGGTAATGTTGGAAATATTCAAATTAAAACAATAGTTAACATACTTGAGAAGAGACTAGGAGGATAGAACAAGCAATATGTACTTAATTTGGGGCTCCGATAAAGTAATTTTTCAACCAATCCTATCAATTACCTTTCTTTAGTGGCCAAGAAACCAGATTTATTTATTTTGGATAACCATGGTGTTCAGGCCAACTTCTGCATACCTCGACTAATTCCACAGGATACCTGTCACCTCTCACCAGCAACAACAAATACTAGGTAACCAGCAACAACAAATACTAGGTTACTCTATCCATGAAGGCTAGGACAGATGGGAAGAAATCACCTAGTGTTTTTGTCTTTTCTAGGATTTGAATCTAAGACCTCATGGTTCTTACCCACTTCATTGACCACTAGGCCACACCCTTGGGTGCGAAACCAGAGAAATTAATGAGTGAACTCTATGGGAAGGGGCCAATGGAGCTCGTTTACCTTGTGTGTGCCTGCTTATTTGCAGATTACCCTTGTTCAACCAAGCCCTATTGCTTAAGCGGTTGTCAACATTTGCTCATGAAGATGTTTTTATTGTTTGCCAGAATAGCAAATCAGGGATGTCTCAGAAATGGAAGGTTATTAGAGGAAGCCACAAGTTCACATGGGGAAGATAAGGACAGAAGAAGTCCCTCAAATTCATGGGTCATGTAGTTAACAAACACTAATCATATCCTTTTCTGGTTGGATCTGTGGTATGGTGTTTCACACAAAAGATGCAGTCATATTCAACTGCTACCTGACCCTTTATGTGTGTTCATTCAGGAATGGTTTGAAATACATGTTTTAGAAACTTCCTCAGTGAAAGGAGTATGAAGAAGCTGCAGAATTGTCTGAAGACACAATCAAACACATTTTAAGATGAACAAAAACGGTTGCTTTTGAAAAAATTGAGTAAAGGGGTACTTCCAGTCAAATCGTTTTACAGGTATCTTTACAAAGGAGGAGACAGGAGTGCCTTCCAGATGCTCATTGAGACGGAAAAAAGGGAGGCCTTCCTTTTCCTTTTCCTCTTCCTCTTCCTCTTCCTCTTCCTCCTTTTCCTCTTCCTCCTTTTCCTCTTCCTCTCCCTCTTCCTTTTCTTTTTCTTTTTCTTTTTCTTTTTCTTTTTCTTTTTCTTTTTCTTTTTCTTTTCTTTTTGGTTGTGTATGACCAAAAGTGCAGTAATAATTTCTGGCAACTTTTGGAAAAGAAAGTCAATTTATGTGAGTTGCACTGATCTGCAAAAGACAATATTGTGGCCTATCTACTTGTAACACTGCCCTTTTCGTGCTGAATTATGAGCTTTAGCAATTCTGTTGTGTTCATGGCATTAGTAAAGACAAGAGCAGACTCTGGCAAATTGGAAGCTACAAAAGATTAAGGGAAGCATACAAGAAGTGAATCCACTATGTCATTCTAGATCGACACAGATTGACAATAGACGAGCATTAAGTATATGAAGATCTATCCTATATCATAACTTAGTCCTTTATTTTATTTTATGTTATGATAACTATATGAATTCTCTGAGTAAATGAATGTTGATCTTCTAAGCTCCACGCTAAATCATACACATAGTAATTTGGTACACCATCTTGGTGCTATTATAGTGAAAGCAATGAAATATATGCTTTTAATATGATGAAGATTGAATCTTACCACCCCAACAAATATCAGAAAAGCATATAAGTGGCCAATCCAAGCTGGATCACCGCGTTCCAAAGACTGTAAGCAATATCAAGTTGACAATGAGGAGATATAATATCAGAAAACCCAAAAAAGTGCACTACTTCCATGCATAATATGCAAAGCAAAACAAGAATGGCATACCAGAAACAGGAAGGTAACAGCTCTACGAGGAGGAAACATAACGGGGATTAGTCTCTCCTATAGGCTCTCTATCCAAATTTCTTATATATTTAATATTTTTAACATCACTTATGCTTGTCTATATCTAGTGAAGACACAGTAGATTGAATCTCAATATTAAGATAAGATGGCTATTAAACAAATCCACCACTAAACAAAATGCACTCTCTTCCATAATATCATAGGCAAATCCACAATTTTAACTTTATAGGTTCAAATTCGGGAATACCACAGCCTATTTGTTTTATAAGGTTCAAAATCAGTATGTGTAATTGTTTAAATTTTTTAGTACATACATGAAGTCTGAGACAAAGCTATTGGGTTCGGATGAACCCATAACAATTACACTACATCTGCCCCAGTATATTATGTTCTTTAATTTGTAATTACACCATTGTCCCAATTGAGAATATATTTAACTAATAAAAGTGTGTTTTCTCTCTAACAGTTGTCCCTGTTGAGAATATATTTAACTAATAAAAGTGTGTTCTCTCTAACAATGGTGTTGAAGTGGGTGACCATCCTCATCTAAAAGCTTAAGATGTTAGAGAGAGCACACTTTTATTAGTTAATTATATTCTCAACACGCCCCCTCACGTGCGGACCTGATTCTTTTTCATTGGCCAAACACATGGAAATTCTTTTTGATATGGATGACGGTGAGATTCAATCCCAGGACCTCTGTCTGCTCTGATACCAAGTTGAAGTATGTGACCATCTCATCTAAAAGCTTAAGCTGTTAGAGAGAGCACAATTTTATTAGTTAATTATATTCTCAACAGTCCCATTTGAAATTCTTTTATCGAGCTTCAAATTAACTTGAATATAGATTTGAAGAATATGTGCATATTATATTAGCAGTGGTTGAAAAACATTTGGAAGTAAAGATTGATAAGATGATTAATATGACATGTAAGACTAGTTAGATTCCCTCATTGAGAATGTATCACAAGTGTAGACTTTTGTATTCCTTATTAATCAGTCATCTACATATATTAACTTTTTTCATACTTGTTACTTGTCAAACAACATAACAATATTCACAAAATAAGAATCAGCAACTTTTCTTATGTGTGTGTACTAATTATGAGAAAATTGCCCACCAGATTAGAGATCAAAGTAAACAAATCCCAGCAACCAAAAGTTACCTCTAAGAGACGATTCAGTAGTAGTGGTCCCACAAACTGACAAAGATCACTACCAACCTGAAAATTAAAATAGGAAAAGAACATATTCACACGGAATTCAAAAATCAGAAATGGTAGAGGATTAAAAGATGACTCAATTAAAGAATTTCAGATCCAAACGGGAAAATGTAAGCCTAAAATATCTTGTCATGGTGAGAAAAGTAACCAGAGAGAAGATTTCAGCATGCTTTTTTTGAAATGGAGTGATGGAAAGGAACCTGAATGTCAGGATGAATTCAAAACAAGGAAGAAAGAAAATCAGGTATCAGAGAAAAAATTATTTTCCCTTTTACTATTGTGAGAAATATATGGGAAAAATATTATTGAATTGTGTATCTAAATAGTTACATTGAGACCCTATTTATAGACACTACATTGGAATCTTTTTCCAACTAGGATTCCTATTCTTATTCCTATTCCTATTCCTATTCTAAGTAGGAAATACTTATTTCTATTCTAACACTCCCCCTATTCATATGTACCTAGCTTGTTACAGATGTAATTAATACGAGGACATGCGAGGGACTTGGTGAAGATATCTGCAAGCTGATCATTTGACTTCACAAATTTCGTAACAATATCTCTCGAGAGTATCTTTTCTCAGACAAAGTGACAGTCAATCTCAATGTGCTTAGTCCTTTCATGAAACACTGGATTTGATGCGATATGAAGAGCCGCTTGATTATCACACACAAGTTTCATCTGATCAATTTTGCCAAATTTTAGTTCTCCCAGCAACTGTTTGATCCAAACTAGCTCACAAGTTGTTGTCGCCATTGCTCGATATTCTGATTCTGCACTAGATCGAGCAACCACATTTTGTTTCTTACTCTTCCACGACACCAAATTACCTCCCACTAAAACACAATATCCGGATGTCGAACGTCTGTCAGAGGGTGATCCTGCTCAATCAGCGTCTGTATATCCACTGATATGCTCATGGCCTTGATCCTCAAAGAGTAGTCCTTTACCGGGAGCTGATTTTATATATCGCAGAATACGGACAACTGCTTCCCAATGACTATCACAAGGGGAAGTCATAAACTGACTTACAACACTCACAGGAAAAAAGATGTCAGGTCTAGTCACTGTGAGATAATTCAACTTTCCAACAAGCCGTCTATACCTTTCAGGATTACTAAGTGGCTCCCTCTGCCCTGGAAGGAGTTTAACATTCGAATCCATAGAAGTGTCAATAGGTCTACATCCCATCATTCCTGTCTCCTCAAGAATGTCTAAGGCATACTTGTGTTGAGAAATAACAATACCTGATCTAGACTGAGCAACCTCAATACCTAGAAAATACTTCAATCTGCCAAGGTCTTTAGTCTGGAAGAGCTTAAAGAGATGTTGTTTCAAATCGATGATACCATCTTGATCATTACCGATAATAACAATATCATCAACGTAAACAACCAAATAGATACATCGACTTGGTGCAGAATGCCGATAAAACACAGAGTGATCAGCTCCACTACGAGTCATGCCAAACTCCTGAATTACTGTGCTGAACTTCCCAAACCAAGCTCGAGGAGACTGTTTCAGACCATAGAGTGACCTACGCAATCGACATACAAGGCACTAGACTCCCCCTGAGCAACAAAACCAGGTGGTTGCTCCATATAGACTTCTTCCTCAAGATCACCATGCGGAAAAGCATTCTTAATGTCCAACTGATGAAGAGGCCAATGACGAACGGCAGCCATAGATAGAAAAAGACGAACTGATGCTATTTTAGCCACAGGAGCGAAAGTGTCACTATAATCTAGCCCAAATATCTGAGTATACCCTTTGGCAACAAGGCGAGCCTTAAGTCGATCAACCTGACCGTGTGGACCAATTTTGACTGCATAAGCCCAACGACAACCAACAGTAGATTTACCTGCAGGAAGGGAGACAAGCTCCCAAGTACCACTCTTATGTAAAGCAGACATCTCATCAACCATAGCCTGCCTCCATCCAGAATGAGAAAGTGCTTCGCCTGTAGTCTTAGGAATGGAAATAGAGGACAAAGACGACACAAATGCATAATGGGGTGATGATAGACAATGTGACTGAGGAAACAGTATGGAATGTGGAACCTGATTCTGAATAGAAGAAGACGGCATTCTATTAATTAAATAACAAGATGAAAGGACTGCATCACCCTAAAAACGCAGCAGAACATGGGATTCAATAAGGAGAGTGCGAGCAGTCTCAATGAGATGCCTATTCTTTCTTTCTGCTACACCATTTTGCTGAGGAGTGTATGGACAAGATGTTTGGTGAATAATTCCTTGGTGAGACATAAACTCCTAAATTTGGGATGATAAGTATTCTAAGGCATTATCACTATGAAATGTACGAATAGAAGCACCAAACTGATTTTGTATTTCAGCAAAGAAACTTTTGAATATAGAAAATAACTCAGAACGATCTTTCATTAAAAAAACCCAAGTGCATCTCGAATAATCATCAATGAAACTAACAAAATAACAAAATCCTAAGGTGGAACCGACTCTACTAGGACCCCAAATATCAGAATGAACTAATGAAAACATAGACTCTGAACGATCCTCAGTACTACATGAAAATGTAGCACGAGTGTGTTTCCCAAGTTGACACGACTCACAATCTAATGTGGATAAACTAGACAAACTAGGCACCATCTTTTGCAGTTTGGATAGACTTGGATGTCCTAAACGTTTGTGAATTAGATCTGGGGAATCTGTAACGGAGCATGTTGTTAAGGAATTTGAAGAGGTAAGATAGTAAAGGTCTTGTGATTCATGTCCTGTTCCAATCATCTATCCCTGCATGAGAAAAAAATCATCAAAAAAGGTTATGCTACAATGTAGGGCTTTCCTCAAACGACTAACCGATGCTAGATTAAAAGGAGAACCAGGGACATAAAGAACAGAGTCTAGAGTCTAGGGTGACAGAAGATACGGGTTTGGCTTTTCCAACCCCTTTTGGTTTTGTTTGGATCCCATTGGCTAAAGTAATAGATGGAAGAGATTGTGAATAAACAATATCAGACAATAGTGATTTATTACCAGAGATATGATCAGAAGCCCCCGAGTCTATGACCCATGATCCAAGAGTGCTAGACTGTGACACACAAGTAAATGAATTACCCGCAACAGAAACATCAGGTTGTGCAACCGAAACTACTTGTGGAGACGTTTGTTTATTTGCACGATACCGAAAGAACTCTTTATATTCCTTTATAGAACAATAGGATCATAACTGGGTGGTGGACCATGCAAAATATAACATGTCACGAGTATGTCCAGGTTTATGACAATGACTACACTTGGATCGAGGTTTTCCAAAACGTTGTTTACTTGCGCGATTTCGAAGGAGCTCATTATATTCCTTTAGAACAATAGGATCATAACTGGGTGGTGGACCATGCAAAATATAATATACGTCACGAGTGTGTCCAAGTTTATGACAATGACTACACTTGGATCGAGATTTTCCAAAAAATTCTCTCCTTCGTCGATTCTCCATAGACTGGTATGTATGCTGGAAACTGACGGAAACTGCTACAGTGGTTTGGAAATATTGGAAGCTGCCGGAATCTGCCCACAGTGGCCTGAAAATTCTAATTTTACCGGGAACTTGCCGGAAACTGCCCTACAGTGGTCTGCTTTCACCGGAAACTGCCTGTAAATCACCGGAACCCTAATTCCGGTGATTGAATTTGGAGAAAACTGACTGGGTTCTGGTCGGAAATACTGGACGACCCTAACAGAAGAAAACTGCTCGAAAACAGATGATCGGAGCAACACTCACGCGCCAACGCGTGACCAAATCTTGCCGGAAAACTTTCACCTTCGAACGGCTCGTGAAGGGCTGTTTTCCGGTGGATCTAATTGGGGTTCGGTTGCCTGAGCTTCCCGAGCCTCGTGATGGTGTTGTCTTTCGCACAACACCTTCAGAACGAAAGATGACACAAATCAGTCCCAACCGTCGTCGCCGGAATTTGACACGGTGACTTGAAGTTTCTCACCAATGCTCTGATACCCTGTGAGAAATATATGGGAAAAATATTATTGAATTGTGTATCTAAATAGTTACATTGAGACCCTATTTATAGACACTACATTGGAATCCTTTTCCAACTAGGATTCCTTTTCTTATTCCTATTCCTATTCCTATTCTAAGTAGAAAATACTTATTTCTATTCTAACAACTATATTGTCCACTGCATCTCCAGTTAAAAAGAATTATATCCATTTGATTAGTTCTGTTATCACATTTTATCTTTACCCTTAACGTTGACAGTCATCTCCCTCAATACACAATACTCTATCTTGTTAGATTTCTTTATAGCTACCCTGCTGGTTTTATATTTGAAAAGGGAGCTTTGTAAGACTCCATGAATTCAAACCTTGAAAACCAAACAAAACCAGAGCATGGGGACCACCAATGTAAGATCATGAATTTGAACCATGAAAACCACACCAAAACAGGAAGGTGGGGACCACCCAATGATTATGAGGTCAAAAGTAATTAAACGGACTAGGAAGGATGTCAAGGTACTTTGCAATAAAGGATGAAAGCCCAAAAAGATTTAAAAAATTAAGTGTGACATCAATGATTAGAAATAATACCTTTGTGTGCCAAAGGAGGCTACAGACTCGTACCTTATCAAACGGGAATGATAACTAGAGTAGGAGGTGTGCTGGAAGTAAATTAAGGTCTAAGGGGAGCTCTAGCACAAGGTCGATCGGAAGCTATGCCGCGGATTAAGTTTTCGAATGTTGGCACAAGGTCCAACTTCTAACAAGCATATCTTCCGGTGTATAAAGTTTTATGTGATGAATTACCTATCCAACTAAAGGTCTTCGAGTCTACATTCAAATTCAACAAACTGTTCATCAATCTAAGCTTTGTACATAATTATATGTACATTTAGTGAAGTTCATTCGAAATGGCCTGGTGCGAGCATGGTAAACTTCCCGAAATCGATTTTTTTTCATTATGCCCACGATAGGCCAAAAATCTACCTATTTCTTCCATTTCAAAGGCTACAAAGTAAGAGAAAGAGGGAATAGACTTATATTCTCAATGTTTCCAGTTCAATAAACCTTTAGATGTCTCTTACGATATCCTACTATCTGTGTATTGACAAAATCAATGATTTCACTTAAAAGTTTACATGATGACCAAAGATTTCTCCTTCTTACATTGTGACCCATGAAATTATGCTAAAGGGATATAATAAGCCAAAAGAGCCACATTATTTACTGTTAATGAAAAAGGGGCCAATGAGCCATATATGTTATCAAATGTTTTGGGAGTACTACTTGGTTAGCCAAAAAGGTTTTAGTCTACGTCTAAAGCACTCAAAACTACGTAGGACAAGGCCGTACCATTGGTGCGGGCGATACCTTAATGTTACCCAAAAAGAGGGTTTTATGATGTGGGTCCAATGGTAGAAAAAGTTATGAATGTGTAGTCATCCCGGCAAGGTGGGATGGCCTAGTGGACCGGGCCAAGATCAGACCCCATATATATTACATTGTGGTGTCGATGACTAGATAACTCCCACTACAATTACTTTTGTTCATTTATGTTTATTGAATCTTATTTTGATGATAATGGTTCTCTTAGTTCTCATGATACACTTATAGAAATATGGTATGTCCTTTCCTTTAATATGCCCTCACATTTCTTTACTATGTTGATTATGCTCTATCATACAAGTGTTATTCACCGGTGTAAAGATATGACACATGGGCTTAACTCAACCCCAAAAGCTAGCTCATGAGGGGAGGATTGCCCAAGTCCATATAAGGGGACCACTAGTTCATTCCCCAACCAATGTGGGACTTTTACCCACTCTAACAACCCCCTACACGCCCAGGCACGACTGAAGCGTGGACCGGGAGCCCAAACGGGGATGGACCTGGCTCTGATACCATGTAAAGATATGACACATGGCCTAACTCAACCCCAAAAGCTAGCCCATGAGGGGAGGATTGCCCAAGTCCATATAAGGAGACCACTAGTCCATTCCCTAACCAATGTAGGACTTTTACCAACTCTAACAAACGGTTCTCGCATCCCTTTTGTTGGGGATGTTGCATTTCATTATGCAGGTTTCGAGACTTCGGGTAACAAGATTCCACATTAGGCATCTCTCTCATCTTCAACTGCTATTGGTGAGCCTCACTCATCATTCGGGGTATTTGTCATGTCATATGTATATTTAGCTATTTTGGGTACGTTAGAGCCTTGTCCTAACACTTTTATTATTGATGTTACGTCTTAGAGGTTTCGTAGACTAAACTAATCATGCCATGTACTATATATAGATATATACATACATATATATATATATATTGGGTTGTTCAGAGGATTGGGCGTCTTTTGTAGAGAACCATGTTGTGTTGTAGGTTCTTTACTTTTTGGTATCTCAAAGTAACTTTTAACATACAGAGGAAAAACTAAACATTAAAGGAAAAGCGAACTAGATTTTATGACAATCCAGGGAATAAGCACATTACTTTGAAGAGACCTCCATACCAGAACCTGTAGAAAATTGCAGAAAGAAATAAGAGAACATGCAGAGGAGGGAAAAGAAGCATGGATATAGTTTCCTCTCACAAAATAGGCAAAAGAAGACTGTTGGGAATAGAATGTAGAAAAAATCATACCTGCCTCCAAGACTGCAATTCAAAGCGCGTAGAAGCCATGGTTTTTTCCTCTGAGATTCTTCAGTCCAACACCTTTGGAATCTAAAGAGTTGAAATGCATAAATTGTGACAACGCTCTTACAGTTGATTATGCAAATATTGAGGGAGAAAGATACACCGATTACAACCTTGCACTCAATGTCTCTGTCTTATCCCATGAGTCTAACTTCCAAACATCCTTTTCAGTGATTGGTCTGCTATAACCTTGTCGCAAGAGGGGAGTTATCCATCCAAAAGATATCCCTACCACAGTTAAGCAACTCCAATTATCATTTAGCTATTGAAAAAAGATAGTTCAATGTCCCACAGGACCTACCAGTTTTAATGAAAAGTCATAAGAAAATTAGATTCAAGTCATTAAATAGAGAAGGCATAAAGTCATTGTATTCTGAAAGAATGAACAAGAGATGTATGCAAAGTCCATCAGTGCAAATCATTCATATTGTTTCTATAAACTTTCTTATAGTACAACAAACCAAATGAAAGTATGAAACCATTTCAGGATTAAGTGGCCATGGTTAAAATTAATAAGCAGAATCCACTGACTTGACAAAATGCTTGCATATCTCTCAGGACAAATATGGTCTTCTCCAAGGATTGTTTCATCATTTTTATCATCAACGGACTCACTCCTTAATGGAATATAGCCAGGAAAAGGATTCAAATGAGGAAGATGGACAAGAAGCAGGGCCCCAAATACAATCTGCATAAAACATTTCAGATTTTGTACTTCAATCTCTAATGGAACAAAATGTAGGTAGTTAAGATATAAATGTTAGTTTTCCATGCATTTCAGAATAAAAGATAAACTTGGTTACCAGAATTGTGTTCCAACTGCAGCCTGATACAAGGCACAATTTCCTCTCCAACCAATATGATTAATATTTTTTTTTTTGATTTGCACCGGGTGTCCGAGTCTCTTTGAGCCCCGACTAATCCCGGGGGTGCATAGGCCCTCGGCAAGGAGTTTCCCGCAAGTGCACCACGGTTAATTCAGGTTTTACCCAGTCCGATGGCCCTCAGAAATTGTTTGCACCTAGTGGGTTTCGAACTTGAGACCTTGAAAGGGAGCAAACCCCAAGGCTCAAGTCAATTGCCAGCAGGCCAACCCCTGAGGGTTCCGATTCTTCAACTATATAAATTGTTTTTACAACTGTTCAAACTGCTTGAATGTAATCTTACATAAACTGATATTCAGGGCACAATATATTACAGTCAAGAAATACTCCTAGACCTCATGCAAAATCAATATATCCTTTCATCAATATAAATCAGCTCTAATCCTGGGTAAATCCCCTTGAAGAATTATATGACTGATTAATTTTTTAAAGCTAGGAAAACATGCAAAATGCACCCACTAAAAGCTAACAGATGATAAGGACATGATAAGTACCTGACAGATGACTGAACTGTAATAGATGTACAGTGTAAACCTGCACAATTTAGTAAAAGCTATGAGTAAAGTACTGATTCCTTAGATAGCATAAGTCCACATATAGAAAAGAATCTTTCAACGCAATCAAAAAGGTTTTCTTATAAATCTACTGAGTGAATGAAAAAAAGTTGCGACTCGAGATTACAAATCCTCCAGTACAGAGAACAGTCTAATTCTTATAAAAGAGGTTTTCTTATAGATCTACTGAATGAATGTAAGTAGGAAAACAATTAGGGTGGTGGAGATGAGGATCAGAAGGGGTGTGTCTATTACGAGAACCAATTTGGATTCATGTTGTGACATTCAACTACAAAAGTCATTCATCTCATAAGGAGGTGGTTGAGAAAAAAACAAAGAGGAAGAGAGACTTACACATGTTGTTCATTAACCTAGAAAAAAAATACGACAAAGTCTCTAGGGGTTCTATGGAGATGTTTGGGAACTAGAAGTGTATTGTAGCTTACATTAGGGTGATTAAGGACATCTACGATGGAGCCAAGACACGGGTGAGGATGGAAGAGGAAACTCCGAGCACTTTCCAGTTGTCATAATGTTGCACTAGGGATCAACTCTTACCCCGTTTTTATTCGTCTTGGTGAGAACTAACGCGGCGTAACCAAATAGAGGTACTATGGTGTATGGTTGTATGCTATTTGCGAATGACATAGTACTGATTGACAAGACACACAACGCGAGTAAACAATAAGATGGAGGTTTGGAGATAGAACCTAAAGTCTAAAGGGTTTCAGGTTGAGCAGGACTAAGACGGAGAATGTAGAGTGTAGTGACATAACTCATGTGAAGATCGAGACTCATGGCATCTCCAAGAGAGGAAGTTTCAAGTATCTTAGGTGTACGATCCAAGGTAATGGTGAGATCGACGAGGACGTTACATATCGTATTAGAGGGAGGGATGAATGGAGGCTTCCGGTGTTTGTGAGATAAGAATGTGCAACCAAGAATAAAAGATGAGTTTTATAAAGTGATGTTAGACCAACTCTGTTGTATGAGGTAAAGTGTTGGTCAGTCAAGAACTCACACATCCAGAAGATAAAAGTAGAGGAAATGAGGATGTTAAGACGAATGTGTGGGCATACTATGAGGTATAGGATAAGGAACAAGGATATTAGGGACAAGGTGGGAGTGGCCTCCATGGTGGACAAGACGAGGAAAGTGAGGTTGAGATGGTTCGGGCATGTGAAGAGGAAATGTGTAGACGCCCCAGTGAGAAGGTGTGAGAGGTTGGCTATTGTAGGTATGAGAAGAGGTAAAGGTAGGCCCAAGAAGTATTGAGGAGAAACATGTAGCTCATCACTGAGGACATAACCTTAGATAGGAGGATATGGAAGTAAGGTTTGTAAGTAGACTTGGGCTATATAGTTTACCTTATTAGTAGTATTAGTACTATTCTCCTATTTTCTTATTCTTTGAATGTATTATTACATGTTGTTTTCTTTGCTTCGATTATCGTATTATATTGTTTCTAATGTTTCTTTCTCCATAATCCTTTTACTGTATTATATTTTCATAAACGTTGTGATATGCTTTACTTGAGCCGAGGGTCTATCAAAAACAGTCTCTCTACCTCCATAGATAGGGGTGTGTACACACCACCCTCCCTATACCCCACTTGTCGAATTTCACTGGGTATGTCGTTTTTTTTTTTTTTGAGATAAAGGTAACTGTGTATTCACAAAAGGCTCATCATCAAATAAATGATGAGCATAGGTCACTTACAATCTCATCAGAGCATATCAAACTACCCTATGGGAGATTACAAATTACCTATGAAGTCATCAAAAAGTTCTATATCCCCCATCATATTTTGTTTACACCAAAAGTACAAAAGACTAAGACAATTCATTCTAATTTTCTGGATGTTGTTTCTCTTATCCTCAAAGCATCTTCCGTTCCTTTCTTTCCATAGGGACCACCAGATGCAGGCTGGGATTAACTCCCACCAATCTTCATTTGACTCCCTTCTTCCTATCTCCTTCCAGCTGTAGAGCAAATCCTTAGTGGACTTTGGAATTGTCCAGCATACACCAAGAAGACCAAGAAACATGTTCCACAAGCTTGTAGCTACTTTGCAATGAAGGAATAAGTGACTATTAACTTCTGCATCTTGATCACACATAAAGCATCTTGAGCATAATTGTCTGCCTTTCTTTTGAAGCACTTCATGTGTTAAGCAGGCCCTTTTGCACACTAACCAGGCAAAACATGAGATCTTCAATGGTATTTTTATCTTCCATATTAACTTCCATGGCCAGTTTCTGATCTGTGTTTGGCCAATATTGTATCTGCAGTAACATGACTTTACTGTAAACACACCTTTGCTTTGCCATCTCCAAATAGGCTTATCAGGTTCAGTGGAGGTGCCTGGGAAGGCATTGAGGATCTGAAACAGATTAATGACCCTCTCGATTTCCCAATCATTCAAAGCTCTCCTGAAAATGAGATTCCAACCCTGAGGACTCCATAGCTGTGAGATTGTGGCCTTGTTTTGAGTGGTGAGCATAAACAGGTCTGGGAAGAGTGATTGCAAGCTTTCATCCCCAATCCAATGTTCATTCCAAAAATCAATTTTCCTACCATTTCCCACCTTTAGTGAGATGTTGCCTTTGAATTGGGGCCATAATCTTCTAATAGTCTTCCACACACTGCATCCAAAAGTTCCAAGAGCCTCCTCAGTAATCCAATGGCTTTGTAGTCCGTACTTCATTGTGATAACTCTTTTCCAGAGTGACTGATCTTCAATGCAGAATCTCCACAACCAGTTTTGAAGGAGACAGTTGTTCTGAAGATTGAGCTTTTTTATTCCCAGCCCCCCTTGCTTTCTGCTAAGAGTAAGAGTATCCCACTTAACTAGATGGTAACTTTTGTGCTCTTTATTTCCATTCCATAGGAAAGACCTTCTGAGTTGATCGATCTTTTTCACAATGTTCTTTGGAATTGGAAATAGGCTCATCATATATGAAGGAAGGGCATCAAGGACAGATTTAACTAGAGTCAACCTACCTCCCTGGGAGAGGTATTGACTCTTCCACCTAGCAAGCTTCTTGTTACATCTCTCCAAAACTTCACTCCACACAGTTGTCTCCTTATTTTGTGCTCCTAAAGGCATGCCCAGATACCTTGTAGGTAGGGTTGCTATTTGGCAGCCAAGATTTCTAGCTAGCAACTCCATATTATCCACTTGATTCACAGGATAGAGAACTTTTTTGCCAATTAAGGATTGCTCTGATGTGTCTAATTTGTATCACCTCTGCCTCACAGAAAACTAAAGTATCATCTGCATATAGTAGATGCGTAATCCCCACCTCATTGTCCCTATTCCCCTGATTCTGAGCCTTAAAGCCTTTAATCCATCCATTAACATTTGCTTTTCTGATCATGTGATTGAGGCCTTCCATGGCTAACAAGAAGAGAAAAGGTGAGAGAGGGTCACCTTGTCTCAAACCTCTTTGTGATTGGAAAAAACCTTCAGAGTTTCCATTTATGATCAGGGAGAATTTAACAGTGGATATGCAGAACTTTATCCAATTGAGCCATTTCCTCCCAAATCCCATGTCCTTTAAGACCTTCAGCAGAAACGCCCAATTGACGTGATCATAGGCCTTCTCTATGTCCAACTTACATAAAATTCCAGGAATTTTTTGCTTAACTCTGGAGTCTACCAACTCATTAACAATTAGTGCAGCATCCATGATTTGCCTTCCTTTCAGAAAGGCCATTTGGTGTACATCAACCAGTTTCCCCATTACTGTCTTCAACCTCTCAGTAATCAGTTTGGAAATGATCTTGTAGACTCCTCCTATCAAGCTAATAGGCCTGAAATCTTTCAATTCTTCTGCTCCAGGTTTTTTTGGAATCAGTGCTAGGAAGGTGGCATTGAAAGACTTTTCAAAAATTCCATTTTGATGGAAGTTGTGAATTGTCAGCATCAGATCCTCTTTTACAATTCCCCAACAAGATTTAAAGAAACTCATTGTGTAGCCATCTGGCCCTGGAGCTTTATCTCCATCACAAAGTTGTAGGCATTGCAAGACCTCTGATTCAGTAAATGGTCTTTGCATCCAATCCTTTTCTTCCTGAGAAATAGTTGGACATTCCATAAGGTCAAAGTTGGGTCTCCACTCCTCAGATTCAGTGTTCCTGATCTCTACAGGGTCTTCTGCAACCTCTCCTCTGTCTATCAACCTATCAATAGTGTTGATCCTTCTGTGGGCTGTTGCCATTCTCTGAAAAAACCTTGTGTTATTATCTCCTTGTTTCAGCCATAAAACCCTTGATTTTTGTCTCCATTTCGATTCTTCATTTTTTGCCAACTCTTCCAACTCCACTACTATGGTGGCTCTTATTATCACTTCATCTTCAGTCAATTCCCTGGTTTCTTGTATCAAATCAATTTCTGTGAGTTCCTCCAGTAAGCTATTTTTCTTACTAGTGAGCTCCCCAAAATTTGACTTGCTCCACTCCTTGAGTTTCTGCTTTAGCATTCTTAGTTTAATATTCACTATGTAATCAGGACAACCGAGCGTGTGTGCCACTTCTGGACTTGTTCCGGCGAGGAAACTTGGTTCTCTCCTCATTCTGACTCAACTCATCTGAGATTTTGCAGGCTGTACAATTCAGAAGTTTAAATTCGTGCCAAGGCTCCAAAAAGACAACTAGCTTGTTTTATTGTTTTCTTACCATCTGATTTCTCAATTGCTGCTTCCTAGAATATAATGCCAAGGGTTTCACATGTTTAAGCTCTTTCTAATTTTTTTCTCCAGAGAATATCTGACAAGATGCAGACTTCTCTTGCATATACAGGATCTCTTTTTCATACCATGAGATTCATCTCCTGAGTGTTTTTTTCTTTTTAAGTTTGGTGTGCAACCCTTGTTTGCTCTTAGGGGAAGATTGGTGGAGAGTTTTGTTGATTTCTCAAACTCATCAAGCCTTTGAAATTGTAGGGGATCCTTCATATTTTACTTCTTACTGCCACGTTCATTAATCAAATTCTTAAAATCAATGGGAGTATAATTATCCAACGCAGTTATTTTATCTAACATGTTGGAAGGTAATTTTTTTTCCTTAATAGAAAAGCCCTTCATGGATCATCCAACATTCATGAAGTTGACCAGATGACTTGACAACACTAATAAGCCTTGAGAAAGGAAATTACTTCAAATAGCGATTGACCAAAAATAAAAATATCAAACTCACCTTGAGTAGAAACTCTGTATTGAAAAAACGAAGTTGAGGATCACAAGTTCACCTACCAAGACATACATTACTCCGAATCTGACATACCATCGGAACTCTTTGATATAGACTTTAGTTTCCACTAGATTCATAACAATAATGGACATCCAAGCAAGTGCCTCAATGCTCAAAGAAACCATCTGGAAGAAAAGAGTACATATGTCAGTTGACTAGATATATGAAGCAAAAATCTCACTAGACTGGTCCACAAGTAGGAGTAATCAAAATTGCTGCTGTTATGTATAACTAAATGCAAAGAACTGATCAGATCTTGGATGAACATGTAAGTTATCATGCTAGTATTTTCTTCTCCAAAGTCCAGACCAACTAATCATATTGTAAACTAATGACCAACTGTCTTAACTGTTTGATGTTTCCAAGAAGCATGAGCATCATTACTTGAATACCCAGCAAAAGATGATCCAAGCATCTTTGTATCAACATTATCAAAAGAAAGAGCATACTTCATCAAAAAATATGTGCATACCCTAAAGCTACTCAATGACCTACCAAAATTTCTCACCAAGTGGTAATCTTTCCTTAGTAACCTTCCGTCTATACCTATTCCAAAAATAAGTCTATAACTTGTCTAAAAAAAAAAAAAGTCTATAATTTACTAAAGGAGACGGGGAAACTGGGGAGTACACCTATCAAGTACAATCATGGGTTGAGTGAAGCACCAGATGATCTAGTAGTTGATAAAAGGTCATAACAACGACTTGTTGGAAGGTTAAATTACCCATTCCACACTAGACTTAATATAGTCTATGTCATGAGCATGGTGAGGCAGTTTATGCACAATCCAAAGGTAGTCCACCTAAGAGAAGCACACAAAATAAAGAGAATCTGAAAAGGATCTCTTAAGAAGACTTCAATTCAAAAGGGGAAGCATCTTGACTTTAGAAAATTATACGGATGCGGACTATGCCAGGTCCCTATTTAACAAGAAGTAAATTTCAGGGTATTGCACTTTCTTGAGTAGTAATCTGGTGGCATGGAGTAATAAAAAGAAGAATGGTGTGCCAAGGTCAAGTGTTGAATCAGAGTCCAAAGCGATACATGGATGTTTGTGAGCTACTGTGGCTAAAATAAAATCTTTGAAAGTAAAGTGGGACCCCTTCTACAAAGCTATAATGTGATTCTAAGTCGACAATAAGTATAGCCCTGCAGCATGATCGAACAAATTGATTGACACTTCATCAAAGAAAAATTGGACAGTGGTCTGATTTGTACTCCATTCATGTCACCCAGGCACAACTAGCAGACAATCTTTTAAATAGCTGAGATACTTTTTCCATGTTTATCCTAAGATAAGATCTGATTTGTATCCCATATTTGTAGAGATTTATCACTAACTGGCATTATTAGCCTCATATATATAAGCCCCTGCATTGTACATTGTGATGATAAAAAATACAGAATAACTTTTATCTCTCGTTTTAACAGTTACTTCAGAAGGTTAAAAAAATAGCAGGAAAAATGTAAAAGAAAAGCTTGCACATTATACAACAACCAATAGAATCTTTTTCTGGCCTCTACGCTTGAAAATATTTAAAAGAGTGTTATGAAGTAAAGATCATAAAAATCTTCATTTCACAAGGAACTTTGCTTCGCAATTTTTTTTAAGAAAAGACAAAACTTCAGTTGGATTCTAGATTTCTATTGAAACTGGTAACTTGTGTCTATTTCTATAAATGAGCAAAACAGTTTACAATAAGACACTAAGAAACTGAAGCTATTTTGACCAACTAAATTGAATCAGCACATCCAGAATTTCGACAGTTTCTCTCAGTAGGACTGTTTACACCAAACACAGCAGCAACAACATACACAGTGTAATCCCACAAGTGGAATCTGAGGAGGGTGAGTGTAGGCAGACCTTACCTCTACCTTGGAAGGTAGAGAGTCGGCTCAAAGAAAAGCATATCCAAAAAAAATTGAAAAAGAAATAATGAAAGTCAAGAAATTATAGCAATAAATTATAGAAATCATGACAAAGCATACTGGAAAAAAGAACAAAACAACTACAATAAAATAGTGCGATAATAAAAGTACAAGCGACAGTAAATAGTAGCAGAAATTGAAAGACAATAAACTACAGGAGAAATACTATGACTACCAGTATGTAAGGACAAGGACAAGGGTCTACTAACTACTAGCATTCGACCCTAATTTGTATCCTCCATAACCTCTTATCTAAGGTCATTTCCTCGACCACTCCAACAGTTATAATATTGGATAATGTCGGCGACTCAAATCTAGGGTTTCTCTCAACCCAAATTGGAATAAAAAACTTGACTCCTTCTCAACAATGACCACTTCGTAGAGGATATTCCAGACCTCTCCATTGATCAAGGTCCTCCCATTTGAGGTGATTTTTCAGTTAGGTCTCCTCCTCGGTAGCAATCCATCCTCCGCATTTTTCTCCTATCTTGTGGTTGGACCAGAGGTGAGAGGAACTCCAATAGCCCTCTGAGTTGTTGGGGTGCATCCTGCTATGGATCTCCGCCATTCTAAGAGAAATCTGGAGGTTTTTCGAGAAACGGTTTCCTTGAAGAATCTTCTTTTCCATATTTCTATGAGAGAATTCTATACGAAATAGATTACCCACCATCTCAAATATGTTTACCCTAAAAGTTGTTTTCCAGTTGGAATATGTCCACTCCTGAGGTCTGCTAGAAAAGGTTTCTCCTCATCTTCCCTACCAAAGTGGCTAACCAAACATATCTTTAGCAATCCATCAACCTTTGTCCCTGAGGATTCAGAATTAAGAATATTCTCCTTCTTAATCTCTATGTCTGCTTTCCAAAGCTTTTGGATTGCCATTTACTTTCTTGTACTGTTTTAGCATATGGATAGTGGGTTTCAGTCAACATAGGGGAATGGGGACCTACCTAATCAATAGGTGGAGAGAAAGAATCTTTCTACCTTAAATGAATCATCGAGCCAACCAGCATTTAATGCTTTTTCTTGAATGATTAGGACCAACCTTTGATCCCCTTTAAGGATAAAATGCTCATATATCTGCAATGTGCATTGAATTTGCTCGTATGAAAGTTGTATGTGACTATATATCCAATTCTTTGGTTCTCCATCTCTCTTACCACATTATTTTGGTGCTTGGAGGCTTCCTTAAGAATATGACAAATCCATTCCATGGCTTTACTGCTCATTGAAGAGCTTCTCATCATATGACCACTTCTCTCCACCCATTCATACCAAATAGCTCAATCGTAGCGCATCTTGTAATATCAAATGATTTAAAGCTTGCATTGAAATATATCCTATTCTCCCCCATCTTTTTTTTTTGATAACCGAGAAATCCGTCTGTGACCCACCCTTTGAACCAATCACAGCCTTCTAAACTCGGTGGATAATGGGCCCGCCCCTATACCCTTCTCCACTTAAATACCGGGCTTCGCTTTGCATGGTGTGGGGCTTGAACCTGTGACCTAAGCCACAAATCCTCCACCTTTTGCCACTTGAGCTATCAGAACTTGACAAGAAAGAAACGAAAAAGGTTGGAATGCTACCATTGAAGGTGATAGCTGAGAAGAAGGTGATGAAAGAAGAGGGGTTCCAGCGAGGAAGTCGACGGAAAAGGTGCTCTCCACTCCTAGAAAGTAGGAGAAAGGAAGTTCTTCACAAGAGTGCCTAGGAACATTTCTAGGCTGAGGAATGCTGAAAAAGACTAGCAGAATCGGCAGGAAAAAGTTGTCAAAAATCTGAAATCAAAACAGTAGGTGAGTTGCAGGGGAGATAAAATTTAGCCGGAAAACATCTGTAGGTGTTAAAGAAGTCACAGAACAGATCTAAGATCAGAAACAATAGGTGAGTTGCAACGGAGAAAAACTTTCATAAGAAAAAACCTGTAGGTGTTACAGGGAGGCCATTTCCTGTGAAGATAGCCGGGAAAGGCTCACATTCTGATGTGTTTCTACGAGTGTTTATAAAATATTTCTTTAAGGTTATCTCTACCTCCAGTTGGATTCCAGATTGAATGAAGCAAGAGAAGAAAGTTTTGCAAAGTGAAGACTTAAAGCCTTCTATTGAGAAATCTATAGTATTAGGAGATGCAGACATCTTAAATTTGTGAAGAAAATTTATGAGTATATCAAGATTAAATGCCTCTCTAAACATCAAGTTTATGGAAAAGATAAAAGTTCCAAGAAAATGTTTTACCTTCAGAGATACAAAAATGATGAGAGTAGAGAATCATGTAAATAAGAAACAACGAGAGGAATGTCACCTATCCACATATCGCCCTAAACCATACTCCGCTACCGTCACCTATTCCGGCCCCCGCCGATACAAGAAGAAGGAAAAGAGAGTAAAATTGCAAGTTGAACTTCAAAAGACTACACATATGCCTTTTTATGAGGTCAAATATGCAATAATGTAACTGAATGAATCATAGCGACTTTATTGACACTGTCTACTGTGTGATGAATATGAAATTCAGTCACCTATGCAGAAGCTATCTGGTACACAAAGTGAACTACCCGACAAATGGTATGAGATTTAGAGAATCTTTAGCTTCAGGAACCCTGACCTGCTTTAGAAAACAAATTACTTTATCACTTTGGAATTAAAAAGGACCGAATAGAGTAGTATAAATAGGAACTCATATATCCGACTCCAACTACACTGGGATTCACACATAGTGCATTAGTTCATAGTTCATGTAGTTTTGATTTCCATTATTAGTCCTTTGGGGTGATTCCGATCCAAAAAGAAATTGAAGAATCACTAGGACAAGTACTTCAAAGTAAATTATTGAAGACAGTTAAATTAAACAGTATGACAATAATTCACCTACCATATACCTAAGAAATGAACGATGAAGATGATTTAATTTCTTTGAAAGGAAAGTGGTGCATAATTTTGAGCCATGATTATACATGCCAACTGCAAGTTTCTTCATTTCTGATAGGTACATGCAATTGCAGATACATAAACAGTTTGGTAAGATTTTTTTATTTTTTTTTATATGTGCTAAGAGAATGAAAACAAGATGAATTTCGTATAAACAAAAGGAAATGCTGATGTCAGAAGAGCATGGGAGAAATAAGAAAACAGATAAATTATAACACGAAGTAGATAGAACCTCAAAAGGAGCAAGGTCAGTTTCTGCATCCAGATTGAAGATTGAAATGCCCATAAACAATCTGAGCAAGGGCTCAGCAGCACAACAACTTCCCAAGAGGATCAATATGTAATTGTAATATTTCGACCTTAACTGAAATCTGCGAATGTTGTGGTCCATCCTGACCAGCCATAAGCGAGACACACAAAGCACAAAAAGAACCACATTAGATATGCAATCAGCTGATTCAATAGCACAAGGTGTATAAGCACCAAAAGCGCTGTTAGTTTCTTTGGCCCATATCCCATTTGCCACCGGCTTGCAATACCAAACTAGTGCATCGAAAATCATTTTCTGTAACTACTCTACCAAAATTTCACCACGTTAGAGGTCCACTGTACTGTACAACAAAAACAACACGCCTCAATCCCAAGCAAGTAGGGGCTAGCTATAAATAGTGGTCCTCTGTATGCCAGTGAAATATTCTGGAGTGCACTAAGGTCTGTGCATATTCAAACCTTCATCATTTTCAATCAACCAAGAACTGCTCACAGTTGTGCATAAAAAATTTACTGCAATTAGGGAAAAAAACATACGCAGCCATTAGCTAGATGTGGAGCAATCAAGCAACGAAAATTGCACCGATGGTTATGACAGAAAGACTAGAAAGTTGTAGCTTTCTAAAATATGAGAAAGTTAACAGACAGAAAGTAGACAATGACCAAAGTCCAGATGAGCATAAATGGAAACAAAGGCATCCATATGAAGATGATTTAATAATGAGAGGAAGAATTAAATACTTAGTGATCTAACAAAACCAGACAGTGAAACTGAAAATTTATAATGTACACACAATACATAAACACACTCAAACTTCGCCTGAGCTAAGAAGTAAGCACTCCAACTTTGAGAGTCCACATGTAGACACCTCAACTTGATCTCAACTGGCAACTATACACTCCAACTCATCCCCACCAGGGGCGGACCCACGTTGGTTACAGGGGGTTCACCCGAACCCCCTCGGCAAAAAATTACACGGTATATATAAGGTAAATTTTTTGTATTTTTGTAGATATATATATTTTGAACCCCCTAATTGACAAAGAGAAATTGATGGCTCAGTGGCAAGTCCCCTGGAAATTAACCATCACTTCCCCAGTTCGATTCCTTGTGACAGCATTTTTTTTTTCTTTTTTAGTTCCAATTTTTTATTTTTTTTTTAATTTTCAGTTCTGTTTTTCAAGTTTTTTTTTAGTTTTTTTTTAAAAATTTTTAAAACACGTGCTAAAAGTGTGCTTTTAAACCCAAAAGAATTCAAGGATCCCATTTCTAAAGGCTTATTTACACGTTTATACTTTTATTTTTCGAACCACTGAACGAAAATCCTGGGTCCGCCACTGATCCCCACTATATCTCATGGACCCGATGCTAACATGGCACATAAAGTTTCTAGATGATACAGTGGAGACAAGTATAGATATGCATACTAATAATTGGTTTATGCATTAAGCGGGAAAAGGAGAGAGTGAAGTTAAATAGCATGACATCGACATAGGCTTTACAGACACTAACCATTTAAGCCCTTAGCCCCAAAAGTTGTTCAAATTTTCAAGTAAATAACTTCAAATTGAGATAATTAAACAAGAGAAAGAATGATACCTCTCCAACTGAGACAGTGAAGTGAGCAAATGAGCATCTGCAGCCAGGAGGAAGCAATACATGAAGGAAAAAAAAAGGTAAGAGTGGAATCTGAAAATGGTCCAAACTCCAAACAACAACAATGTTGAAACTGCTAGCGTCATTGCTTACGGTGAAGGAGATGCCACTTTAAAAATATTACTGAAAACAAAGGAGTATATTTTTTTTTTCTCTAAAAATTTTGGAAGCATATGGTCTGGGTCCGAGGGATTGGGACGAAGCCCAGCAGCTTTATAGTACACCATGTATTTTTATTTTATATATACAAGAGAAAGTGATAGCGCCTACGTGTTAGCCTATAAAAAAACATTTATATATCTATTCATATATAATAGGAGAAGAAAAAATATCACATATTTCACAAATTTTTGAATTTTAAATAATAAATAATAAATAATAAAATATCTTTTATCTATATATAAAAGGAGAAGAAAAAAAATACATGTCAACGCTATATTTATTCTTCAATTTTTAATTATTTAATTAATATTTTATTAAATTTTTCTAAAATGACACATGTTAGAGGTGACTGATCAACATAATTATTCTTCAATTTAATATTTTAAATATTATACCCCAAATATGGTTAATTTTTAATTTATTTAACATTTCAAAATTTGAATAAAAAATGACACAATCTCAGCATACGTACGTTTCCCTATATATTCAATTAGTTTTAAAAATAAATAAATTATTGTTCCTTTTTAAAAAAAAATAATAATAACAAATATATTTATATATGCTAGGTAAATAATTCGCACTTCGCGCGGTGGTGAACTACCTTGTGCTAATAGCATTCAATGATATATGTGTTTCATTCAAAAAAAAAAGCTTGTTTTGTTTTATACCACAATTAAGAGTCAGAACACAATTTTCAGAAGTTCTCAATCAAAATATTGGAATTCGAATTCACATAAGTGGGGTTAACATTTGGGAAAAAATAATCATCTACAAGATTGGCTAGTATCCCACTTTTTCATTTGTGCCAAAAAAGTGAGCATGATCAAATGTGAATGTGTTTTTACTAAGCCTGGCTAAATTGTGTGCCTACAATTATCCCAAAATTCATCAAGAAAAATAATCAATAGGCTTAGTATATCTCTTGAAGGTTGAACTACATAAGATCTTTGAACGATGTTGGATCCATATTGTATTATACGTTGGCATGCTATATTTCCTTGATTTTGAAACCTGCCATGAGCTGTGAGGAAAGTTTAGTTGCCAAAAGAATGTTCAACGACTATTGCAACCTTATTTTGGTAATTTCCCAAGGAAGTTCCAAACAAATTGAGTCATTTTTAATTTTTTTTGTTAGTTTGAAAGAAAAAGATGTTATTGCTATCTCAAAAACAATGGAGAACAATGGAGTAATGTGCTAAGAACAAACTTATATTTAATTTTGTAGCAAATAACTGCAACTCGAGAGAACCACAATAGGACATTAAGATATCTTAAGTATCTCTTTCGCAACCTAGGTACAAAGGAAATTAGGTTCATATCTGCCTATCGATCTAATTTCACCGAAAAGAAAAAATTGTAATTTTAAAGTTACCATTTTCGTTGAATTAGTTATTCCTTAGGATTGCCAACTAAATAGTTGAATCAGTTATTCCTTAGGATTGCCAACTAAATAAGTTTGTATAAAAGCAAAGTAGAAAGATGCATAAGCAATTGACACACTCCAGATCAAAATTTTAAAATTAATTTGACAAACTAAGAGCCAAGAATATAACCCATCATCCTTCCAGACATGTGGACACTAGATAGAGAATACTGGTTTGAACTAAATACTAAGTTTCTCTGTCAATCTAATGTGAAACTATCAAATCAGTCACAAATAGAAGTGAGTGATTCAACTTCGTTCATGACAAGTAAGAAATAAAACTTTGAGAAATTTCAGTACAAAAAGTACATAATTCACCACTTATACTAAAATAGAAATATCATTTATGCATGATTTGTGATCTCTGGCGTGAAGATATTATAAAAAAAAATTCTCAAAAAGGGCATATGAGTAACAATTATCTCCTCAAAGGAAAAATATTAATACTCAATTTCTTGATGATAGAACGCATCAATAAATAAATTATAATAAGTAAACGAAGAGGAGTCTTCAAAGCTTACAATGGCTCAATCAATTGAGAGAAGAAATCTGTAACACCCCAGAATTTTTTTTGCGCTAAGACCCGAACCTTCCTTTGTAGTGAGTGAGAATTTTGCAAGGAATTAAAAATATTTTTAAGTGTTAAGGTCATTAGATGTAGCACCTTGAGTTCCAAAAAGAATTAAATTGGAATTTTGTAAGTTAAGCTAAGTATGAGTTTTGGGTTGACTTCAAATGACCATAATTCCTAGATCAGGATGAATTAGGTGTGCTACCAGATACCGTAGCGAAGATCTTTAAATTATCTTTCCAACGCCGCTGAGTTTGCTAAGTTTCGAGGTCGGATGAGTGAGATATGACCTTTTGAAGATAGGCTGACCAGTTAAGGAATGTTAGCCGAAAATAGAGAGGAGTATTTTGGTCTTTTCCTTACCCAATCAGATTTAATTCGTTTTTAGTAATATTTTAAGGGTCTAATCCTATTAGGTTCAGTTTTATAATCCTAAAATACGCCTAGGGTTTTAGTTGAGAATTCAAGAAGAGAAAAGAAGAAGAGAAAAGAGGAGAAAAGAGAAAGGATGAAAGCGTTCGTTGAGATTCTTGCATCTTGTTGCGGATTTTCGCCATGGGTTTAATCCCTAAGAGGTATGTAAGCTTCCATAGTGTTGGGTTCTTTCACCCACACACCAATCATGATTTATTCAGCGTAATTTCGTTCTTGAAATTTAAAGATTAGAGTTCTTGATGAGTTCTTGATAAGTGTTCTTGAAGTTTCATTAAGTTTTGATGTAAGATTCTGTTTGGGTCAAATTTAAATGACCATATCTCTTAGAATATTAAGAGTTACGTGAGCCATAACTTATCCAATTAAAGGTAATTGAATCTACTTTCCAACCCCACCAATTTCGCGTCAATCCAATTTCTGAGTAAAAAGTTATGACTATTTTAGTAACCTATACAGTGCTGTTACGAATTAGCCAACGGGAAAATATTAAAAAGAGTCGTTTTTGCCTTTTACCTCCAAGAAAACCATAGAGATTTCAAGAAACTAACTCGAGAATCTCAAGAAAGGTTTTCTTGATTGTTTACCTTCAAGTTAGGGTTTCAAGGATTCTAATCAAGTTCTTCTTCAAGATTTTTCAAGAATCGTGTTCTTCTAGGTATGTAAGGCTATCATAGTGTTGGACTAGTTCGTCCTCACGCCCTACCTCTACTTTCAGATCAGTAAAAGAGTAATCTAAGATACTTTCCCTAGATTTGAGTATTCTTGAGATAAGTTGATTTTGGGTTCTTGAATTCACGTTTCTTTTAAAAGTTATATTCCTAATTATCGAATAGTTATATTGTTATTGAGATCCTTCATATCATGAATCATAACTCTTGAATTCATAATTCAAATTCAAGAGAGAGTTAAGAGTAGAGTTCAAGAAAGCCTTTGAGTTCAATTGTGAATCCTTTGAGATCAACTATCGATTTGAACTAAGTTTTGAGGAAGTAAGTCAGAGAATGAGAAGAGTCACATACATGAGTTTCATAATGTTATGTAGACCTACGAGTCAAGTCGTTCATGCCCATAAATTCCGCATGAACTCCAGAAGTTGAGTATCTTTGAGAGGAGTAGTATCTTCAAGTTCTAAGTCTTGAGTATTGAGTTCCTAATCCCCTTTGAGATTATATTTCTAAGCATGGGACTATTACATGTTACCCATAAAGTCTTTGAGTTGAATTGTTCATGCCCATAATTCCGCATGAATCCTATAAGTCGAGCAGTCTTGAGAAGAGAAGTATCTTTGAGTCTTTGAGTTGAGTCGTTCATGCTTATAATTCCGCACGAACCCTCTGAGTTGAGCATTCTTGAAATTAGTAATATCATTGAAGTTCTTGAGTTCCAAGTATTTGAGTTCTATCTATGGTTATTGAAAACCTTGCATTGAGTAGTTCATGTCCATAATTCGGTATGAACCATATTTTAAGAAGTCTTTTACAAACGTTTTAACTTTGTTTTAAGACTTAAGTTTTGAGTTCAGTAAAGAGTAAAGAGTAAAGTTTGAAGTCTTTTTCTTCAAAAGTATATGGGGACTAAGTATTCCCAAAGAGTTTATAAATGTTTTCACATTTAAATAAGAACGGAAACTGAGATTTCCAAAGGGCCTTCGGGCTAGTTTTCAGAAAAGAGTAATAGCTTTCTAAATGAAGCAAGCAGGGAAACTGAGATTTCCAAGATAGCCTTTGAGCTAAGTTTTTGAGCAATTATCTCAAATCAGCAGAAAGAAGTATGTTTTTAAAACATAAGAGCTAGTATATTTTTGGGAGTAGTATTGAGCACCGATATGGGGGAGAGTTTAGACAACTCACAGCCTCCATAAACCATGTAGCCACCATGGGTAGAAAAGGGTCATACTTTTTAGATGAACCTTTTTCGAAATAGACTAGTGGATCCATTAGGCAGTTCAGGTCCTATACCTTTGGCCGGGTATAGGATGCGCTGGCAGCGTGAGGTAGATCGCTGTATCATCACTATAGCTCTTATGTGATGGTTGTCGGTTAGAGAAACTCCCACAGAAGTTATTGTATTTTTATATACATCAGTTTATTGTATTTTTATATACATTTCAGAGTTATGTTGTATCCTTGCATACACACAGATTTGACAGCATATTTTTAAACAATTTGTTTCTTAATATTGCACTTGTTTTAAATTGCTTTATATTGAAATGAGTTCAGTCATATTTAGTTGAGTATTCAAAGTTGAGTATCCAGAGTCGAATATCATATCTTTGAATCGAATATCATATTCTTGAGTTGAGTATCTAATCTCAGAGTTGAGTATCTAATCTCAGAGTTGAGTATCTTATCCTTGAGTACTTCTGAGTTGAGTAAGTTTGAGTAGTTTTGAGTATTCTTTGAGTTGAGTAAGTTTGAGAAGAGGTAAGTATGTTTCATTTCTATCAAGTTTCAAGCTTATGTTTATGTTTTAGAATTCCTCTTACATGCTCGTACATTCCACGTACTGAGCCATTTGGCCTGCATCTTCTCATGATGCAGACACAGGTATTCAGGATCATCAACAGGAGCTTCGTTGATACATCCAAGAGTTCGATTTAGCTATGGTGAGCCTCCTTGCTTTCGGAGGACTTCATTTACCTTTCAGTTATATCAGTTGTTAGGATGTCGTGGGTCTTGTCCCGATTTCCATCTTTATCAATTAGAGGCTTCATAGATAGTCAGTATAGTTGAGAAGTATGTATCATTTATTTTGTCAAATGTTTTAAAGACTAAAGTTGCCTTTTTATGGCGAGTTGTATATATTTTATTATACAGAGTTTCCTTTGGTCTTAAAGTTTATATTTAAGTTTTATGAACTTTTATTTCAGTTTTTAAGCTTTGTATGCTTGAATCAGTTTTCCGCTTGTAGTCAGCCAGGATGAGGGTTCGCTTGGGGACCAGCAATGGTCTTCGAGTGCCGGCCACGTCCAGGGTGTAGGCTCGGATCGTGACAAAATCTTAGTCTTCTTTTCTTCTTTCGATGCCATAACAGGATCTCTAAATTCCAGGGAGAATACAATATAAACATCCATCTCAGAAAGAGATTATAAACAATTGTTTACGGAAAGAGTACTAAATAAAAGAATTATACCTGAAAATTTATGTGAGATTGAAACATTATGTCCTTGACTCCTTGTACATACAGGAGGGATAAAAATAGAGATTTTTTTAGGGTTTTTTTTCTCTGATGAGAGGCAACAAAACTCTGTTTTTGTCCGTCTTCTTTCTGGTGAATCACTTAGTTTGGTGATATAAGTTTCTGGGACAGAATTATGGAGACTTTCATCTCCGTTGAGTCTCCAACATTCAAATTTCAAACAAGAAAGATGAATAATGGACTTCAAGTCGGTCAGTATACATTCAAAATAAATTATATTAGGTTACTCAAATTATATTCAAACCGAGTGAGTCATTAAAATTGCAAACATGTTTCATAGAACATAATGTTATATTGGGTGAGATCAGAATTAAGTTGTACTTGGTTATTTCCCCCAAAAGTAGTGCATCATGTAAGGGATGTCTTCTAGATTTTTTAACTGCTCATACGAAAGCCTTAAGTTACATTTCAAGACACAAAATAATCTCAAAGAGAGACACATTAACCAAAATACGTTAATTTTATAGCTACAACAAACCTAAATTTAATCAGATTTCAAATCTGGAGAAAATCTAAAAGCGCACATATTAGTGCTTGTACAATATTTATACAAAGAGATTCTACTTTATGCATCACTATATACCTTTTTATACATAACTATATACCTTTTTTTTTCTCAAAAGATGAACAGTTAAGCCAACAATTTTCTTGACGAACTCAACTTCTTCATACACACAGAAACATACACACAAAAAGGAAAAAAAAAGATTCCACTAGCAAAGAACAAAATAAGCAGAATATGTTGAATATTGATCAAAAGTAATTAGAGGTTCCTATTTAGTTGGCAGAGTAACACGTTTGTTAGGAGTCCTAGTTCAGTCAAAGCATATCTCCTGTTAGTTGCTAATATTTAGCTTAGTGGATAAGGTTGTGGTTAAGTTAGTGGGTCATGCTTCTCTCAGGTGGTTGAGTCTTAATTCCTATTTAAAGTGTCTTATGTATTTTCGTTATTAATATTAGAAATATAACGTGAAAGTTCTCTGCAACTCTTCTTCTATCTTCTTATACGTTGTTTCTTCTTTCTTTATTCTCCAACAAAATTGGTATCAAGAGCCACGTTAAGTCAAACTGAGAGCAAATCAATAGCAAGAAGAAAGTGACAATTGAGAACAAAGAATGTCTACCAATGGAGCATCTACCACATCTCAACAACTAATTCCCATCTTTAATGGGGACAAATACGAATTTTGGAGCATAAAGATGAAGACTTTGTTCAAGTCTCAAGAATTGTGGGATTTGGTGGAGAAGGGTTATGCTGAGGAAGATGAAGCACAAAGATTGCGGGAGAACAAAAAGAAGGACTCCAAGGCTCTGTTTTACATTCAGCAAGCGATGCATGACTCAATTTTTTCCAGAATTGCTGTTGCAGAAACCTCAAAGCAGGCATGGGATATTCTGAAAAAAGAATTCCACGGCTCGACAAAGGTAATGACTGTTAAACTCCAATCACTCCGACGTGATTTTGAAAATTCATCCATGAAAAGTAGTGAATCTGTGCAAGGCTACTTATCTCGGGTGAGTGCAATTGTTAATCATATGAAGGCATACGGTGACAAAATTACTGATGAAACTATAGTTTCTAAAGTTTTGAGAAGTCTTAATAAAAGATTTGATCATGTCGTAGCTGCTATTGAGGAGTCCCATGATTTATCTAATTATGGTTTTGATGAATTGATGAGTTCATTGCAAGCTCATGAGGATAGACTGAATGCTTCTCAAGAAAAGGGCGAAGAGAAGGCATTTCAGATCAAGGGGGAGTCTTCTTTCAAAGGCAAATCAGAAGTTTCAAATGCCAGAGGATATGGAGGCAGAGGTAGTTTCCGTGGACGAGGTCGTGGCAGAGGACGAGCTCAGTTTGGTGGTGAGCACCGGCAATTCAAGAGCAATATTCAGTGTCGCTATTGCAGAAAAATGGGTCACAAGGAAGCTGATTGCTGGACTAAACAGAAAGATGAACAACAACATGCCAATTTCACTGAGCAACAACAAGATGAGGGCAATTTGTTCATGGCTCACTCCTCAATAGATGTTGGTTCAGATGATGTATGGATCATTGATAGTGGTTGCTCCAACCACATGTCAGGCAGAAGGTCACTGTTCAAAGAACTTGATGAATCGGAGAAGTCAGAAGTTCGTCTTGGAAATGACAAGGCAATGACAGTCGACGGGAAAGGCACAATCGCTCTAAAAACTTCTCATGGTAATGTCAAACTTCTCCATGATGTGCAGTATGTTCCTTGTTTGGCCCATAACTTGTTGAGTGTTGGGCAACTGATGAATTGTGGATATTCTATTTTGTTTGATGACAATTCTTGTAGCATTCAAGATAAAAATTCAGGACACAAAATTGTTGACATTCAAATGACTCAAAATAGAATGTTTCCTCTTGAAGTTTCTGATGTTAAAAGTTTTGCGTTAATTACCAAAGGCAATACGGAAGCCAATTTGTGGCATTTGCGGTATGGTCACTTGAATGTAAAGGGGTTACAATTATTAGGTCGTAGAAATATGGTTCTTGGTTTGCCTAGAATTGATGCTCTTGAATTTTGTGAAGGATGTGTGTATGGGAAGCAAAATAGAAATTCATTTCCTGTAGGTAAGTCTTGGAGAGCATCTGTTTGTCTTGAATTGGTGCATGCTGATCTATGTGGTCCTATGAGTGTTGAGTCCTTAGGTGGAAGTCGATATTTTCTGCTTTTTACGGATGATTATAGTCGAATGAGTTGGGTATATTTCTTGAAATTTAAATCAGAAACATTTGAGAATTTCAAGAAATATAAGTCTTTTGTTGAAAGACAAAGTGGCTGTAGAATTAAGACTCTTCGAACAGATAGAGGTGGTGAATTTGTATCAAATGAATTCAACACCTATTGTGAGGAAAATGGTATTCACAGAGAGCTCACAGCACCATATACTCCAGAGCAGAATGGTGTTGCCGAACGCAAGAATCGGACAGTCGTTGAAATGGGTAGAAGCATGATGCAAGCTAGAGGTGTACCAAAATATTTCTGGGCTGAAGCTGTTGCTACCGCTGTCTACATGCTGAACATTTCACCCACCAAGGCTGTTCTTAATCAAACACCATATGAAGCATGGAGAGGTAACAAGCCCAAGGTAAGCCACTTACGTGTCTTTGGATGTATAGCTTATTCTTTGGTGAATTCCCAAGCTAGATATAAGCTTGATGAAAAATCAAAGAAATGTATCTTTGTTGGATATAGCACACAATCCAAAGCTTATAAGTTATATAATCCACTGAGTGGAAAAATTGTGATCAGTAGAAATGTTATGTTTAATGAAGATGCTAGCTGGAACTTTGATTCTGAGAATGTTAGTTCAAATATTAAATTGCTGCCTACTGATGAAGCTTTTCAGCAAGAACCTGCAGCAGTTTCTGTTCCAGGGAACACATCCAGCTCTTCTCCAACAAGTAGCAGCCGTGCTACTCATCAATCAAGAACCTCTGCTCCAGCAAGTGATCACAGCTTAACCCCCCAAGGAAGTGGCAGCAGTTCGTCTTCAAGTGATTCTTTCAGTGAGACTCCACCAGCGAAATTCAGATCGTTAATGGAGATTTATGAAAATTGTTCTTTTGCTTTGTATGTTACTGAACCCAGTTGTTTCAAGGAAGCTGTAGAAAGTCAAGCATGGAAAAATGCAATGATAGAAGAGATGCAAGCAATTGAGCAGAATCAAACATGGGAATTGGTGAATCTACCGGAAGGAAAGGAACCCATTGGACTCAAATGGGTGTTCAAAATCAAGCGTCATGCAGATGGGAGCATACAGCGATACAAAGCAAGGCTTGTAGCTAAAGGATATGCACAACATCAAGGTATTGATTATGATGAGACGTTTTCACCTGTCGCTCGCTTTGAAACGGTGAGAATACTCTTATCTTTGGCTGCTAAACTGAGCTGGCCCGTTTATCAATTTGATGTTAAATCTGCATTCTTAAATGGGGATTTGGAAGAGGAAGTTTATGTTTCCCAACCTGAGGGTTTTGGTGTTAGTGGCAATGAGAGCAAAGTATACAAGCTCAAGAAGGCTCTTTATGGGCTAAAACAAGCACCACGGGCATGGTACAACAAAATTGACTCGTACTTCCTGAGGAATAGATTTGAAAGGAGCGAGAATGAGCCTACGTTGTATGTAAAGAAACAAGGTACAAGTGATTTTTTGGTAGTTTGTCTCTATGTGGATGACATGATCTATATGGGGTCATGTGAAACTTTAGTTGCTGAATTTAAATCTTGCATGATGAAGGAGTTTGAAATGTCAGATTTAGGTGTTTTGCAATACTTTCTTGGTCTTCAAGTGAAACAGGTAGAAGATGGTATTTTTGTTTCTCAAACGAAGTATGCAAAAGACCTCTTGTTCAAGTTCGGTATGCATAATTGTAAAGCGGCTGCCACACCCATGAATGCAAATGAAAAATTTCAGCTTGAAGATGGCACAGATCTCGCTGATCCTAGTCACTATAGAAGCTTGATTGGAGGTTTGAACTACCTAACACATACTCGTCCTGATATTATGTTTTCTGTTAGTATGTTGTCTAGATATATGCATAGTCCTACCAAGCAACATCTTGGTGCTGCCAAAAGAGTTTTGCGTTATGTTGCTGGGACAGTTGACTTCGGGATTTGGTACTCCAAAGATGCTGATTTCAGCTTGACAGGATACAGTGATAGTGATTGGGCAGGAAGTATAGATAACAGAAAGAGTACTTCTGGAAATGTGTTCAATTTAGGATCTGGAGCGATCTCTTGGAGCTCAAAGAAGCAGGATGTGGTTGCATTATCATCATCGGAAGCAGAATATATTGCTGTAACTTCAGCAGCTTGTCAAGCCTTATGGTTACGAAGAATGTTAGTTGATGTTTTCTATCGGCAAGAGGGTGCGATAAAAATATTTTGCGATAACAAGGCAACAATTGCAATGACAAAGAATCCGGCTTTTCACAGCAGAACAAAGCACATAGACATCCGTTATCATTTCATTCGTGACCACACAGCAAGAGGTGATGTAGAGTTGAAGTTTTGCGGTACAAGGGATCAAATTGCAGATGTTCTCACCAAGGCACTCCCACAAGCCAAGCATGATCAGTTCCGGCAGAAACTTGGAGTTTGTAATTTTGAATCAAGGGGGAGTGTTGAATATTGATCAAAAGTAATTAGAGGTTCCTATTTAGTTGGCAGAGTAACACGTTTGTTAGGAGTCCTAGTTCAGTCAAAGCATATCTCCTGTTAGTTGCTAATATTTAGCTTAGTAGATAAGGTTGTGGTTAAGTTAGTGGGTCATGTTTCTCTCAGGTGGTTGAGTCTTAATTCCTATTTAAAGTGTCTTATGTATTTTCGTTATTAATATTAGAAATATAACGTGAAAGTTCTCTGCAACTGTTCTTCTATCTTCTTATACGTTGTTTCTTCTTTCTTTATTCTCCAACAGAATATAGAAAAATGAGGATGAAATATTGAATTACTTTAATTATGAATTGTACAGAAGAGAAACCGAGATCTGGTTGTTGATTAGCATTCTCGTCGTAGTCAAATCCCATTAGTAAACAATTTCTTCAAAAAGCCTTATTGATTTCAACATTCACAACACGGATGGGTTAGAAATTAAGAAAAAATATGTGTAGCAGTGAAACATAAGTGAACCCAGACTGAATTATGAATATCCAACAAACATAAAAAGGGTTTTTTTAAGAACAGTAACAACTCTCATGCAAGAAAGAGAACCTGGGAATATGTACGACAATGCATCAAATAATATTTGTATGAATCTACAGATGAACTAAATCACTACATTAATTGCACTCTGGTTCAGGATTTGTTCATGCTGAATGCTCTGTGCAGAATCTAGTCCAGGTTTGAGATGAGTAATCGCAGGTGTAGTGTAGTGAAGGCCAAGTGTTGGTTTTATTTTTTCAGAGGCTACAGAAAGGGTTATTTTAGTGGAAAGAGTTCAAAAGCGTTTACTTATCAGTGAGACTGTCAGGTAGGCAAGATTTGATTCAAAGGTTGCCGTGAAGAAGGCCAGAATTTGTTTGGAGATTGTTTTTGGTAGAAGAAGGCGGGAAGGGAATGGATGTTGGTGAGGAGAAACATGGATATGCAACAATAACATGAACAACGTTTGGAGAAGATGAATAGTCGGTGGTTCAATTTGTAAGATGGAGGCGTCCTTGTAAACAAACACAACTTTATGATAAGCAAAAATAGTTTAAAAACAAATGAAGCTGAGAAGCGTCTTTTGAAGGTTTATGAGGGTGAAGCATCGTTTGATTTTGGCGTTTTCAGTGCAAAGGGAAAGGGAAGTTGTGTAAATATCTAAATAAAAGGAGATTCCTTTCTTTTGGTTGTGCCATGTCACCGGGTTGAGGGTTTTCTTATATATATATATATATATATATATATATATATTATTACTTCCACTGCATAACCACACATACCATAAAAATAGGAACCATCAACACACGTTTTCTTTTTTTTTTTTAAAAAAAAAGTCTTACTCATTAATTCACTTGACATTTTTAGAATAATGCACAAAAAAATTACTTTTAAAAAAAACCTTACTCATTAATAATGAACGTAACCACGTTTCTTTACTCCTTTTTTTATTCAATTTAGAATTTGCATTTAATTTTAACCTAATAAATCATATATATATATATATATATATATATATAAATGGTTCATCAAGATTCGAATGAGCAACCTGAGTCTTCTAAGGTTCATCAAGATTTGAATGATGCTTGCAAATGTCATGGTGATGTTTGTCACTGCGAACATGATGATTTCTACAAGCTACAATCTCAGTTCAAAGATATGAATATGTTCACTATCACTGCAGACAATGTGATAGAACTTCTAAAGGAAGTTACCGATAATACTCTTCGTGAAAAGATCATTCAATTGGCTGCTAGTAAAGCTAGCTCTTCAACTGGTATTCCTAGTGATAAAAAGGTTAAAGATGAATTTAATTATTCTGCTCCTTACTCCTTGTCTGAAGTTCATAATAGACTCTCTTCTAAACAAACCATGGTTATTCGTGATATCTCTTTTGATGATTTAAAAGGAGAAATTGAACATTTGAAAGAAGAAATTAAATTTCTTAAACAAAATCATATTATTTATGATCACTGTCTTACTCAGATTGAGTCTGCTAATAGCAAAGGAAAAAATAAGGCTGATGAATCTACTACTGAAGAAAATACTCTTGCCAACACTTTGAATATCGATCCGAAATAAAATATGTTTTTAGGAATGATGCAAATTGTTACAGCTCATAAATGGTATGTTAAATGTACTATATTAATTGATAATACTTTTTCTATGACTAGCATTGCTATGATTGATAGTGGCGCTGATGTGAGTTGCATTCAAGAAGGTCTTGTACCTACTAAACATTTTGAAAAAACAACTCATATGGTTAAATCTGCATCTGGTCATGCTTTAGATATAAAGTATAAATTATCTAATACTCGTATTTGCCAGAATAAAGTTTTTATTCCTCACTTCTTTTTCTTAGTAAAAAATCAGTTATACCCTCATATTATTCTAGGAACTCCTTTTATAAATGCAATTTATCCTTTTACTAATATAAATGCTAAAGGATTTTCTGCTACTTATAAAAATCAAGATATTAGTTATACTTTTATCATCGAGCCTATTTCTAGAAATATTAATGCTCTAATTGAAATGAAACAAAAGCATGTTGATTATTTACAGCTTGAGATATTTAGTATGAATATATTCGATACTTTAAAATCTGCTAACGTACAGGAAAAGATTAAACTCATTTCTGAAAAAATGGTCATTGATATTTGTGCTGATCATCCTAGTGCCTTTTGGAATCGAAAAAAGCATATTGTAACTCTTCCATATGAAGATGATTTCTCTGAGGAAAATATCCCTACCAAATCACGTCCTTGTCAGATGAATACCGAATTGGTTGAATTCTACAAAAAGGAAATTGATAATTTATTACAAAAGGGTTTGATAGAGCCTTCTAAATCACCATGGTCATGTACTGCTTTTTATATTAATAACGCAACAGAAAAAGAACGAGGTGTTCCCAGGTTAGTTATAAATTATAAACCTTTAAATAAATTTTTAAAATGGATTAGATATTCTATTCCAAATAAAAGAGATTTATTAACCAGATTATATGATGCTAATATCTTTTCAAATTTTGATTTAAAATCTGGACATTGGCAAATCCAAATATTTAGAGACCATTCATATAGAACGACATTTAATGTTCTGTTTGGATAGTACGAATGGAATGTAATGCCTTTAGGGTTAAAAAATGCTCCCTCAGAATTTCAAAAGATAATGAATGATATTTTTAATCCCTATTTGGATTTCATCATAGTTTATATTGATGATATTTTGGTATACTCAAAGACTCTTGAAATGCATATTAAGCATTTAGACATTTTTAAGAAAATAGTTATTCAAAATGGTTTGGTCATATCTAAACCTTAAATGAGTCTTTTTCAAACAGAAGTTAGATTTTTGGGTCATTTGATTTGTCAAGGAAAAATGACTCCTATTCAGCGTTCTATTGAATTTGCATCGAAATTCCCTAATATTATTACAGATAAGACGCAATTGCAGCGGTTTCTGGGAAGTTTAAACTACATTTCCCCATTCTACAAGAATTTGTCTCGAGATTTAGCTCCGTTATATGACAGGCTAAAAAAGGATCATAAGAAGCCTTGGACTAATAGTCTCACAGATCTTGTAAAGACTATTAAAGAAAGAGTTAAATCTTTACCTTGTTTAACCCTTGCTAATCCTGCTTGGCCAAAGATTGTAGAGACGGATGCGTCTAATATTGGGTATGGAGGTATATTGAAGCAAATTAATCCGCATGATAAAAATGAATATCTTATTCGATTTCATTCCGAAAAATGGAGCGATGCTCAGAAAAAATATGCGATGGTAGCTCATGAAATGTTAACTATCGTTAAGTGCGTTTTAAAATTTCAAGATGATTTATATAATAAAAAATTCTTGATAAAAACTGATGCTCAGTCAGTCAAGTATATGTTTGATAAAGATTTTAAACATGATGCGTCTAAGTTAATTTTTGCTAGGTGGCAGGCACAATTAGCCCCTTTTGATTTCGAAATTCATTATAAAAAGGGAAGTGATAATTCCCTCCCAGACTTCTTATCAAGAGAATATCTTTCTTTTGATGGGTTTTCTTGACTTCTTTCCTGATAAAGATTTGGTTACGATTTTGAAGGCAGTTCCTCTTAATAGAAATTTAAAGGAACTTATAGTATGGAAAATTATAGACGGAATGGTGATAGATATCGTCAATAATTACATGATTGAACAAGAGCTTTATGAAAGATTTATTGTAATGAAGTTTATAACCTCTTGAATGATTAAAAATATAACCTCTTGAATGATTAAAACTAAATGTTATGTTTGCAGGATGGATCCTCCTTGGATAACCAAGGCTAGAGGAAAAGACAGTTATACTCGCGGAAGGGGAAGATCATCCCCAAGTTCATCATGATCATCATACGGATCTTCATCATCTAGTACTCCAATTATACAAAAGGGAGGAATGAGTTTATATAACTTAAACTCTAGAGCACAAGAAAAAGCTTCATCATCAATACATCTGGAAGATATTCCAGAAAGTGATCCATTATATGCTAAACTACAGGAGTTTCTAACTCAAAAGCAAAGTGATTCTTTTGCTTCAATCGCCAAAGAAGAAGTTGATGATATCAAAACATATGAAAAGGTAGAAAAAAGAGAAATGATATTTCTCTTAGAAAACCCTGACATACAGAGAAAAGAAGAATCTTGGAAGATATTCCATAGGTATTTAGTTAATGGGCTTTATTTCCCGGGTGAGTTATACAAAACTCGAAAATATTATGAGACTCTGCTGATAAGCACAGGTGTTGAATTTCAACATTTTTCAGGATATAATACAAGTGAGAATGTTTATAACTTCTCTAAAATGATTATAAAACACGTCATTCATATTGAAGATTGGGGTATTTCCTCAATGACTGAAAGACAATTCAGTCTGAACAAAGTCATGGTAAAGCTTTACCTATTGGGATTATATTCAGGCATTTAATAAAGTCCTATGTTATAACAATGAGAGGCATAAACATACTTGGTTTATAAAAGTATATGCCAAGATATTTGCTAACTCTATACCAAATTGGTTTTTAAATTGGTGGTCATACCACAGGCCAACCATAAAAATATTGCCTGAACCATTTCTCAAGTTATACAAAGAATGGGTCAAGATTTCCCCAGATCTTAACAAGTTATATCATCGAGAACATATTTGTTATTTTCAACAAATTGAATAGATATACTTTCTTTATAGAATTCTCTGTTCCATGGATTCATAAATGGGTTCCGGAAGCAGATTTCACTGAGGAACAAATCCCTTGCCTACAGAACTTATTATAATAATTTTTGGGACAAGTTGATGAAGAAAGATCCTCAAACAAAGTCTTTATACGGACAAAAATTGTTGGATCTAATAACAAAAACCATACATAATTATAAATCGATTCCTAATAAAGGAATTATGACTGATGACTCAACCTCCGTAAAATATATGGCTAGAAAATTTCTAATCATGATGAAGGAGAACAAAATGAAATGATTATGAAGTATCTAGAAGAAGTAAAGAAAAAAATTCTTCTAAATATAAGTCATTATGCAAAATCAGATTCATTAATGGGTAGTGAAACAAGTGAAGATATGCACGAAGCACAACCATATGAAGAAGAAGCACCAATGGATGCACTGAAGAAAGCCGAAGATTTTTTGGCAAAATTAAAGGACAAGATGTAAAAAGAAGTGTAAAACTTATCCGCGTCGGTAGTAGGCCCGCACTACTGTAGCAACACTGTTCACCCACAGTAAATACACTGTTCACCTACAGTAGATACACTGTTTACCTACAATAGATACACTATTACCAAGACCCAGATAGGGGCCCAGTATCCTGTACAAAGATGCTTTCTTTTTTCTATAAATAAGTTTGTTTTTCTTTAATTGAGGGCAGGTTTTAGAAACCACCTCTTCTTGTTTACGTTTCTCTCTCTCTCTTGTAAAATCTTCTAAGTATTGTGAGCTTACCGGACTTTGGCCGAAGCAATAAAGAGTGGTATTTACTATAAGGTACTTCCTTTTAGTTTCAGTTTTATCTTTTTATCTCTGAGTTAAACCGTGACTATGTCCGGCTAAAAAATTATATCTATGCCGGATAACTAACTTCTCTTTTATATAAACCATGAACGGATCTAAGCTTTATTTAAATGTAGAAGAATTTTAGTATGGNCTTACCGGACTTTGGCCGAAGCAATAAAGAGTGGTATTTACTATAAGGTACTTCCTTTTAGTTTCAGTTTTATCTTTTTATCTCTGAGTTAAACCGTGACTATGTCCGGCTAAAAAATTATATCTATGCCGGATAACTAACTTCTCTTTTATATAAACCATGAACGGATCTAAGCTTTATTTAAATGTAGAAGAATTTTAGTATGGCTTCTCGACTTGGTTCTGAGATTGAGGAACAGTCGGATCTAGTACTACTTTTATTGGCTTTGTCTTTGTGACTCCGTCTGATGAGCCGTGGTTTTTAGCCCGAAAAAGAGTTTGATACGTAGGGCGCCTGATACCCGGTTAGAACTATCAGACACATGGGCTCAATAAAAGTATGTATTAGCTTCTTGACAGGCCCTTTGCTTGGGTAAAATAAATAAACCATGCAGTCTGAGAAACTATGTTAAAATTCTTGTGTATTTCGATTCTTATGTAGTTGGACTACCTCTAAGGATATTGACTTGCTATGACTCGGCGGACCACCGCCAGGTCAATGATCCTGTATCGTTGGTATATATATATATATATATATATAAAGGAGAAAGATAGACAAGTTGATGTGGCACATCTCTATGATCTCCATTCTTCTTTATTTTTTATCTTTTTTTTTTACTTTTTATTTTATTTTGTAAAAGCATCCCCATAACTCATAGTTCCTTAATAAATAAAATCATAACTTTCAAACTTTTCATATTCATAACTTTCAATTATTTAATGTACAAATTTATAACATCTTAAAATCATTTTAATAGATTTTTTTTGAGGTATATGTACCTCCCACTATAATTGTCTTCTTTATTAGAGTTTATAATATATATTCATGTATTCTTCCACCTTAAATTTTTATAATTTTTAATTAAATTTTATTGATGTGGAATAATAACATGTTAAAAGATGGGAGATAAATATTTTATTTTTTATAATTAAAAAAATATTTATTCAATTCAATCAACTTTTCACCTCCCACTATAACTACCTTCTTAATTAATTAGAGATTTTATATGATTCATCCACCTTAAATTTTATATTTTTTAGTTAATTTTATTAATGTGGAGTAATAATGTATTAAAAGATGAGAGATTAAAAGACAAAAAATAGTCTATATATATATACCTTTCACTACCAAACTATGCATACATGAATTTATTTTAGTTTTAGTTGTTCTTAGGAAATGCTTCAACATAATTTTCAATGTATTTCAATTTTTTTTTTTGAGTAGTAGCAATTTATCTAATGAGATCATGTATTGATGAATATTTATCTTAATTACACTTACTATATGTTTTATTCTCTGTAAAATTTCATCATAGGGTAAGATTTCTCATCTTATTGGTTGAATTTTTTTATATTTTTGTTCATTATTATATTTTGCTCAACATTTGCTAAATTTAATGATTCATGCTATGTCATCTATATTGAGAAGCTTGATACATACAACAGATTTCTTCTAAGGTGATTTTACACACTCAATTTTAAATTCATAAAAAAAAATTCTGCTCCTATTTTATTTCAATTTCTTTATGATATATAATTTTCTTAGATTAACTTTGTTCAATAATATGATTAATGATTGATATTGGTGCAACTTTGAAACTATTTTGAAGTAAATGACTCAAAAATATAGGCAAAAAATAATTTCTTAACAATAAATTAAAAGGAAAGAAGCCTACTATTAAAAATAAGTCATTTATATTTCATAACATTTGAAATTATTGTTATGAGTAGTGCAAGAGCCAAACTATTCACTAAGTAACTATAATTTTTTAATTTTTCTTAATAAAGATATCATTGCAAGAGTCAAACTATTCACTAAGTAACGGTAATTTTAAAATTTTTCTTAATAAAGATATCATTCAAGTAAATTAGTAACTTCTTTGTATATTGATGGTAGTTAGAAGTTGGTTATCCTTTATTATTGGCCATTGTAAATTCTGTTGTAATCATATCAGCAATAGTCTTATCACTATTCTTGTTAGCTTTACAGATAGTGTTGTACATGAGCATCCTATGTACCGTTTTATAGATCTGCCTATATGTATAACCATCTATATTCCATTCATAGATTTCTTTACCATTATAACTATTAGTTATAATATGTTCATGGTCTTCCAAGAGCACATCCTGAGGAGTCGATCTAGGATAGTAGTACATCCTTTGAACCGGCTTCCTAGCATACTTTTCTGAGATTTTATTAATATCATCAAAAAAATTCTTTTGTATGACTGCTTTCTCCTTTTGAAAGGTTATTAACCTTCAAAGGCTTCAGATTACCGCCTTTAAATCTCTTTTCCAAGAAATCCTCCAGATCTGAAAAGTATTTTAACTTAAAGTCACCGATTTCTGGTGGAGGTTGGATACTGGTATTAGCTACTTTCTCTTATCCTTTATTATTGGAATTGAGTTTAAAGTAGTTTATCAACATTACCATGAAGAGAAGTGATTTGTTCTCCCAGAATGCTCATATAAATGTTAGCATAATTCTGTTGCTTGATCATGACATTAATATGCTGAGTAGTCACTAAAGCAGTATTATCTTCAAATAATTTTGAAAAGGCATTAAAATAAACAGTTTTATCATCCTTATTAATTTGGAAGGATTGCAAAGGAGGGAAAACAGATTTCGTAACTTCTCCAGTGCTTAATTAAAGTAAAATCTTTTTCTATCATAGAGATATAATTATGAACATGCTTAGTCATGAACCAAGGAACAAAAGCAATTAAAACATTTTGTTTTGAATTAATAAGATCAGTATACAATTCTTCTTGAAAACCTATCTAGATTTCTGAAATTCTTTTGAAATCTTTTCTCTTGTCGGTGAACCCGGACTAAAATCAATTTAATTTTCAGACATCATAAGATAGTTTCTAAGTAGAGATTTCATCTGGAAAATTCATTTCAGACTCAGTTATATCTAAATCTGAGCTGGGCCTAGGCATAGGTCTAGCAATATTATCTTTATCAATTATGATATTATCACATCTATAATTTTCTCTAATATGAGAAGTAGATGCTCGAGAAGGACTCTGTACAATATAATCAACAGGAGAAATATAAGAAGAGTTAGATCTAGAAATTCTAGAAGACATGATATGATTATCATTCCTATTATGCATAGCCACAGAGTCAGAAAACTTAATTTTAACAGTTCCATCATTAAACTGTTCAATTTCTGATACTTCATTATTTGTATTATCTTTAGGTTGTGTTGCTCTTTCAATAACCCACTCTTGCGGGAAATCAATTTCATCTTTTTGAATAGGTCTTCTAGTAACAACCTTCGATTTACCAAAATTAGTTTATATAAGAATAGTTTCATTTTTAAAATCAATCATCTTACACATAGGATTCAAAGTATGTAAGAGTTTATAATAAAGTCTATAACATATGCAAACAACTTCAGTGACAAACATATAATCATAACCATGAAGCTTAACATTAAGCGTAAGAGAACTTAATGAATTCTCATCCTGCAAGGAAACTTGTAAATTAGGGTAAGCATTACAATAAACTGGTCTATAAGCAAAACTAGTTTGTATCGTCCCTATAAGGGATTTCTTCCAATTATGATTTCTACCATCTCTTAAAGCTGCTATAAAGCTTTTTGGTAAACCTTTCAAGGTGAGGGGCTTAAATGCCACCTGGACCAAGCCAATATGCATAAATCGGTAAATATCCCTATAAGGGGCCAAATCATTTTCAGATAATAACCTAAAAGTTTGGTGATCACTATCAATAGTAATAGTTTCTTCAGTGGTTTTAACCACTTGTTTGAGACCAAGTTTCTCAAAAGTTCCCATCTGGTATATAATCCTGAGAGGAATTTTAGGAATAGTCCACTTATTAAGTAGATCAAGGTGTTGAGGTATATCATACTCTTCTTTCCTACTATTTTTAACAGTAGATTTCCTCTTTATCATATGCATAGAGAAGCAATGTGTTGAACTATACCACCTATAGTTACTAATAGTCCATGACTCTGATACAAATTTTCAAGACGGATCGATCAGTTTTACTCAAGGGGCCTTTACAATCATAGATAAGCCTGACAATGGTTAATGAAAGCTTCTACTATTTGGGCCCATCCTATACGCCCTCCTGGCTAACGGGTAATCCAATGGATTCCTTCGACAACCTTTCATTAACCTGCTTGGATCATCTATGCTTGACCTTAGTATTACTTTTCAAAATGTCTTAATAATAGATAAAATCACCATTTTTGATAGTATCCTAGTATGTTATAGTTCAACACAAATAGTTTAGCCTATCATTTAGGCTAAGTGCATAAAAATATAAATTGGAAATAAATTAAAGTACCTGGAGTAGAACTCCACACGAGATGACGTACCAACCAAACTGAAGGCTTTTATTCAAACTCAAAAGATTTATAGAAAATACTAGAGAGAGAGATAGAGAGAGGGGGTTCTAAAACCTGCCTCACTAAAGAAAGTTTCACCTCTTTATTTAGAGGTCGAGAAATCTAAAGTGATAAGATAGGGTGGCCCACGCAATTTACAATGGCCAATAATAAAAGGATAAGACCGACAAACAAGCGTGGTCTTTCCACTACAACATGTGGCCGACATATTATTTTGGCCTACTTTTCTTCTTTATTAAAGTATTTTGGCATATTACCCCAATTATTTAACTTTTATGGGGCCTTCTTTCACATCTTATCTTTTCCTTTGCAGGTGGTTTTGTAGGAAGATTCTTCCACTTGCTCTTGGAATTTTTTGAGAAGAGCATCAATGTCAATTTCCTCATTGCTATTATCACTCTGGCTTCTCCCACTATGCATGCTTTATCATCATTATTGGTGTGGCTCGCTGACACCATGGAAATATCATCCCTGATATCCATGTCGAGATTTTTTATTCGATCTCTTTTCACTTCCTCCATGTACATGACTATTGCCTCTGATTTAGATATTACTCCTTTCTTCATTTGAAGTTTCCTTGAAATTTGTTTAAAAGGACTGAGAGTATCTTCTTGTGGTTTTAATCAATCTATATTATGATATTTGTTGATCGTTTCATTTATTAAATCTAAAATTTTCTGACCATGAATTTTGCCTTTAAGGTCCTTGTGTATCAACTTGTACTAAAACTTTGTATAAAAAGTTCGTTGTAGACAAGGAAATCCTTCAGAAGTGTTATTAACTTTTACGGACCATTTCATAATCCAGGGTATTGAGAATTCTATGAAGAAATACATTAAAGACATTTCCTCAAAAAAGATATTATCTTGTTCTAAACTTATGAGTTTAGGGGATATGTCTACCCATTCAGAATATAATCTCTTGTAGGGTTCTGGTAGAAATTTTATTGATGTGCCATATAAAGTTCACCATTTGCAAAACCAATTTGGAATTGGTTGGTTGCAAACATGAGAATAATTTTTTATGAACCATGAATGCTTTCTATTAGCATTTCATATAATAGGGCTTTACTAAAGTTCTTCACATAATTCCAGTAATTAAATTTTACTGTGATTTTTTGTTCCGAATGGATATAATCCCTTTCCTTTAAAGGACTCATTCCCCATTCTTCTATTCTTCTGGAGTCAAAATCCATTTTAAAATGATCTTTGAAAAGTTATAAACTTTTCTTGTGTTGGCTAGGTAAAATTGCTGAAACTCACCCGTCCCTATGGCTGAGAGTATCATCTCATAATGCATCATGTATTTATAAGCAGGTGTAGTATAACAAACTGAATCCAGATACCTGGACATTAACTGTCATGGGTCATTCTTCCATCGCAAATCACTGTGTTCTAAAAGAAGTATAACTTCTTTTTTATCATTTTGATCGAACATTTTTGTGCTCTCTTCGTCTATAAGAACTGTTGAATGAGTTGGAGGAGTATCATCCTTCTTTTGCTTGGATTGCATAAAATCCATAAATTCCTTATACATAGGATGGTTTGTATTAAGACCGCTTGTAGAAGCACTATTGGCCGCTATCAATTGCTTATTCCTTGTTTGAGTGAGGATATGACCTCCTATTTCCGCTCCTGTCCTTCCTCTTCCTCTCCTTGAGGGCGGAGGCCATGAAGTTCTCATCCTGAAAGGAAAATAAAGATTAGTCCAAATAGTCTCTTGTAAGACAATCAGGCAGACTATTATCAGACCCTTTTTTTTATAATGAATGTTGAAATCAAAAGGTGCTAATAGAGCTTTCCATCTAACAAACATCTGTTTAGAAACATCATGCTTACAATATTTATTGAACATAAATATCGCCGCTCGGCAATCAGTTTTTATTACAAACCTTTTGTTATAAAGGTCACCTTGAAATTTTAGAACACTTTTAACTATTTCCAAAATTTCTTTTGCAATAGTGGCATAATTTTTCTGGGCATCATTCCATTTACCCGAATAAAATTGAATAATGTAATGTTGTTTATTATCAGGACAATATTGTGTTAGGATACCACCATATCCAATATCTGAGGCATCTGTCTTAACCGTCTTCTCCTAATTTGGGTTTGAAAAAGTAAGACAAGGAAGGTTCTTAACCTTTGCCTTAATTCTCTTCACCGCTTCAGTATGATCATTTGACCAGGCTTTAGGATTATTTTTCAACCTGTCATATAATATAGCCGTATCCTTGGCTAAATCCTTTATAAAAGGAGCGACATAGTTGAGACTTCCTATAAATCTCTATAGCTGAGTTTTATTAGTCATAATATCAGGGAATTTGGATGCAAATTCAATACTTTTATTAATAGGGCTAATGTTACCCCTTTCAATATTATGACCCAAGAATCTAACCTTTGTTTGGAATAAAGCCATTTTGGGACTAGAAATTACCAAGCCATTTTGAATAATAATTTTTTTAAATAAATCAAGAAGTTTAAAATGAGTTTCCACATTTTTGGAAATACAAGAATATCATCTATATAAACTATTATGAAATTACTATAAGGTAGAAAAATATCATTCATAATTTTTTGAAATTCTGATGGAGAGTTTTTTTAAACCAAATGGCATAACGTTCCACGCATATTGACCCATAGGTACATTGAAAGTTGTTTTAAATCTGTCTGACTCAGCTATCTGAATCTGCCAATAACCTGATTTCAAATCAAATTTTGAAAATATAATTGCATCATAAACTCTATCCAAAAGATCCTTTTTATTAGGGATGGGATATCTAATCCATTTTAGAGCTTTGTTAAGAGGTTTATAATTAATTACCAACCTGGGCGCACCTCTTTCTTGTTCAACATGTTTATTAACATAGATATTGTACAAGACCATGGATATTTAGAATGCCTTATAAGGCCCTTCTGAAGCAAGGAGCCAATCTATTTTTTGCATAACTCTAGATAATCTGAATTCATCTGGGAAGGCCTTGCTTTCGTAGGAATATTATCCTCACTAAAGTTATCCTCATATGGGAGACTAACAACATGATTTTCCCTATTACAAAAAGCATTTGGATGATCTCCACATATATCAAGGGAGAACTGATTTTTCAAAGTAGCTATTTTAACCTATAATTTAGGATTTTGAAGAATATTATCAATCTTCATACTATTAATTTCTCCTTTGGTAAAACTGACTTGATTGCTTTTTAAAATCATTTTTGAAGATAATTCATTTATCATTCTAGTAAATGGTTTTGTAATAAACTCAAGTATAAAAGGTTTTTCATTCCAAGTACCAATAATCTTTTTATTGTCCCAATGAGTAAGGGGGGAAATTTCATTTATAAAAGGAACTCCCAAAATAATTTGGTTAGTAATATCCTTAACTAGGACAAAACTTTGAGGAATACAATTTTTTCCTTTACATATGAAAGCTTTGGGTAATTTCAATTCAATACTCATTTTGCTACCATTAGCTGATCTGAGACTATGAGTAGTTTTATGAAAATACCTTGAAGGAATGAGTCCTTCTTGAATACAATTTAAATCAGCAACACTGTCTAGAGGAGCAGTAAATTCTTTTTTTGTAATTATAATCTATGGGAAGAGTAATTTTTGTATAAAACTTTTGGGAAGTAAAAGCTTTTGAACTTTGTAGAAAATCTTCGTTTCTATTACCAAAATTTAGAGTTTTTAGAAAATCAAGATCTTTGCTTTCTTCTTCATAAGAAGAAGATTCTAAGCTATTACCCATTTCTTTTAGACTTTCGATATTATCGAGTCTAATTTCTATAGTGACATTCTTTTCTTTTAACCGATGAATGTCTTCTTTGAGATTATTAATCTCTTGTTTTAAAGCACTGATAGTGGTAGGAGAACTTATAAGTTTCCTTCTTTGCAGTAGAAGATTCTTTACTTCTGTCATGGTATATGAACCTTCTTTGGTGGGGATCTCCTCTGTGATATGATTCTTAGAGGTGGAAGTATTATATATATATATATATATATATATACTAGAAAAAATGGCTTGTGTCAGCACGAGCCCAATATTATTAAAACCGAACTTATTAATATATTTCTGTCAAAATAACAAATATTAGGATAAAGTTATATATAGCATAAACTTATATGGAAAAAATATTTTTAGTTAAACTGCACTATATATATTTAAATAAAAGAAATTTTTCGTCACCTTACTCTTTCTTTTCGTAACGTCTTCTGAATTACTTCCTCTATTTCATATTAACTGAGTTTTCTGGATCTTTTTTATTGTTCAAAATAATCGAATTGTCCCAAGTTCAAGATAGATGTTTGAAATTTTTTCCATATTTGCTCATTTCTTTAATGGAGTTTGATATTTTTTAAGAGATAAACTGCACTACTTACAAAGTTATGTTTATGATTTACAAAAGATAATAATGGAAATTATGGTTTAAATTATGTCCTTGAATTTATTTTTTTAATAAGTATGTGTTGTCTCACAAATTCAGTTAATATGGAATAAAGAGAGTGTAAAAAAACAATTGAACTATTCTTCAATAAGTGTTGGATCCTTACTGTTATTAAGACTCTACTATTTCATTCATTCATTTTTGGTGCAAAGCCCTCCAACTAGGGAACTCTTCATCGTAGAGAATTCTTCTTTCGATAATTTCATTTACATCTTCAAAAAATGTGATCGTGACTCATAAAATTTTCATCGATCGTCTTATGACTATAAATATTTTGATGACGTGGAAGACACACAAACACATTGAATTTTTTTACTCGTGAATCATAGTAATAAGCCATGAGAAACTTAATTTGAAAAGAAAATTATTAAGTACTACAAATAAAATCTTGGCATTAGTTAAAAATATTTAAGATCAGTTTAGTCCAACAGAAATGAGAATGGGCATTGCTACTTGATCTTTGGTATACTTCAGAGATTCATGTGTAACATTTGCAAAAATATAAAAACATCCTTGATTTTCTTAAATATAATAAACATTGAGCAAAATAATACAATATATGACAATTTAGTATTAATTTTATTAACACTAAACAATACTAATTACCGCAAAATGTGCGAGTTCTACACGTTTGTTAATAATTTTGTCCACTTGAATATTTTCATGTACAAAACCTGACCAACGTGACCCACATCTACTATATAGTGTAGGCATTATACAATGGGTCCCACTATATTCGTTGTCACTTTAGTGAGGGCATTTTCCGTAATTTTATAGAAAAGAAGGGTACTTTTTTGAAGTCATTAATATTGTGCAAATATCAAAGCACATAAGACAGCCTTTTCAGGCAAACTTTATCTTATAAAATGCTTAATGTCAAAAAACTGACATGATAGAAACTGTCATTTCTAATATAACTATATAACTATATATATATATATATATATATAACTATATATTTTCATGAGCTTATAAATGTATGTAATACCTTGTCTTTGGAAAAAAAGAATGAAAAAAATGCATTATCCATGAAAGTGAAAGTATTCAATTTTATATTTATTCTACATAATAGATAACTCAATATTATTAATAGATGTTCCATCAATTATTTTTATTTTCTTATATTTTTTTATTATCTATATCGTATATACACATAAAAAATAAAGCATGTACAAGACAATATGATACTGTCACGACCTAGACCGTAGTGATTGGCACCCACACTAATTCTCCGGTGGAAGAACCACTACTACAACCCAAACCAAGCAACTAAACTAAAACTAAGACATTTAAGTTACGGAAGCAAGTTAAATACTAAGGAAATGAATAGAGTTCCCATAAACTCCAACAAAAGTCTAACAATAATAAACTAACAATGCGGAAGTAATGCCTAGAACTTGAAAGTCAATGTACCAAAACATCTAACAATGAACCAGGTTTAAACAAGAAGGGATACAACCCCAACTAATGTACTAATAACTAATAGAACTGTCTAAGTATGAAATGAGGACATAGACGAAAGGAGAACTCATGGCAGACCGGAAGAATTGGCTCACCCTTGAATTCGAACGACGATCACTGATCTCCTAAGCGAGGTATGTCAGTAGCCGCTTGAAGATGCCATGTACTCAACAAAAATAAGAGCAAGTGCAGTATCAATACACAACCACAATGTACTGGTAGGATCACACGGCTATCCCACTAAGTGCAACATACATAAGTCATTACAACAATATAAGCACATGCATATAACAAACATATACATTATTATCAACATTTACTAACAACGAACAACGAACAACGAACAACTTCACATTTCTCAAGATACACAATTAATCAAATCATTGGTTCTTTCATGGAACCCAAACCCAAACCCAAACAGTTAGCATATCAGAACGTGGTACCCGATCCAATGATTATGCCAAAACATGGCAACCGATCCCATAATTATGCTGGAACGTGGCAACTGATCCAAGTTAGTTATGCCGAAACGTGCCAACCGATCCATTCAACACATCACAATCACAATCACAAGTATATCCTCAAGATCATACAATTAAGTCATGATTTTATGGTAACCGTCATTCATCTATCTCATTTACAACAAGTGTGATCAATAATGCAACATTCATATACATACATGTATCATAATGAAGCAAGAACAAACATACATCATACAATCATAGAATCACAACCATCACCTACCTCGAAACAAGCTTGAAACCCTAAGAAACTTGATCCTTCCCTTTTCGGATTAGTTTCGCTTGTTCTTGGTCTACAAACAATCAATATAATACAATACGGGAATCAATAAACAATCACTAATTACCCGTATCACTCTAACAATTCTATGAACCCCAGATCAATCCCATGATCCCAATTATCCAAATTAGGGTTGTTTCCACCATAAAATCTATAACAAAACCCTCCCCCATTAATATTCACCCATTATATTACGTTTTATGGATCGAAAAATGGATTCGGGGAGTGAGAAGCTTACCTTTAGCCTCAAGAATGGTGAAAAATGAGTGGGAGTCACCTGGGGTTCGTTCCTTAGCTCTAAATATCGAAAAGTGCCAAATAAGGTCGTTTAAGGGTTTATTTACGACTTTAAGTCACGTCGAACCTATCACAACGGCCCTTACCCCGCTGCAGCGGCCCCGCCAGAGCGACACCAATTCTGCTAAAGTGGCTTGCACGAAACCAGTGAGCTATTTAAAGAATTCAAGACCCCCATTTCACAAAACACCTCTAACCAATTCAATTACGCTAAGATCAATTTCGGGAGTTCTACTCGCCCGAATTCAATTTCGTAAAGTCATACAGGTTCTTTAACAAGTTATCTAACTACTCATGTAATCATAATCATAATTAACTCACCCGATTGTTACCAAATTTCCCTACACCTTAAAGACTCTGATTTAATCCAAATCTGGACTAGGTTGGGAAAATCCAAATAATACGAAAAAATTTTCCGGCTTCAATTTCCCCCCATTGACATTTCTATAATGACGGGAATAGGTCATTACTGATACATTTCCATAACAACTATTCATAATTTTATTCATATTTTTTATTGACATCTTTCACTATTATTTTCATTTAATTGTTTTAAAGAATCTAATATCCATTATTAATAAGAAAATATTAGCTAAAGAACAAAAAATCTGATGTGATACCTTTTTACTAGACCTGTCAAAATGGGCTTAGCCCATGGGGCAGGCCCAACCCAACCCGTTATTGGGATAGGGTTGTGATAGAATTTTTCAAGCCCATTTAAAACAGGGCTTATAAGCTCAGCCCATATAAGCCATTGGCCCTTGAGGCTTGATCGGGAGCTTGCCGGGGTCGGCCAATGGGGCAAAACATTTAAGGGTAACTCACAATAGTCTCACTAGTATATAATCTAATTACTTAAATACAAAATATGTTGTAATATTATGAATCTTACCAAATTGTGGTATGTTCAGGTACATGTATCTCTGAATATATGGACTCAAAATTAGGTTAATCTATTCTGGATACACTCTATCCAAGTAGATTCATATGTATCTAAGATGCATAGACAAATCTCGCCCTCTCGCCTCCCTCCAATCTTGCTTGTCACTTGTTTATCTCGCTCGTGTATCTGGTATGCGAGATACATGCTGATTACACTAGATTTTTTGCTAGTGTTATTAAGACAACACCATTGATTGTCATATTTGATTTGAAAATCTTCTCATTTTCTTGATGTTATAGAATTATATATTAGTTTGAAAAGAAAAAAAATGAAAAAAAGAAGGGCTGCCTGCCCCAGCCCTCGACCCCTCAAATTCCTTGGCCCACGAGGCTTGGCCGGGTGGGACTGCAGTTCAACAACCACCATCTTGGTGTGAGATCTGCGGAGCTGTTGACCATAGCCCAGAGGTATCTGGTGCAAACCCAGACTCTATTAATTTTGTAGGTAATGCCCAATGAGGAGGAGGCCATCAAAATTATGGGAACTCATATAACCTAAGTTAGCGCAACCACCCAAACTTTTCTTGTGGTGGAAATCAAAATCAAGGTCAAGGCCAGAATCAATATAGACCCCAAGGAAATACATAGGGGTACCAACAACAGGCCCAACGGGAGTAACCTAAACAACAATCTGGAAACATGAGCATGGAGAAGATGTTGAAAAAGATTATGGCTGATCAAGCCCAATTAGCTGATGATGCAAGAAACAATTAGTTAGCTATACAGAATCTGGAGAAGCAATTCGGGTAGCTGGCTAGTGCCCAGAACTCACGACCACAAGGAGGTTTGTCGGGTAACACTGACCCAAATCCCAAGCAAGTAAATGCAGTAGGTACTCACAGTGGTTTACAATTGGAAGAGTTACCTCCTAAGAAAAGAAACATTGATACTGTGAATAAAAAGAGTGAACTGAATGAGGGCAAAGTTGTTGCATAAGAAGAAAGAGTGCAACCAATTATGAAACCACCTCCTCCATTCCTTCAAAAGTTCAAGAAGCAGAAGGAGGATGAATGTTTTGGTAAGTTCCTCTCTCTTTTGAAACAAGTTCACATTAACTTGCCATTTGCAGGGTATACCCAGGTATGCGAAATATGTAAAGGAGATTGTGGCGAATAAAAGGAGGCTGACAGAGTATGAGACTGTTGCACTTACTGAAGAGTGCAACTCTAGAATCCAAAATAAGTTGCCCACTAAATTGAAAGATTTGGGTAGCTTTACGGTTCAGATCACAATAGGGCAGAGCATTTATGCGCGAGGATTGTGTGATCTAGGATCTAGTATAAATTTGATGCCGACTTCTTTGTACAAAAAGTTGGGGCTGGGTAGTCCTAAACCTACTACCATTATCTTACAGTTGAGTGATAGATCTGTAGCTAGACCTAAGGGTATTGTAGAGGATGTGTTAGTGTAGGTGGGATCATTGATTTTCTCAGTAGATTTTGTTGTGCTGAACTTTGAGCTAGACCCTGAGGTCCCCCTTCATTCTAGAAAGACCTTTCTTGGCTATTGGAGGGCGATAATAGATGTAGAAGTTGGGTACTCACTATGCTGGCCCATGATAAGGTGGATGTTTTCGATGTGTATAAAGCTTTAAAACTGCAGCTGTGTATGAAGAGTTGTCTGCCATAACTGTGATAGATCTTGAGGCAGAAACTCGCTACATTGCATCTAAGGACCCTCTAGAGCGAGTGTGAATGGGGGATGATATTTATGGGGATGCTGAGGCCCAGGAAATTGTGCAATTTCTTGATGTGGCACTTGTAGGTACATCCGGAGATCGATGGGAGCCTCTAAATAGGGAGTTGGGTCCTCCACCCAAGCCTTCCATTGAAGAAGCACCCAAGCTGGAGTTAAAAACATTGCCAGCCCACCTCAGGTATGAATTTTTGGGTGAAGATAAAACTTTACCGGTTATTTTGTCTGCAACATTATTTGATGAACAGGTGGAAACAACATTAATCATCCTAAAAAAGAGGAAATCAACTTTGGGGTGGCAAATGCCCGACATCCATGGTATTAGTCCCGCGTTGTGCATGCATAAAATATATATGGAGAAAGGGCATAAGCCGAGTGCACAACATCAGCGGAGACTAAACCCATTGATGAAGGATGTGGTGAGAAAAAAGGTAATCAAGTGGCTGGATGCAGGGATTGTGTACCCAATATCAGATAGCAAATGGGTCAGCCCAGTACATTGTGTGCCCAAGAAGGGCGAAATGACGGTGGTAACAAATGAGTTGATTCCTACAAGAATAGTGACTGGGTGGCGGATTTGCATGGACTACAGAAAGTTAAATGACGCCACCAGAAAGGACCATTATTTGGTATCTTTCATTGATCAAATGTTGGATAGGTTGGCAGGTTAGGAATACTACTGTTTACTTGATGGTTATTTCGGGTATAATCAGATCATCATTGCACCAGAAGATCAAGAGAAGACTACATTGACTTGCCCGTATGACACGTATGCATTCAAGCGCATGCCATTCGGCTTGTGCAATGCCCCAACCACATTTCAGAGATGTATGATGACAATCTTCCATGATATGGTGGAGGATTTTGTTGAAGTGTTCATGGACTACTTCTCGGTGTTTGGTGAGTCTTTTGAACTTTGCTTGACTAATCTTGATAGAGTTCTTGCCAGGTGTGAAGAAATAAATCTGGTGCTAAACTAGGAGAAGTGTCGCTTCCTAGTTCGAGAAGGCATTGTGTTGGGGTACAAAATTTCCAAAAGTGGGCTGGAAGTTGACAAGGCGAAAGTGGAAGTTCTTGAGAAGCTGCCACCTCCCATCATAGTAAAGGGAGTTAGAAGCTTCCTGGGACATGCTGGGTTATATAGGAGGTTCATCAAGGACTTCTCTAAGACTGCAAGACCTATGTGCAACATGTTAGAGAAAGAGATGAAGTTTATGTTTGATGAAAAGTGTTTGCAGGCATTTGAGCTGTTGAAAAATAAGTTGATTGAAGCTTTTATTCTGATTGCTCCAAATTGGGAGCTTCCTTTTGAGCTTATGTGTGATGCCAGTGACATATCTGTTGGGGCACTACTTGGGCAGAGAAAAGAAAAGATGTTCCATTCCATCTATTATGCGAGCAAGACACTTGATGCAACTAAATCGAATTACACTATGACTGAAAAAGAGATGCTGGCATTAGTGTTCACATTTGATAAGTTCAGATCATACTTGGTGGGAATCAAAGTTATAGTCTACACTGATCACGCTGAAATACGATACTTGTTTAACAAGAAGGATGCTAAACCGAGGTTGATGGGTGGATTTTGCTACTACAAGAGTTTGATCTTGAGATAAGGGACAAGAAGGGAACTGAGAATTAGATAGCTGATCATCTGTCTAGACTAAAGGATTCAACTCATGTGAAGAATGAGGGGCAGATTCGTGAAGAGTTTCCTGATGAGCAATTGCTTGCTTTGGAAATTGCTCAAGTGCCTTGGTATGCTGATAATGCGAATTTTCTGGTGAGTGGTTTATTTCCACCTAGGGCCTCACACATCAAAAGCAGAGGCTGAAGTATGATGCACGCTTCTATATATGGGATAAGCCCTTCTTATTCAAGTAGGGACCTGATCAGATGATGAGAAGGTGTATAGCTGAGCAGGAGGTGACACAAGTTTAGGAGAGTTATCACTCTTCACCATATGGTGGACACAACGGAGGCCAACGAACGGCGCATAAGGTATTACAATCTGGTTTCTTTTGGCCTACTCTATTTAAAGATGCTGCTTTGTTTGTGAAAGGTGTGATCAGTGTCAGAGGATAGGCACCATTTCGAGGAGGCATGAGATGCCATTGAGAAATATACTGGAGGTGGAGATCTTTGATGTTTGGGGGATAGACTCTATGGAACCATTCCCATCGTCCCGTGGTAATCAATACATCCTAGTCGCAGTGGACTACATGTCTAAGTGGGTGGAGGCAGTTGCACTACCATCCAATGATGCAAAAGTGGTTGTGAAGTTCATCCGGAAACACATCTTCACCAGGTTCGGAACCCCAAGAGCTATGATCAATGATGAAGGTACGCACTTTATTATTAATTCAGTGTATAATTTATTAGCAAATATGGAGTGAGACACAAAGTGGCTACAACATACCACCCTCAAACTAGTGGGTAGGTGGAAGTGTCGAATATGGAGGTCAAATAGATCCTCCAAAAGACTGTGAATGCCCAAAGAAAAGATTGGGCTGACAAGTTAGATGATGCCTTGTGGGCGTACCGGACTGCATACAAGACACTGATAGTGACTTCTCCTTATCGAATGGTGTTTGGGAAAGCTTGTGACCTACCTGCTGAATTGGCGCATAAGGCATATTGGGCGATCAAGAAGCGAAATTTTGATGCTGAGTTAGCCGGTAGGAAGAGAATAACACAGCTGCACGAGTTGGAAGAATTTAGGCTCCACGCCTATGAAAATGCTAAGTTGTATTAAGAGAAGACCAAGAGGTGGCATGACAAGCATATTGTGTCGCGCACCTTTGAGCCTGGTCAACTAGTGTTGCTGTTCAATTCAAGGTTGAAGTTGTTCCCCGGAAAGCTTTGATCTAAATGGTGTGGTCCTTCTGAAGTGGTGAGGATGACCTAAGATGGTGCTGTGGAGTTAAGAAACAAGGATAAGAGTTGTACTTTTCTTGTGAATGGTCAAAGGGTCAAGCACTATTTTGGGAATGATGTGGATCGTGAGCTTGAAGCACTCACATTGAATGACAAAAGAGTCATGAGATGGGTCGTGCCGTGACGTTAAATCAGGCGCTACACGGGAGGTAACCCGTGACCCCTTGTGATAGATAAGCTTTATTTGATTTTGCTTTGTTATTTTAGTTCTTAAAAAAATTTGATATATTTAGAAAAATTACAAAAATATGCATCGTGCCACGACCAAAACTAAAGTGCTGGATGGGAGGCAACCCATCATGTTTGTACTAATGGGTGATAAGCTGTTAATATGCAGGATGAAGAAATTTCGCCCAAGGCAACTCTGTGTAGAGAGCGCGTTGTGGAGGCGAGGCAAAATTTTGCCTCGTCTGATACCATTTGAGGCAGAGGACTTCGTGTACTGGGCGCGTCACGGAGGGAGCCTAGAATTTTGATTTCGATGGTAAGTTATTTTTACGTCAAAAAGATGGAAAGACTGTGCTAGTCTTGCGATGCGAAGCATGGGCCAAATATTGGCCACGCCTGGAATTAAATTCCCAGTGGACTCCGTGCCCACCCCGCGTTGTGCCCAGGTGAGTAATTTTCATTTTTCATTAAATAACTGGGTTTTACCTGGTTTCCTTGGAAATTATCCGACCCCAACCCTTTTAACCCCGATTTCTCCCCCTAATTCGCCCATTCCTTTCCCATTTTCACTATATTCACCACAATTTTCTCCCTTCTCTTCACTCACTGTGATTTCTTCCAGTAGTTGCGTGTCGTGCAACTACACTGTCCTTGCTCTTCTCCATTTTTAGCAACTCCACGTCGCCATGTATGCCCTTCTGCTTTGCTCTAGCGATTCTAAGCGTGTGTAAATGTGTGTTGCTCTAGGTTGAGGTTTGCTCTTATTGTGGGGGTTTAGAAGTGGATTTTCCACTTGTCATGCTGTGTATGCTGTTGTTGTTAGTGGTGTTTTCGAATTCTTGAGTAGATACACTTCGAATCACTTGTCTGTGAGCCATAAATTGGATAATTTGGCTAATGGTTATCATGTGAATTCTTGAGTAACACTACAAATTGTATGCCTATAGTGTCGAATTCTTGAGTAGACATTATTGTGGCAATGAATGCGTAAATGGTAAGTGTTGTGGGCGATATGGATGGGTTATGATGTGTATTCAGGGGTCTATATTAGTTGTGTGAAGTTTTGAGTAACATTTCCTAATTGTTTCGTGGGTGTAACTGATATTGTGATGCCTATCCGGTTTGATGAACTTGGTAATTACTTGAGTATGTTGTTGGTCAATTTGGGGAAGTTCGAGTACCTAAGATGAGACTGCATTGAACTAAGTGTGGGGTGGTGTGCGCACACCACCCATATTTTTCTCATTATTTTGTAGTCATTGGTCCTGACCTTTGTATATATGTTTGCAGGTCATCATGTCAAGTTCAAGAAGATCCGGCAAAAAAGTAGCCACGTCAGTCCAAAAGCAACGTTCCCGAAGTGGGAATGTTCTACTAGCACCTGCGGTCCCGAGAGGCCAAACTAGGCGATTCGAAGCTAATGTTGTAACCAAAGAAGGGAAGACTTGCTTTAAGAAACACACTGAGGCCTCCTATTTCTCGGATGTGTGTATCAATAAGGACAGTCTGGCGCGTGAGTTCCTATAGATCCTGAGGCGGATTAGGGAGCTAGGTATGGAGTTCGTCTTTGTTGAACCGGAGAAGTGCAACTTGCACATGGTCCAAGAGTTTTACGCCAACTGGGCGCCAGAGGCACAGTCCTACTATGTGATGGTGCGTGGTAGGAATGTGCCCTTCACTCCCACAGGTATTAATGATATATTGCGTACACCGCAGGACACCGGCCTACTAGTGCTGACAGGGCTGAACATATGCCCTCCATACTAGGCCATCCACCACATGTTATGGGAGCCACAATCCATGGCTCAATAGACTAAGCTTAGTGGGAAGAAATATCATCAATCTCTTCCCTACACTCACATGCTGCGGGAGACATGTGTTTGGCTGAAGGTGGTGATAAATTGTCTGATCCCGGGCCTACATTACACTGATATCACGCGTGACCGAGTGTGCCTGGTTTATGCTTTGATGGCTGGCATGGAGCTGAACATCGGAGCCATCATAAAATCTTCTATGCGGAAGGCACGGGTTCACAAAGGGCACATGTATGCATTTGGTGATCTGATTACCAAAATGTGTCGTGATGCAGGTGTCCCTGAGGAGAATGTATATTACATGACACCACTTTATCCAGCACCGGTGGACATCACTCGCACCAAGGGGCCTGATACTGAGTTTGGCCCGACTCTCACCATAGCTGAGCGCCATAGGAGAGATGAGCTTATCACGGCGAGAATGTACGGTCTGGAGATGCTAAGGCACCAGAATGGCTGTCATACTTCTACTGATATGCAGTTGGGTGATGTCGCGAGGCGCTACCCTCTGAATGACCATGCCAGGGCACTACTTGGCATTGGTCCTAAGTTTCGGGAGCCAATCGAGAATGATATTCCGACTGATGAGGAGAACATGCGTTCTGGCTCATATGTGGATTCTGACTCTGAGGAGGAGATAGACCCTGCACAGGCAGATGCTGAGGCTGATGGGGGTGATATGATGGAGGACTGATCAGGGAGTGTTTTCACCTTACCTCTTGAACTATTCTGATTTTTGTAATGCACTGGGGACAGTGCTATTGTATAAGTGTGGGGTGAGGGGTGAAAATCATACCTGATCTGTGTATAATTTTTTATTGTTGAACATTGTTAGTGTCTGTCTTTGTCTTTGTTTTGTTTTATTGTGGGTTCTTTGGTAGTTGTTTTCGGTTCTTTAGCCAAGTATAGTCCTTTTGAACCATATCAAAAAAGATTTTCTCTTTGTAGGATTGAGTCGGTAGTCATAGTTGAGTCAAGCTACCCAAAGATAGATGGATGATGACCGTCTTGATACGCTCAAATTACACCTCCCTAAAGAAACATAAGCGATCGTTATCAAGTAAAGAACCCAACTTGTAGGTTGGGGTCGATCCCACGAAGAAAATGGTTTAGACCTTACTTTAACCAACAATTATATTCTATTAGTCAAATTACTTCCATAAACAAGTTATTAAATGGGGGGGGGGGGGGGGGGGGNAATTGTAAAAATTCAAGAAGTGATCAATACACAAAAGTCAATCTTTGTTGTTATCAAGATGAGAGAATTAACTAGGGTATACGTGTTCCCCACAAGTTCATAACGCAATAATCCTAGTAATAACAATCCTTTCCTAGTATATCACATGCAAAGTGGTAAGTTATGTATCTCTAAATCCTTGGTCCGGCATCTAGAGAATTTCACCCTGCACCTTGGTCCGGCTACGTGTGTATAATTTACTAACCCTTACCTATACCTCATATTAGCCATCATAATCGATGTTTGGCTTAGTTATTATTTCACACCAATTGACACTAAACCATTAGATAGTATCACACTAAATCTATGTTGATAATTCTTTTCTTGTTAATTACCTCATTGGTCTGGCAAGTAGTAACAAGGCGAGTTCTAACGTTGGCCACCGTTAAAAAGACTTCCAAACGAAAAAATTATCAATGCATGCAAAATACTAGTCAATAATTGCTTATTTACTATTCATACTTTGTTAATCACTCATGGTTCCCACAACCCTAGTTGTGGATTTTGTTACCCATATTAGCAAGAACACAATTCATAGTTTTAGACGAAGAAATCATGAACTTAAGTAAGGAGAATAATAAACCCAAAAATTCAACTTGAATTGCGAAACCAAAATCTTCAAAACGAACTTAGGAAATCAATAATTGCTAGGTTTGCAAATTAATCTCCCCAGTCACAAAGTAAAACTAGAATAATAATGTCTAACCCCCAAAAACGAGGTTTACATACCCTATTTATAGAAAATAAGAGCTAAGTTAAAAAGGAAACAAATTAAGGAAAGTTTGTTCAGGCACGTGTCTTCATTCCACGAGACTGACTCACGGATCGTCAATGGATCTACGGTCCGTGAGTCCCTTCAGTTAGCCAGGACATATAAATTATTTCAGCTTCCACCAATCAACTTCTCTGAAGCAAACGACAGAACTGTAGTACGGACCGTCGATCGATCTACGGTTCGTCAATCCCCCTCCGTAGCTCCAGACTTAGAATCTTCAAAAATCAGATACTGGAACCCTCACAGTATCAATCTACGGATCAACAGTACGGTCCGTAGATCAATCTACGGACCGTCAATGGCCACCGTGGTTCCACCCTTGGTTAGATTTCCCTGATTTGCCTTCCATACCTTGCCTGCTGATCTACGGCCATCACCTACGGACCGTCAATGGACCTACGGTCCGTAGATCACTTCTGTGAATGCACTTTTTCTGCATTTCTTTCAGCCGTCTCTTTACTTCCGCGCCTGAACATCTTTCCTGCAAAATATGATAAAAACACATAAAAACCAATACAAAAAGGCCATAGACACACACAACTTGTAAGTGAAATGTATTAGAAATACCATAAACTCACGGAATATCACGTCTTAAGGGCAATTTCGTCATTGAGTCGTAGGTTGATTTGTGCTGAAACTGAAAGTCTAAAAGGAATGTATGAAAAATATGTGTGAAGTTGTGATATGAATGCAATGAATTTTTGTACATGACTTGAATGTTGCAACTTAAGCTTAATTTGAACCTTGTGCATGATCTAAATGTGTTGCTGTGATTGATCCATTCTAAGTATAACTTGTGCCATAAGCGGTGAGTTTTGGATGATATCCATGAATGCATCTGAGTCTAGAACTTTCCCAGGTTGTTATTGAAGCGAAATACAAGTGTTATTATGCTTAAAAGATGAAAACATGCTAGCTTTGAATTGTCTTGAATTGTAGCCTGTCAAAAAGAATATCCCTAGTATAGCCCAATTGAGCCTTTTCAGCCTTGATTTCGTTCTAACCCACATAATGAAGCCGAATCCCTTTTTATTGATACCGTTAGCTTTGATTCCAAATCCTTAATGCACTGTATTATGAGGAAAAGTGAAAATAGCGGAAAGAGTAAATAGGGTGGAATTGTGTAGTTGGTTGGGGAGGAGTGAAAAGTTGAGGTAATTGTATACCCCATGGCATTGTGCACCTTAACTCGAGAGAAATCTCTAGGGCAAGGGTGGCTATTATTGAGTGTCAAAAAAAAAAAACAAAGAAGAAATAAAGGGGCAAATAAGAAATAGAGGCAAGGTTGGTAACACTAGCGGAAACCTATGAAAAATGAGTGGGCTAACGAACACAAAAAAGAAAAAAAAGTTATGAATGTAAGAGGAAAGTTGAAAACAGTGCATTAGGGAGGATAAGTCACTAATTTTATCTTAATTAATCCTTCCTTACCTTAATCCTACATTACAACCAGAACAAGTCCTGTTTGATTTTGAGCATAACACACTTTATTAGTAGAGATATACATAATGGGCAAGCTTATGGTTCTTAGTGCATACATATTTGAGGTTGTTGTTGAGTGAGAGCATACCTTGTCTGCATAATCATTAAAGGATATTCAAGTTGTTGAGATTGAGTGTGTGGACTATTCTTTGGAGTGAGGGGCACTTGTTATATGAAGGATATGTGATATGTAATGGTGCACATGTTGTTGAATGCGTTGGTTGCTGAAAGTTGTCAAGTCAATTACAGAAGTCATGCATATAAAAACATGCTTATGTTAATTGGGTACAGATTCTTGGAAGATAGTAGCAGATGCACAAATACCATAGTAGTGAGTCTAGGTCTAGGAGTAGTTCATAAGTTGTTCGAGGACGAACAAAGCTCTAAGTGTGGGGTAGTGATCTTAGGCATATTTATATGCCTAGAAAGCTAATTATGCCCGCATTTAAGCTTAGTTTGAATTCAATATGTGTTCGTTTATAGTTTTATTGAGTCTTTTGGTTGTGTTATTGGTTTAATGTCAATTATCATATGAGTCTTTCTTATGTTCTTGCTTTTCATATTTCATGACTGATCTACATTGAAATAAATTTATTGTCCAAATTGAACTCGGGAGAGGAATAAGAGGATAGAACGTAAGGGCATAAGAAGCATGATTAATTCTAAATAACTAGGGTTAATTGTATCTAGGATAGGGATATACCTAGATACCATGCTTGGGTCACCATACAGGAAGAAATTGTAATGCTCGGTACTTAATCCATCATATCCTCGCTCAACGATGTAGTTAGGGTGTTATTTATCGCGGGCAATTAGAGGTCGGGAGACCATGATCATACATTTAACCCTATGATTCGTTGATTCGATAATTGATCATTACCCATATAAATGATATTGATTGCATGATTCCTGATAAAATCTGCAGCCTTGGACTTTACCCAATCACTATTTTTAGACCCTTGAAATTGAATCGCTATTGTTACATTTTGTTATAATGTTAGAAGTAGAAACTAAATCACTTTTGAAATATTGAATACACTTGTGTTTAGCTAAAAGTTAGAGAAGTTAAGTAATTCTAAGCATAAGTCCCCGTGGGTACGATACCCGGCTCTTAAAAAGAGCCACTTTAATACTTGAACGACCACGTGCACTTGCGTGTGCAATTGGGAGCAACACCTTCTTCCCATGGAGTCCCTTAGAATTCCCCAGTTCTAGTTAGGGTTTCTTCCAATGTTGTGGGTTATGTTGAATGTTGATCCAATTGTGTGTATTATGATTGTTTATGATTGAATTGATAGGATTACATGCTTTTAGGATTAAATTACATGTACCCATGCCTAATTCGTGATTTGACCTAGAATTGATATAATTGGATTGATGCCATGAAGGGAAACTTTGTGAGTTTAGGCTTCTCCTTATAAGATAATCAAATATGATTATAATTGCTTGAGAATGAAGCTTACATGAGATCTAGGGCTTTGAGAGTAAAGGTTATGATGTGAATTGTTAGTAATTGATGTTATTGATGAGGAAGGGATACTTCCCACATGAATTGCTTAATTATGAATGTATGAATGTGAAGGCTTTCTCACATGAATGATTTTATGTTTGAAAGGATTGCTCACCTAAAATGAATCTAGACTAAAATGCTAAATGAATGATGAGGCTAGAGACGACTACCCTTGACCTCTATATTGAAGGATATGTGGTGTCTTCCCATACTCCTTAGAATTGAACAAGAGGTGATTCCCTATGTTCCTAATATGATGAATGGACATGGAGGCGAGTACCCATGCTCCTTATGAAATGATGTGGAGGCGAGTACCCGTGTCATATGATGTGATTGTGGAGGCGAGTACCCATGATCTTAAGGTAAGTAAGGCAAGAGGCGAATACCCGTTAGCCTTTGTAAGTTAGGCAATGAGGCGAATCCCCATGTCTTTAAAAGTACGTATAAACTATGTGAATTCTCTTATGAAGAATGAATAGCTTGGATTATTGCTTGATATGCCTTCAATGAGGTAAGTTGACTAGAGGTGGATGACGCAAGTTTTGGCTAAGGATGAGTAAGGTTACTTGAGGAGTATTCCTTTCTTGTTATAATATTGATGTATGTGAATGATTATGCTTATGGTTTATATTGACTAACCATGATGTTTATGCTGTTTATGCTAGCTATCATATTTAGTACTTAATTGTACTAACGCATACTCTTGCCTACATTCTTATCAAATGTAGGGTCCGACGACATAGATTCTCACACTCGTGGTTAACTTCGTTGATTTATTGAGGAAGTGAAGATTTGGTGAGTCCTCATTGTGTTCGAGGATGTGATCACCCTTTTTTCTTATGTCTTTCTTTATGTGTTAGACTATTGTATGGGTTGCATCCCAAGACTTTATTTCATGTTGTTTTAGATGGTTTGAGACTATGATATTCGACTTTTGCTCGTTTTATAAAGACTTCGATTATATTGAAAAGTTTTAAATTCCCTCACCTTTTCTATTACTTTATATTATGATATGCTAAGTGGCTTGTATGAGGCTTTTCGGGGTCTTGTACGCCTTGTTACATCTAGGGGATACCCCTGGGTCGTGACAGGAATGCCATATGTCAAGGTTTTTTCAAATAAAAGAGAGAGTGCATTATTACACACACCAGTGATGTGTGTTTCTCAAACTAATAAGTGATAGTTTAGGTATGAAACTCACACTCTCAATAGTTTAGGTATGAAACTAAAAAAAAGGATAGTTTAGGTGTGTTTTTGACACTTATCTTATATTAAAATGCTACAAAAACTAACAATCCCCCACTCGTTGGAAGACTACTATGCATAATGAAGGTGTGCTCTGAATTGAACCTTCACTTAATAAAACAATAACTTTTACTCCAGAGTATTAGTGGTCTCAGACTCAAACTATGACTTCTTAAGGGAAATAAAATATCAATGTCCACACATAATAATCAAGGTGTTGACATGAGCTTTAAAAATCAGTACGTTACGGCCTTGTGCTATCCCGGTTTCATGAGTGTTTTATTAAGAATAAGCCAAATTCTTATAGGAAGTGACCTACTCCCACACTCACATAGGTGAAACCTGTTGTGAGTGCTCCTGTAAGTTTGACACTCCACCCATATGGAATTCATATATTCATTAAGAGTTTTATCAACTCAACATTCACAAATCACTATAGGAAACAATGCACTCACATCATAGGGAGGGAAAAAAAACAATGCATATTTTCACAACAAGTCATCATATGATTAGTTTTTCTGTTTGAACCTCGTTATAGGATCTCTAGTCCCCAGGTTAAGTTTCCTCATATATGACTCAATGATTTATAAGTTTCAATCCCATCCCCTTGATGTGCTCCACACCCTTTCTCTTGTTAAGGCCTTGGTAACTGGATCTGTAAGAATATCACAAGATTTGACATAATCAACATTAATGGTACCACTTGTCAAATACGATCTTACATTACTGTATTTCCTCTTTCTAGGTCTGGATTTTTCGTTGTAATAATAGTTTTGAACTCTACCAATCGCATCAGTGCTATCACAATGAATTAAAATAAGAGAATTGATTTTTTATAATAAGGTATTTGAAATAACAAATCTCTTAACCAGTTCGCTTCCTCACTAGCTCAAGCTTAAAGCATTTAGTTCAGCCTCCATGGTAGAGTTAGCAATTATTATTTTCCTTTTTTGATTTCCAACAAACTGTTATCTCCTGTATTCAGATTAGCAAACCAGAAATAATAAAAAATGAAAAGAAAAACACAAAGAACTATCCGAGTCCACAAAATTAAGAAATTTAATCCCCTCAAGTACCCGAGGTTGCAGATTAATTCCTCCCAAGATAAAACGGATTAACCATTAAAGAAGTAGCGGTACCTCAAACTTCGATAATTTCAACGAACTCAAAATGACAGCAACGAATCACACACACAGACACGATTGATCGATTTTGTTTTGTAAGAAATGTATACAAAAGAAGGGAAGAATTCGATGCAGAAAAATGAGAGAAAACCTCTCTATTTATAGCCAACAAAGGGTAAAGGTCACAACCCTTTGGAAAGAAGACAACCTTTTAGAAAGGTCACAACACTTTGGAAAAG